>NC_067231.1:13427886-13748600 GCF_019924925.1 Ctenopharyngodon idella
AGTAACTAAAGTTACTTTTTCAATTCGCAACAAAATATCTAAGTTACTTTTTCAAATAAGTAATGCAAGTTACTTTGTTTTCACATTTGTTGACTGACTTTTTATTGTAGTTCTAGACAAAATATGAAAGCGCATTTACTCATCTCAGTTGCATGAAAACATTTGGTATTCCTCAAAATGAATAAAAACAGTGAAATGCAATTTCAGAAATTTACGCAAACCTGTAAGAAATGCTTTATATTACACAAATATACTTAATGTATTTAATCTAAATTTATTAACCAATGTCTTTGCTGCTGACCTTCAATGACCCAATTCAACCATATTAATAAGAAAAAAATTACTTTAGATAAGATTTAGAAATGCGTTGAACTTTTAGAAGAGTGTTGAACTTTCTTCTCCAGTATCTTATTCTTCTTTAATCCAGAATGGCAGCACATCTGATAGGTTTGTTTGAGCTGCGCCCTTTACTGTCCGTAAATATGCATTCCTTCTGCCTAAGGCTTATTCATATCACTTTTGGTGTGAAAGGGCCTTTACATTAACCAAGAATAGAACTTTTTCTGTATTAAAAAACAAACAAGCATGTCCAGCCCAGGGGCCGGTTGCATAAACTACTAAGACTAGTCTTACAAGTTAGTCACCTTTTTTTTTTTCTTTAAGACAGTTACATAAAAACATAGATTGGTCTAATTTGATACAGAAAAGTAAGACTGATTACCTCTAACTAACTGTTAGTTGTTCGTACTTGTTCTTAAGACACAGACTTAACATAATGGCTATGTTTCTGCAACTGGCCCCAGCAGGTGAGAAAAAAAATAAGGCAAAAGTAATGTAGCGCATTACTTTTCATGACAAAGCACATCTATTGTGGAGGACGACCTCTTTGACTACCCTGGTGATTGAGTGTTGCTCAAAATAAACAGGATTTTCACTATGGGAGAATGTATAGAATTAATGTCATGTTGAAAAAGTGGCCAACAACGCAATGAATAAGGAGAAGGGAGGGTCCTCTGTTCCAAGATTTACATCAAAAAATGGTGTGTAAATTCATGACACCACTTTACTACAACCGAACATCACTGTGGGGACCAGGCACTTCTCACTGTACTCCACACACTTGTAATGCTATACATTTTGGATGCTGTTTGATCCAAAATGATTGATTTGGTCTCATAAGACCACAAAGAATGGATTACCAGATGTCTATATTTTGTTAATATGGGCCTTGGAAAAGAAATAAGTTTCTTGTGCTTCGGCTACAGTAGATATAGTTCCTGTGTGGACAACAACAATGCATTTCACTTCTGCACATTGTGTGACATGAATAGTCACTCTTCTCACAGTGTTTACCGGCTCTGAGACTCTTGCTTATCATTTCTCCTGACCTTTTCTTAGCAAATAATTACTCATCACTAAATGAGAGCTTGAAGTGAAGTCTTCTGAAAATTATTTCCCAAGGTTCCATTGTTGTTAGCATTAAGTCTGAGAATGATTTGCTGGGCTATATAACACTTTTAATTGTTAAGAAATTACTGTTTTGTTTAGTTTTTTAATTGTTGAGAAATGCTTTGGTTCAGCATACTTACCTGTTGATCAAAAATTGCCTTTAACTTGCTCCAGAATTATTATTATTATTATTATTATTATTTTGTAGCTTTCAGGAGGGTGATCATATCTTATCACTTCGATAAGAAAACATTATTTTCCTGATTAATATTGACATGCTTTGGTAATTGATCTAGCAAATTTGCTGGAACATTATATCTTCAAGGAACCCTAATATGTCTTCTACATAGAGAATATTGCTGAATTTGTTTACTTTTAGAGGGGGTGTACTCATTTATGCTGAGTACTGTATATATAATGCATTTATTTGATGTAAAATACAGTAAAAACAGTAATATTGTGAAATATTGTTACAATTTAAAAATAATTGTTTTCTATTTGAATATATTTTAAAATGTAATTTATTCTTGTGATGGCAAATCTGAATTTTCAGCATCATTACTCCAGTCTTCAGTGTCACATGATCCTTCAGAAATCATTCTAATGCTGATTTGCAACTCAGTAAACATTTCTTAATATTATCAATGTTGAAAACAGCTGTGCTGCTTAATATTTTGTGGAAACCATCATACTTTACCATTTAAACGTAATAATGAATGAATAATTTTATTCAACAACGATGCATTAAGTTGATTGTGACAGTAAAGACAATTATAATGTTACAAAAGATTTCTATTTCAAATTAATCATGTTCCTTTGAACATTCTATTTATCTAAGAATCCTAAAAAACAGTAAAAATATTAAAAGCTATTACCCAAAAACTTGTTTTTAACATTGATGATAATAATTGAGCACCAATAATAATTGATAATAACTGAGAAATGACAAATCAGCATATAACGATTTCTGAAAGATCATGTGACACTGAAGACTGATGTAATGGCTTGTATATCAGCCCTGTGACTTATTCAATGCTTATTCAGTTAATATGAAAAGGTTCTAACTAGTAAATACAATACAATGTACAATAACTGATCTAAAACATAACCAATATGGGCATTTATCTGATCCACAATCAACAGCAATTGTAAGACATACAGACTTTATGGGTCAATTAACATGCATCATATCTTGGATGGCATAATTCAAGAGCCCTCAAATGCCTCAGGTCTCATTCACAAGAATGTATGACAACACTCAAGCATCTAAATTGTGGTGTTGTATTAATTACTGCTGAGAATAAACAAGGAAGAAGCTTTCCACAATTGTTTGTCTTATCTGAAATACTACGTGCAAACTTTCATGCTCCTGGGCAAGTATTCATATACCATCCATCCATCCTTATATCAGTTTCTCTAAATTGAAAAACTGAATGTATTGAGTGTTTGATGAATACAAAATGTGATTGTATTCAACTGCTAGCTGCTAGTCAGTCACGTTCTAACATTTCACTAACAGTCTTGTGGGTGTGTGGGTGTATCTTTGAAGAATGAGCAACTTGGGTGACTTTGGACAATGACCTTTTGTGCATCTAGGTTGTGAAACATGGTTTTATTTCATATAAAATATTAGCCTTAAACTTCCTTAATAGAAACGTTAAAACAACATGTCCTGCTTAGTGACAAGGCCATGTCTCATTACATAATTATCTGTGATTTCTTTCAGAATCCATTTAAACTGAAAAAAAAGGTAAAAACTCTCCACACTTAGCTGCTTCGCTTTAATTTAGTTTGCCATCTTGATTATGCTTGGTGATTAGTTTCTGACTTCTAGAGGATGTTAAGGTTAAATAAATGTTGACTTGTCATCATGATTGATTCAAGGTATTCTCTTTTGTCCATTATGCAAATATGAGTAAAAGAAAAGGCTGTAAAGTTTTGTCATCGGCGTTTTTTGAGCCGCATTTCTTTGTGTGATTACAGTAATTATGATTAATGCAAGGGCTCAAATGCAGGTTCAAGTCATATCTGGATGCTCATTTTCAATAATTATCATATTACAAAATTACAGTATTTACAGCAACTAATTTTCAAACATACATCACAATTTTAAAAAGAAGATTTTATTGGCTAGCTGTAAAACCTTTGGCCGATCGCTTGAATATGTATTATGTGCAATATTCCATATTTACAAACAGTCTCATGTTTACCATTAGGGTGGGTCTTTGAACAATAAGCCATAAACATGGAGTCAGTTTCTTGGATATGACAAAAGCTCTTCCTGTAACGAGAAATATAATTTACTCTTTTTCCTTGTTTGATCACAATAAAGTTTGTTTACCCACCCCTTCCAGCACCACTTCTTTTAATCTCCTTGCCAAAGCATTCACAGTGTTATTATGCTGGTAAAACAGTCATAAGTATATCTACTTGTTTATAATAATGTGCTTTTGTGGAATCAATTTATTTGATTTGCTTGTTCTTTATTTCTGCGGTCATTAATGTACTTACAACAGATAGTTTACTTTTCTGATGCTGATTCATTCACAGGTGTGGAGAAAGGCATTTCTCAATGTTTTATTTGAGTCATGGACCTTCATCATTGACAAGTTTGATGTTTAATTAATTAATCAAGGTCATTCCAAGAGCCAAAATAATAACAGTCTTAATAGTCTAATTCATATTCCCAGAATAGTTTACTCTGTCAACATAAATAATGGGGCCATTTGTTCTGTCAAAATTTCCATCTTAAAACCGAGGAATTTTATGGAAATTATTATCTTATTCTTGCTTTTATAAAATTAATTTCATGGTGCACAACCTACAACACTTTTGGCTGTGACTATATATCCATAATGCAACATGGCCTTGATTTCCTAATTGCTTTATGGCTAACACATTTAAAAAATATGAAGTACGCAAAATTTCAGTAAGCTAATTCATTAATTGGCATCATTCCGTGGCAAAAATAATCATCTGTGTTGTGCAGTGATATGGTGCACAGGTGTTTCACATCATAACTGTTACTACATTGTGGTTTAAGCTGGACGCTGTAATGACCAATGAGAATCAAGGACTGAAACCATTTTAAAAACATCATTGTTGTGCTGTTTTACTTTAAGGGTTAGTTCACCAAAAAATGAAAATTCTATCATTAATTACTCACCGTTCCACACCCGTAAGACCTTTGTTCATCTTCGGAACACAAATTAAGATATTTTTGATAAAATCCAATGGCTTGTGAGGCCTGCATTGAGAGTAAGTTAATTTAGACTTTCAAACGCCCAGGAAGGTACTAAAGACATATTTAAAACAGTTCATGTGACTACAGTGGTTCAACCTTAATGTTATGAAGCGACTAGAATACTTTTTGTGCGCCAAAAAACAAAATAACGACTTTATTCAACAATATATAGTGAAGGGCGATTTCAAAACACTGCTTCATGAAGCTTCGAAGCTTTACGAATCTTATGTTTCGAATCAGTGGTTCGGATCGTGTATCAAACGATCTCAAACTGCCAAAGTCACGTGATTTCAGTAAACAAGGCTTCGTTACATCATAAGTGTTTCGAAATTTCAGCGGATTACGTGACTTTGGCAGTTTGATACACGCTCCGAACCACTGATTCAAAACAAAAGATTCGTAAAGCTTCGAAGCTTCAGGAAGCAGTGTTTTGAAATCGCCCATCACTAGATATTGTTGAATAAAGTCATTATTTTGTTTTTTTGGTGCGCAAAAAGTATTCTCGTTGCTTCATAGCATTAAGGCTGAACCATTGTAGTCACATGAACTGTTTTAAATATGTCTTTACCTTTCTGGGCATTTGAAAGTGTAAACTTGGTCGCAATGCAGGCCTCACGAGCCATTAAATTTTATCAAAGTAAAGTTCTGAAGATGAACGAAGGTGTTACAGTTGTGGAACGACATGAGGGTGAGTAATAAATGACAGAATTTTCATTTTTGGGTGAACTAACCCTTTAATACAGAGTTGAGGCCTGGACACACCAAGAACGAGAACTATAACAATAATTATGTTAGAATCCACACCAACGGCCAGAAACGTTCTGCACTTATGACGTCTGCCGTTTTAAGTGCTCGAGTTCTTTAAAGTCAGATCAATTCTGATTGACAGTCAATGTTTTTATCATTCATCAGCTGGATAAAATTTGCTCCAAAAGAGACTTTATCAATATTGTTCCTCTATGTCATTATCATTATAGCTGTGGTGGGGACAGCATCTTAAAGTGTTATGTTCCTAGTTATTGTTTATGGTGTGAGAGGCCCTTTACAGTTTATTTACAGTGCCACACTGTAAAAACTAGTAACCTATTGTTACCTGAGAGCTATTTCTACCTGATATAACCTATAAAAAAATAGATATGTTGGTATGAATTCATGTATTTAGTTTGATTCTGTGATGTTAAATACTATTTTTGACTTGAATAGGTTTTTTTTCAGTGTAACTAATGAGCAAACTAGTAGAATCACTGTAAGGTCAAATGTTGCCATAATATTGACCAAAGTAGAGCTCTAAGCAAGGGTTTGACCAGGGATTGAGTAGAGCTGATATGGCAATGTTAGTCAAGTTTAATTACTGGGCATTCTGAATGCCTCCGCTGAACAGCTATTTTTATCCTCCTATGACTAATTATAGAAGGTGGACGTGTAGCTGTCGATCAGTTTTATTTCCCTTTTACATTTTGCTTTCCTGGTACAAACTGTTACATGAACAATAATAAAAACTAGTTTCCTTGAAAGTAGTTGTGTAAAAACAGAAATGTTACCTGCTCTCCTCCCTAACCCCTCCCAAACAGCTAATTTCTTAAACTATTTAATTCACCATTGTTGCAGTAGGTTGTGTAAACATCTTTCATTTTCTACAGCATATGGTAACAGAAAGAAAATAGCTGAGCATTGCCTTCAGAAAGGTTGAATTATTCTTTTTAAATTAATCTCATTAATGAAACATAAAAGCAAATTACATTACAACAAAGGAATACTGTGTCTTAATCTATTTGCAAATCTAATACATATGTGCAAATCTAGCAGCTATTATGAGCAGAAGAGCTAGCTTTAAATCTATTTTTATACTATAACTTTTTAAAAGGTTTTTGAAAATGCCTTGACTGACAAATCAACAAAATATCTTTTAAATCATGCTCACATTTCACATGGAAAGAAAAATAAATATTGTGTCATTGCGTTATTGATGTTATCGCCATATTGTTTTTTGTTGTATTTGTTGATCCTGGAACAACATTCCTGTCCTAATCATATAACCCCTAAACCTAACCCTACCCATAACTTATCCCTAAAATAGGGAAATATAAGTGAATAACACTGCTGTAGAAGCATTCTGGTTGTAAGCCTAAACTTGACATAAACTGTAAACTTGTCCCTCAAATCTGATTGGTTTATTGGGATGTTTTTCCAGGATCAACAAAGATGATGATCCCATGTTGCAGGTTGGTGAAATCAGGCTTTGCGTGTTCATGTTTTGTTGTATTATAAAGAGAATTTTTTCATGTTGTAATTTCATTCAAATAAACCAGTGAAAAATATATATTTGCCCACAATGGTATATTGACTTATTATGAAATGCTGCTTTAATGTACTATAATAAGCTTAACTATTTTTAACATGACAAAAAAATTTTAATTAAGTAACATAAATTGGAAAACTATTTATACCTACAGAGACTGGAGCTTTAGTAAAGAAGAACAACTGTATTTTAGAAATATTTTGGCCACTTTTATTAGGGGACTTTCTTTAGGGTATTTTCCAAGTGGTCATCATATTGTTCATTACTGCAGCTGGCTCCAGATCAAGTCTGTGGGCACATATTTTCTCTCTGACTGGCCCGGTTCAGTGGGTGGTGCACAAAAAGCACGTGTTTGGTGCCTTCATCCGGATAGCCAAAACGTGCGTTTGGGGTCCTTTTCCAGGTGATGATGTGTGCTTGCATGAGGCATGAGAAACCTACACTGCTGATGACCTTGAGCTGATTCTGCAGAGGAGTTTTGGCGGTTCTTCACAGGCCAGTGTGACGCCAGCAGCTTCAGATCAATGTTCTAGCTGTCTTCCCTCTCATCACCCTCAGTTTGAAGAAACACCTGTGAGCCCCACTTAGCCTGCCCACCCCCACAAAACCACCAGGTCATCATGGGAAAATTACTAAAGGATGACAGCCCTGAATGGACTGCTCACGTTGTATGTTTTGATGAAAAGTCATTACGGGAAAGGTCTCACTCCTGCTGGGGCTGGTTGTATAAACCACTAAGACTAGTCTTACAAGTTTGTCATCCGATTATTAGATAGATAGATAGATAGATAGATAGATAGATAGATAGTGTTGTTTGCTTCCTGTAGCCTATTCTAGTAACAAACTTCAGCACAGACAATGCTGACGTTTTATTACTGACAAATATTGTGTCATAACTTTCCCCACCTTGGTCTGAAGACAGCTTAGATATTTTATACAGACAAATATTATTGTGTCATAACTTCTCCCACCCGGCGCTCAAATTCGCACGTGCGCGCAGCCGCTTATCAGATTTCTCCTACACTCATTTTTCTTTTAAACAATCACGTGAGATAAACAACACGCCCATTGCTGGTGGCTATAAATGATGAGGATGATGGTGATGCTGAAAGAGAACAAGGCAGGAGAGTTTTCTTACTGTTAGCTCGTTCATCAGAAACCGCGTCAGCTATGAGTGACCCGCGCTTTCCTGTCGACGTCAGTCTTATCGGAGTAATGAAGAAGGACAAGGACAAAGTAAGAATATGATGTATTCGTTGGATAACTTTAAATACTGACCATGCTGTTGAATGTAGCGTAATTAATTATAATTGTTTGTTTGTTTGTTTGTTTGTTTGTTTATTACAGAAATACATGGCATCTGTGCTATGGTCAGACCAGAGTGAGCTGATAGTGTATCGATCCTTCCTAGACTTCAAAACGCTCCATGTAAATTATACATTCATTTCCTTAGCACAAATCGTTACTGTAAGTATGAAACTCGTTATTTAATGTACTATTCTTTTCAACAGAGGCAGTTAAAAAAGAAGTTTCTTGTGGAAAACCATTTTCGTAAAGGAGATAGAGTGCTTCCCAGATTTGGAGGTATGATTGACAGTTTTTTAGATGATTCAGATGTAGGCCTACATAATGTTGTAACATCTAAATATAAAACATTTTATCCCAGGAAAAAAAAGAAAAACGATTCTTAAGCCTGACCTATACATAGCGTGCATAAAGCATTATTATAATATTTTATGTTGGAGGCAAACATAGCTGAACTTTGGCTGCATGTCTGCAGTACTCCCATTAGCCCCCTAGAGGGCCCTGTTAAAGACAACTGGTTTATCCAGACTGTTTTTGTTTTGTTGTTCATTGAGATTTCTGTTGTTTGCAGCCCAGTTCTTGACGACGTCGTTTCAGTTGAAGGGTCTGGCTAAGTCAGTGTCTCGTCTGAGGAATCTGGAGAAGTACTGTTCCAACCTATTGCAGTGTGACACGGCTGTGTCACATTCCACAGAAGTCATTCAGTTCTTTCTGCCTACTGAGCAGGAGCTTCTGCCAGAATATACCCAAAACAGGTAGGTCATGTAGATTATTTCCCTGAGGCAAATAAGCAGGTAACTGCAACATTCCAAAAATATGTCCACTATGTACGGTAGCTCACTTTATATTTCTGATTTGATCTGTTTCCGTTGACACAGTTTAATACCCGAGTCAACCTGCTGGAAAGTGTTTGTGCAGTTAATGTCTGTTAAAGCTGCTCTTTTCTCCCTGCAGTGTGATGATTCTGCAATCAAACAGCATCCCAACTGTCAACGGAGGACCTGACTTGGCAAATAAACATCTGAGCAATGGCAATGTGACCCAGCCTTTTGTGTCCAAGGCATATCGATGTGTGGCTCCATATGAGACCAAAGATACAAAGAACAAGCCCTTTAAAGTAGCTGTGGATGAAAGACTGGATGTGCTCATCAAAGACAAAGCAGGTATGTACTGTATCTTTTCCCATAACAGAGTGAACTGAGAGTTCAGAGTGCAGTTCCTTACAGGTTCTTGATGTTTTTCTGTGGGCGTTGTTGTGATCAGGTTGGTGGCTTGTCGAGAATGAGGATAAACGTCTAGCTTGGTTTCCCGCTCCCTACTTGGAGTTATGTGATGAGGAAGAAGAAGAGGACGAGGATGAGTCTGACTTACCTACATTTGAAAGTAGGATACTGTTGTTACATAAACGTTCTGTCGTGCTGAATCTCCAAAGATAACCTTGCTAACTGAACTTTTTTCCATCGCTCCCCTAGTGTCTCTGTACTGCGCTACAAGAAGTTACACATCTAAAAAAGAGGACGAGCTCTCTCTGAGCATTGGCGCTGTTGTGGAGGTGTTACAGAGGTCTGATAATGGCTGGTGGCTTGTTAGGTAATTACAGTTGTTTTCTCAAATTGCACTGACATTCAAAGAATGAAAGGAATTATTTTAAGACGCATGTATCAATAGACCAGAGGTATGTGGAAGACAGACCGCATATTATGTAATGGCTGCTAAACTATATAACTGACTTGCCCTAGCAACCTATTTCCTACATAGCTCTGCTCTACTTTAAAAAATGCTGGGTTAAAAAATAACCCAAAAAGGACCAACCCAGCGTTGGGTTAAATGTTTGACTCAACCTGCTGGGTAGTTTTATTTAACTGAACTATTGTTTAAAAATTACTATATTGTTTGCTTAAAATTAATTTAACATTTATTAATGTTTAATAAATGAACAGTTATTAATAGTTTTAATAAATAATAATTAAATAATAAACATTTATTAAATTGCTTATTAATAAATGTTCACCTTTTGATTATTATTGTTGCCTCTTGTAATTATGTCTGGTTTTTAATTTCCAACCTATTTTGGGTTAATTTCAAGCCAGCCATATAGTAATTTTTAAACAATAGTTGAGTTAAATAAAACTGCCCAGCAGGTTACTCAAACATTTAACCCAACTGCTGGGTCAAAACCACCCATATTTGTCCATATTTAACCCATCTTGGGTTGTTTTTAACCCAGCATTTTTTAGGGTGTAGTTACATGTCTTTTGTTTACTTATTACATCATAAAATAATGTAAACTCAAATCTATATTTCATATAGATTTCTTATAAAACGGTTAGTTCCTGTCCTTGATTCTGATTGGTCAATAGCTGTGTCTTATTCACGATAAAACACGGCAATGACCGCTTCACCCAACGGTTCTGTGTATCACTACACAACACCCTTAGCAACCACTCTTAGCAACGTAAACTGTTTGTTCTCAATTGAAGCTTACTGTATTATGTAGAAGAGTATTGTGAGAAAGAGATCGATTGAGCGAGTTTATTATCTGCATTCAGATTTAGCAGTTTCCTTCAGGTCAGTCCTGTTCATAATAAAAAAAATCTGTTTAAATGTCTGATGTATTATCTTGTCCTTTTAACAGTTAAGGGGTTTTCCCGTGACTGACAGCGCTAGTCAAAGCATTTGTCAGTTGTGTCTTGTTCCGTGTTCACAACAATTCAGTCTTTTCAATGTAAAAGTCTTTGCTACTGACTGACACACTCATAAAGACAGTCTTTACCGCCATCTAATGGCGTAATGGCGTTTTATAAAAGCAATAAGGTACTTGAGGCTGGTGCTGTATCATGAATAAGTCACGGCTGAAGGGGTTGCAGGCACTCTGCTTCGCGTCGTGCCTAACAACGCCCTTCAGCCGTGACTTATTCACGATACAGCACAGCCTCTCGTACCTTATTACTTACAAATAGCCTTGCAATAAAGATAATATACAGTCAGTCGGCCATTTTTGTTTTTAAAAATACAGTAAAAAACAGTAATAAATAAATGTGAAATATTATAATTTGAAAACTGTTTTCTCTTTTAATATATTTTAAAATATAATTTATTTCTGTGGTGGCAAAACTGCATTTTCAGCAGCCATTTCTTCATTCTCACATGATCCTTCAGAAATCAATCCAGTATGTGGAGTTTTGCATAGTAGTGTATATAGAAACTAACATAGATAGATAGAAAGAGAAACTAATATGTAATTACAAAATGATTATTTCTAAATGTACATGATGTGTCTGCCCCACAAAACTTAACCTTAAGCTTGTATTCCCTGTGCAGATATAACAGAAAGGCAGGCTATGTGCCCTCCATGTACCTGAAGCTCTACAGCAGCCCCAGCTTTGGCCTTCAGACTCTTCAGAAGAAACTTCACAGCTCCACTATCAACCTGTCCACCAGCAACTCTTTCAAACTGGAGCCTCAGGTCCACTCACAAAACAGAATGAATAGTTTCCTTAACTCCAACTCTCTGGAAATACTGTCAGAGCCCCAGAGCCAGAACACCTATCCAGTACAGCATGAGGAGTCTGGCAGCTTCAGCGATGATGGAACTGACTTCAGCTTCAGTTCCTCGGACACCACCTCTATGAGCCCAAGCATGTCCAGCTCAGAGGGGGATGAGGGCCTGAGACAGCAGGATAAAGAGCCAGACAGCATTGATAGTGATATGTCTAGTGGCCAGTCCAGCCCCACCAGCTCAGATACTGGCCACCCTATGAAAGGAGTTGAAGCTCCCAGGGTACCACCCCGACCACAAACTCAAGAGATTCTACGTCGCTGCACGACCTACACCCGTAAAGCTGCTCTGGCAACCTCTGCACGAATTGTGACTAATGTTTGAGTATAAGATAATACAATTTTAATCTGTGCTCATTATAATCTCTTGTAATCCTTTTTGGGGCTATATATATATATATATAATTTTTGGGGGGGGCTATATTGTATATATATATATGTATATATCTTTCTTTCTCAAATGAAATGTAATAACCGGTTGAAGGTAGTTACATTGTACATATTTAAAGGATTGTTTTCACAGTTTTATTTTTTCATTAACATTATATTCAGACTGTTATATTTTTGTCTTGGAGTTAATGGTATTCCATACTGGAAAAAGTTTTTTATCTGGACTTTTGCTTATATACCTGCATACGTTTCAATAAATGTTTTGACTGCATTTTAATGATTCTGATGTCATGATGGCATGGGATTTTTTGTCTTCATTGGATGTGGTAATTTATACAGACATATTGCATCATGCACACATAAAGCATTATATACATATACAATTAATATAGGAAACATTTCCAGATCATAAAAAACTGATCTCTGCAGAAACTGTTGTGTAGTGTAGTGTTCTTTGTGTATGAAACTTAACGAGTAAAACAAACTAAATTATTCCACTTATTGTTATTATGTTCTTTGGCTTTATACTGCAAGTCTAATTACGGTAATATGGTAATATCACCATCAGAGCATTGAGTTTCTGTTTCTGAAAGTTCACCTGTGTAATTATGACCATAAGATGGTAGTCAGCTACCGATAATAAACTTTAAACATTAACTCAAGGAGTGCCAGAGATTTCTTTGTAGGAAGTGGCATTTCCTTATATGAAAAATAAAAACAGACATTCTCAGCAACGGTTTGTCACCTTTTATTGCTTGTTTGTTGATTATTAGTGTACTATTCTAGAGAAGGGTACATGTTTGAGGACACTTGTGCTGACAAATTTGACAATTTCCCCTTATTACATCACTGTTGCATCAACCTTCACTCACTATATTGTACTATATTGATTATTCAATATAGAACTTCCAGTTTGTCCTGCATTCTGGAATTTTCAGTGGTTCAGTTTCATCTAGATTAAGTTACATTTTTATTTTTTTAACAAATCCACTTTAAAATATTTATGATAAATCTGTTGTGTAAACTAGGAAGTGTAATAAAAAAACACTGAAAAACATTAAAACGAGTCAAAATGTAATGATGAAGGTAGATTTTATCCAAAAGTAACACAACTTACCCATTGACACATCTTGAATGAATATGAATGGTGGCCAGTACAACCTGGTGTTTTCTTTATTGTAAAAACCTTTTTAGCTTTTAGTTAAAGCTTTTCCAATAACAGAGTTGTTGACTGTTTAAGTGTAGGACATAATTTACTGTAACACATTTTCCCACATACTGTATAATGATTTATGATATATTCTATTGTGTTGAAAATGCTGCTGTGTGTTCATTGGCCATTCAGACCTGTGTGTTTAGAGAATAGGGCTTGTAGCCTCTAGAGCAGGCAGCCATTGAAGTTCACCGGTTTCCATAGCAATGCTTTTGTCTAATAAGTAAAACCTAGATGGTACCAAAATAGGGTCCCAGTGGTTAGTGTAGAAAAGTTGTCAGGTGCTATCCATAGTTGTCACTTGTGCTAGAATGGAAAAGAAGAGAAAATTGGACATCTGCAATGCATTTCTGAATGATCCAGGGTCAAGTGATCTCCTTTGGGATGTTTTGCTGGGTGTTGTGATGACAGATGTCTGTCTTTTTGCCTCTTCAAATGATTCAACACATACAGCACATGTATTAGCTGTGTCCTCGTAACACAAGTGAAAATGGTGAGTTTGTCTCTTTTTTTAATTACATTAAATAAAATTAGATATTTGTTGGGGGGGGGGGGGGGGGAAATACTGTATGTATATTTTACATGCTCAAACTTACAGTATGTTTTAAAAAGTCTGGTAATATATGACATGAATAGTTTTACTATAAATGGGTGGTTTGAAATAGTTTGATTTATTTAATATTAGTAATATTAGTAATTAAAAAAATAGTAATGATGCCCTATGCCATTACAATATATTAATTACATTTTTGTATATTATAATTGTTTTTATTTTGCTATTAGACTGGAGGTTATGAAGTGGAGCAGTTTGTGGAGACCCCAGATGATGATCTGATTTGTGTCATCTGTAGAGCTGTTCTACGCTGCCCTGTACGACTCAAATGCAACCATGTCTTCTGCAAGGAATGTATTTTACAGTGGATGAAAAGGTAACCATTTTCAATATTTTATAATAAGACTACCCGATTAGGGGAGGCTGGGAAGTGTTGTAAAACTTGATTTTCAGAACATCAAAAATAAACTTTAGGTAGGAAAATAACATTTCCTGTCTGGTATTATCTGTATTAGCAGGTTCTCTTGTTCAATTAGATACATACACTACACACAAGCTTTGCATCTGCCTGTTTAAAAAATATCATTGCTAGATGGAATGGATTGTAACACTTTCCGGTATACACTACTGTTTAAAATTTTGGGGTAGGTAAGAATTTTTTATGTTTTTGAAAGAAGTCTCTTATGCTCAACAAGACTGAATTTATTTAATCAAAAAAGCAGTAAAAACAGTAATGTTGTGAAATATTATTACAATTTAAAATAACTTTTTTCTATTGTAATTTGTATTTTAAAATGTCATTTATTCCTGTGATGGCAAAGCTGAATTTTCAGCAGCCATTACTATAGTCTTCAGTGTCACACGATCCTTCAGAAATCATTCTAATATGCTGATTTGCTGTTCAAGAAACATTTCTTATTATTAGCAATGTTGATCAAAAATCTTATATAATCTTATATAAAATAAAAAATATTTTATATAATCTAATTTTATAATAATTTTATACTTATTTATATTTTATAGAATCTTTTATATATTTTATCTTATCCTTATTTTATAATAATTGTATGCTTAATAATTTATAAGATATTTTTTACAAAATATTTAATTTTTTTGTGTGCGGTGATGCATTTTTTCCAGGATTCTTTGATTACAGAAGGTTCAAAATATCAGCATTTACTTTAATTTTGTGACAAAAAGAAAAAAAGACAAAAAAAATAAAATAAAATAAAATCTCTAGTGACAATAATTCATAGGCCCCCAGTTTCACAGACAAGGCTTAAGCTAGTCCTAAACTAAAATGCATGTTTGAGCTGTTTTAACTGAAAGAAACTTGCATCTTAAAATATGTCAGTGCCATTGTTTTGTCTTAAGATGCACACCAGTAATGTTTTTTTCTAGGGTACATTTATAAAAGCTACCTAAATGTCCTAATTGAACTAAGGCCTAATCTCGGCCTTAAGCCCTGTCTGTGAAACCAGGCCAGGATGTTTGAGCAAATTTTAAAGCCAGTGTTGTTTCAGACAGGTGAAATGCCCTTGCTGTAGGCAGCCTATCGACCAGAACCAAATGCTGGTTTTGTTTAAGCTGAGTAAATCCATTGGCCGTTTATCAATCAAGGTAGGTAACATTTTTAAAAGCTCATGTCTAATAAATAGTTGTGTCTATTGCTTAAAATGTGAATGTGAAACAACACCATGTGTCTGTGTTCCTAGTGTCGAAATGCACAGCAGGGCTGCAGAGCCACTTTCCCGCTTTCTAATGAGTACCTTCACATCTCGAACTGTCCGTATGAGTGGCAGCTCTGTCCCCATGAGGGCTGTGGGCAGCAGGTGCTGAGGAAGGACGCGCAGGCGCATGATCAGAGCTGCAGCCACTGGCGACAGCTGTGTCCCATGGGCTGCGGCACGCTTCTCGTCCGTGAGAACCAGGCCCAACATAACTGCTACAGAGAGCTACAGCAGCGCTACATAGCCGAGCGGAGGAAGCAGAGGGCCATCGCAGCCAACCTACGCAGGAAGATGCAGCGTATGCAGAGCCGGATGGCCCAAATAAGAAGGCAGATAAATCTGTTGTGTGAGAGCCTGGAGGTCGGCGATCTGGAAATTGAAGCAGGGGAGGGAACCAGCACTTGGACAGACGCTAACGCTGCCAGTCCGAGCAGCAGCAGACGCCATCACACTAACAGTTCAAGAGTCAGATAATGTAAATATCCTTCAGGATTTAAAGAAAGCATTCAAGATAGTTTTTTATGTGTGCAAGTTTTATTAAATGTGTCTTTCCCCTTTTGTAATCATCTTAATGGGATAGTTCACCAAAAAAAGTTTACTCACCTTCATGTCATTCCAATCCAAACCTGTATGACTTTCTTTCTCCTGTGAAACATAAAAAAAGATATTTTGAAGAATGTTTAAACTGTCCATACAATGAAAGTCAATGGGGTACAAAACACTGGACCCCCCTGACATTCATTGTATAGAAAAACAAAACAAAAAAAATGTTTGTTTTCTGCAGATTGCAGAATAAAGAAAGTCATACAGGTTTGAAACAACATGAGGTTGAGTAAATTATGACAGAATCCCTTTAAGGGCAACACAACCCACCAGTTTTACAGATTTATTGTTTGTATATAGAGAAAAGCATGATGATAAACAAAAAAGAGTATTGTTTATGCACATTCCTCTTAGAGCTTTGAGGGGTTTATAAAGTAAGACATTGATGCTAATGCATAAATATTAAAAAGAAAAAAACAGTAACATTCAAATGCCTGCTTAAGTTCAGATATTACAATCTTGAAGTGACACTTGACAAGAAAATGTGAAATCGTACAAAAACTGTCTTTGATACTATATATTAATTCATTATGTAAAAAGCAAACACTTGTGAAACATGTAAGACTTTTTTTTTTTTTTTTTCAAAAATGAGTTGTTTATTTCTAAATATGAATTCTTTAATAAAGTCTTTATTATTTACTATTTATTTATTATTACTTATGCATATATGTCTCATTTAAGCTAAGTTCAATAAATAATCAGTTGTCCTTAGGACATAAACACAATAAACTAAAATGGTTTATATACACATTAAAGGGTTAGTTCACCCAAAAATGAAAATTCAGTCATTTATTACTCACCTTCATGTCGGTCTACACCCATAAGACCTTCATTCATCTTCGGAACACAAATTAAGATATTTTGATAAAATCCGATGGCTCAGCGAGGCCTGCATTGTCAGCAAGATCATTTTCTTTTTCAATGCCCAGAAAGCTACTAAATACGTATTTATAACAGTTCATCAACCTCGATGTTTAAAGCAACGAGAATATTTTTTGTGCGCCAAAAAAAACTAAATAACGACTTTATTCAACTATATCTAGTGATGGGCAATTTCAAAACACTGCTTCATGAAGCTTCGAAGCTTTACGAATCAGTGGTTCAGAGCACCAAAATCACGTGAATTCAGTAAACGAGGCTTCGTTACATCATAAGCGTTTCGAAATTTCAGTAGTTCATGTGACTTTGGCAGTTTGATACACGCTCCGAACCACTGATTCGAAACAAAAGATTTGTAAAGCTTCGAAGCTTCATGAAGCAGTGTTTTGAAATCGGCCATCACTAGATATTGTTGAATAAAGTCTTTGTTTGTTTGGCACACAAAAAGTATTCTTGTCGCTTTATAATATTAAGGTTGAACCACTGTACTCACATGAACTGTTTTAAATATGTCTTTTGTAGCTTTCTGGGCATTGAAAAAGGAAATGATCTTGCTGGCAATGCAGGCCTCGCTGAGCCATCGGATTTTATCAAAATATCTTAATTTGTTTTCCGAAGATGAACGAAGGTCTTACGGGTGTGGAACGACATGACGGTGAGTAATAAATGACTGAATTTTAATTTTTGGGTGAACTAACCCTTTAAGCCACTGGTATGAAAAGAATAACTTTTTTGGGTTTCCAAGAAATGGGAATGCATGATGATGGGAGATAATAAATTAAGAGGGAACATGTGTGGGAGCTACTGACAGTTTGTTCTGTGCTGAGATGTTTAAATGAAGCTGATTACAAGTTACACTCGTAGTAGTTTTTTTTTTTTTTTTTGAAGGAGCGAGTTCCTGATACCGGTGTATTGTCATGTCTGTCCACAAGAAGGCACTACTGTAGTTCTGCAGTATGTTCCAGATCACACCTGTCAGTGGAGGCCACAGAGGAATGCTGGGACAGCTTTGCAGGGTGTTGTTGGGAAGCTGTCGGGTTGTCCATCCCAGAGTGCATTAGTGGCAGGTAAATGTCATCCATGTTGGGCAAAACAAAAACTTTCTGGAAACATATTAGGAAATCAGACATGATTTGTTATGGAGGTTAATTCAAACATTTTAAAGTAAATTAAATAAACAATTAAATAAACAATTAAATTAAAATCTGTCATATACTTAACATGTTTGTTAAGTTTATAGTGAAGCTATCACGATATCATCAAAACCAACCTGAAACTCATCTTGTAGCTTTTTTTCAATCCATTCAGTCACATGACAGAAAGTCACTTCTCGCTCTCCCAGTTTGGGTCTGACTCTTAGATCAAGCTTCGGAGGTCCACAGAAACCATACCTGAGAGAGAACCAATAAAACACTTTTTATTCTGGTGCATGTATCCAAAGACATGTCTGCAAACCTGATTTCAGGAAACCTGAACACACAAAATGATTTACGGGCAAAGAGTAGGCCATTTCCCTGACTCTTTTTGGTGTTTACAGAGCCTATGGTTGTCACAGAGACAGGTGTGATACGCTATTTGACTTATCTGTCAGGTAGTAGGGACATTTTAAGCATGGTATTTTATGTAAGACTTTGATTAACACTGCAATATTCCATAAAACTTTTACTTAACACAATTAAATACCCTTTTTAAAAAGTCACTTAGTAATAGTGTCAAATTAAAAGTTTTACTTTAAAGTACATTTTAAATCATTACATTTTAATCATCTTTTTTCATGCTTTATTTTGATGTGTTGACTAACATACTAAAGCACAAGTTGAGTACTTGATTAATTTTATCTGTAGTGTGTTGTTTAATATTCACTTTGTTAATATATTTTAATTGTACTAAATTGCAACTTCATAATTACAAATTGTGTAATTACAAATATATCTAAATAGATGACATACAAGTTTCAATAGAAATGACATTATATTTTAGGTACCATAAATCCATAAATACCTGTCAGTACATTCAGGTACACTTTAACCATATTTCAAAGACAATAAAAGTAATTACGAACTTACATATAAAAATGTACTAAAATCCAAGTCGGTCAAAAAATCACTCTGAAGTTCAGCCAGTTGCATTTAATATGAACTTAAACTATATATTAATTTAAAGGGGTCATATAATGTGTCACGATCACCGTCTGTTCCTGTCAGTTCCTGGACTTCATTTCCCATAATCCTCCCTTCCAACCACATGCACACTCCACACCAATCACCAATTGCCACACACACCTGCAGATCATTACCTGGACTATTTAAGTCACACACACACACACACTCTCTCACCGCAAAGTCTTGATTTGCCCCGGTGATCATTACTAAGCGTTTTCTTGTGGACTGTTTTCCTGGTTTCCGTTGGATTGTTTATTCTTTGTGATTCTCTGCTGCCTGCCCTGAACCTTGCCTGTGTACTGGACTGTGTTTGTTTGCCGCCTGCCCTGATCTCTGCCTGTGACCCGATACTGTTTGTCTGCCGCCTGCCTCGACCCTTGCCTGTCCCTGTTTATGTTCTTGCCTTTGCCCCTGTCTACCTGTGTATCTACTATTCTTAATAAAGCTGCAAATGGATCCCCGCTCTGCCGACCCATCATTACAGAATGCCACTTTTACAAGATGTAAAATAAGTCTCTGATGTCCCCAGAGTGTGTATGTGAAGTTTCAGCTCAAAGTACCCCACAGATAATATTTTATAGCATGTTCAATTTGTCACTTTTTGAGGGTGAGCAAAAACGCTGTTTTTGTTTGTGTCCCTTTAAATGCAAATGAGCTTCTGCTCCTACAAAGATGGCAGAGTTTCACAAGCTCGTGTTAGCAGCGCTGATTACCTCAGACTCACTGAAAATGTCAGAAACTGTTCAGCCTTTTATGTTCTAAACAAAGCCAGACAATGATGGAGATACTCAAGAAGAAGTGACAATGCAGAATGCAACAGGACGTTTCTGAATGGTTAGTTGATGAATTTATTTAGCTGATGTGGAGTTAACTATCTTAAATTTATTGATTGCATATTCTGTCAAGATAATCTATAAAGCGCTTGTGTAGGAACTGTTGTAAGATGCCTACAGAGCCAGAGAATATATGCTGCATGAAGTTAGAACAAGTATAGTTTAGTTTAATTACGGTTATAATTTGTTTGCGTGTTCTCGGGGGCAGGGTTTATGTAAATTTTAGGGTTAGTGATGTCACCAACCCGGGAAGAAGCTCGGTGTAGTCCCTACCAGTCGTTTGTTGTAGTCCTTAAAGAATTCTTTAAAAGAAAATATCTCTTTTTGTATTGAACTTTGAGTGTCCTAACTTTGCAGATGTTGTTTATGCTCCAACAGCAACATTACACACTAACTAAAGTTAAAAAAGTGAAATTGCAATGAACCACCCCTTTAATTGCAATTAACATGCTGGAAACATTACATTCAGTTCGGACTTAAGTATTATCTTTTAAAGTATATTATTTCCATACTAAGTACTTTTTTTTTTTTTTTAAATAAAATATGCTAAAGTGTACTTCTTTTTTTACAAGGGGCACCCACAGTGAAATTGCATTGGTCCACAATCCTGCTCCTCCTCCTTGCATCACTGAATTCATCACATCACGCCGTTTAGTAGACCGTGTTACACTTGTGTCTAATCCTTAATTATCAAATTGAAATTTAATTACAACAAAGTTAAACCTTCAAGAGTGAATGACACCAATCGTTAAGGAGCGTGATTGCTTTTGATAATCTCTGTAAACACTGTGTAAGCTTAAGCAAAGCTTCAGTCCCTAATGCAACATTAACAGCGTGTGTGTAGTTGAGTGAGAATGGCTCGTACCATATTCTGTCGGTGGGGGGAGGAGGAATGTTGACTGCGAGAGTTCCAGAGAGCTCTTGTACTTCCACCGCAAGCAGTAGAGGGGTGTTGGACATTTCTTCGATCTTCTTTTTTATGTACTCATTTTCCGTGGCCTTTTGGAAGTACTTCGACTTGGCAATCTTGTCAACAAATCTCAAAATCCGCCTACTAGTGCTGCCTCCAGCTGCAGCCCTGTGGGAAGCGAAGTAAATTTTTCATCAGGTGGCCTTGATTTATTTTAAGCAGCGTTTTTGTCAAACAACTCAAAATAGACAGAGATTATGTTTTATAGGCATAGTTCACCCAAAAATCATGTCACTCCAAACCCTCTTGGCTGTTACACAAAAGGCGACATTTAGCAAGGTGTCCAAGCTGCTCTTTTCCATACATTGAAAGTGAATGTTGACCACGGTTTTCTCTAGTCCCCATCCACTTTCACTTTATGGACAGGAAGCAAAGTTTACAAGGTTTACATTCTCTGAAATAGATCGCAATATATTTTGTTACAGTATTTATTAATCTTTGTTAATGTTAGTTAATAAAAATACATCTGTTTATTGTTTGTTTATATTAGATTCTTTCTTTGTTCACTCGAACAAAGTGCATTAACAAATGTTAACAAATACAACGTTGGATTTTAATAATGTATTAGTAAATGTTGTAATTAATATTACCTAATATTCCTATTCAGTCAGTCTCGTTCAACGTTACATCAATACTGACGTATTGGGGTCTCACCTGGGAGGCCAATGACCTCCAAGTGGTAAATAAACAAGCCAATGAACATTAGCAAGTGAGATTTGCATGCCGAGCCACTCCTACTCCCCACTCACTCATTCATACTTTGCTTCGGAGCCGTGCGGTTGTGAACAGTGATTGCTAATTCCAGTCATCCTTCAACTGAAGTGGATTCCTGTGCCAAGAGCAGCAATTTTAATTGCTAAAAACAGTTTATTCCTGAGGAGATCTCTCCTTGAAGATCAGATGTTGATAGCTGCGTTGGAGAGTGGGTTATTGTCCTCTGGAGAGGAAGATGAAGCTGAACTTCCCGCTTCCATGTGGGGATTACCCAGGTGGAGTGTGCAATTGAGATGCATTTATGCCTGCAAAGTGCTGCCACCTGGAGGAATCGTCCACGGCTTCCGTCCACCTCCTGTGAGCCTCACAGTGTCGCTGGACAGGCTGCACCCGACTTGCATTCGATGGCCGTCTTGAAGGCCAAAGCAATCATAATGCACAAGGGTAGATCTGACCTCGCCCTCCGGGCCCTCTGCCAGACAATGTCCACCTTGGTGGTCCAGGAGTGCCATCTCTGACTAAACTTGCAAAGATGCGAGATGTCAACAAAGTACGCTTTCTTGACGCTCCCATCTCACAAGGTGACCTCTTTGGCGACACTGTCAAGGACTATTTCCCACGGAGGAGGGCCGGGTGGAGAATTTTTACTTTCCTTTAGCTTACTTATTTTACTTACTTAGTGCTTCCCAGCCCATCCCGCTGGCGCATACGGACAGTCAGACACGGCTACACGATTCAGTTCACCAGGTGTTCCCCCAGGTTCAGCGGTGGCCTGTTTGCCTCAGTGGCAAACAAAGATGCCCCTGTCCTGCGAGCAGAGATTGCGGTCCTGCTGTTGAAGGACGCAATAGAGCCTGTCCCTCCAGCCGTACCCAAGATAGTGGTGAGTTACAACCAATCTTGGATCTGCGTGTCTTGAATCGGGCCCTTTACAAGCTCAAGATGCCCACACAGAAACACATCCTCATGTGCGTTCGCTCCCAGGATTGGTTTGCAGCGATCGACCTGAAGGACGCATACTTTTATGTCTCGAGTTTACTTCGACAGACCGTTACTACGCTTTCCTTTAAAGGGTTGAGGATATTAGTATAAGGTACACCCTTTTGGACTGTCCCTGTCTCCCCGCGTCTTTACCAAAGTCTGGGGCTTTGGGTCAACTGGGAAAAGAGCAAGCTCTCCCCGGTGCAGAGCATCTCTTTTCTTGGTATGGAGTTAGACTCGGTCAGTATGACGGCGCGTCTCACCAACGAGTGCGTGCAGTTAGTGCTGAACTGCCTGAATACATTCAGGAGGAAATCAGCGGTCCCACTGAAGCAATATACAGGCCGGATTGCCCTTAGAGCAAGTGCCTCCAGTACGGGTTGGGGCGCTGTGTGCAACAGGCATGCAGCTTTGGGCTCCTGGACGGGATCTCGACTGCACTGGCATACCAATTGCCAGGAGCTGCTGTCAGTGCTGTTTGCCCTGCACCGGTTTCAACCGTTGCTTCAGGGTAAGCTTGTGTTGGTCTATACGGACAAGACTGCGACTGTTGCGTACATCAACCTTCAAGGTGGGGTACTCGCATGTCACAACCCGCCCACCATCTCCTCCTCTGGAGTCAGCAGTGGCTCCTGACAGTGCTCCTGACCATGCTCACTTCCTTCAAGAGGGTGGGGGACCTGCAGGCATTTTCGGTCAGCGAATCATGCCTTGAGTTTGGGCCGGCTCTGTCTCACGTGATCCTGTGACCCTGGCCTGGATACTTGCCCAAAGTTCCCACCATTCCTTTCGGGACATGTGGTGAACTTGCAAGCGCTGCCCCCAGAGGAGGCAGTCCCAGCCCTCCCGTTGGTGTGTTCTGTTCATGCATTGCGTGTTTACGTGGACCACACGCAGAGCTTCAGAAGCTCAGAGCAGCTCTTTATCTGCTTTGGAGGTCAGCAGAGAGGAAAGGTTGTCTCCAAACAGAGGCTGGTCCACTGGATAGTGTACCAGCCCCAAGGCGAGCCATGCCCCTTTGGGGTGAGAGCTCACTCCACTCAGGGTGTTGCGTCCTCCTGGGCATTGGTGCACGGCACCTCTCTGGCAGACATCTGCAGAGCTGCGGGCTGGGCGACACCTAACACATTTGCGAGATTCTACAATCTCCAAGTGGAGCTGTTTTCTTCCTGTGTGTTGAGTACAAACAGGTAATGTGCAGGAAGACTGGCTTGGTGTCACTTGCAGCGCCATTCCACTCTAACGGGGGGATACGAGCACCTTCTTGCTCTTCAGGTGAGTTCCCCACTTAGCAAACCCTGAATTGAGTTAATCCACCATCCTTCGGCAGTCAGACACGGCGGAGGCTTCCGATACCAGGCCAAGTTCTTGTGTGCATGCCCTTGTACTGGGCTAGATGCCCATATGCTGTGATTTCCCCTCAGTAATCCCATATGTGTACTGTCTATGATACAGTTTCCCTGTCGGTAAACCCATGTCTTTCCCTGGGCAGCTCTGCTCTGCCTCATCTCTGCATTGGTAGTAACTCCTCCCTGGCTAGGCAGGATCTACCGCAGAGATCTTCCATATGTAGTACTGCCCCACAGGTCAGTCCATATGTGTATACACCACACGTTACCTCCCTTTCGGCAGGGTGTGGTCTCCGTAGTATCCCTCTACATTAACAACACTGGTCATGGCTGAAAAAAAAATCAGATCCCCATGAAATGTCATGATATGAGGAACAGCAGCTACGACTGTCTCTAGGGTAATCCCCGTCCCTTCCATCCTTTTAGTATGGATGACTACTCTCCTTGGGCTTACATGGGGCACTGGGTAGGTTATGACTGTGTGAGGGCAGTTGCCAAAGGGCACGCTACAGCTTGCCAGCATCTGCGTCTCCAACACCCATAACACAGTTCAGTGGCTGTGGCGCTTTGCATAGGGACCCCAATAGGTCAGTATCGACGTAACGTCTCCGTTCCCTCCTTCAGGGAATGACGGAATGACGGATTTTATTAAATGCCATAGAAGTATTGTTCAATGTTAGTTCATGTTAACTAATATTGTTAACTAATGTTAATAAATGAAACCTTATTGTAAAGTGTTACCGAAAGTCATTCAGGTTTGGAACAACATGAGGATAGGAAAATGATTTTCATCTAAATTTTAATTTTTGGGTGAACTATCCCTATAATGCCAGCAAGCCACTTGACTACATCCTGATCTTTAATTTACAAGGCCAGCATTTCTGAAATATATTCCATCCAAATAATGCAAATATTTGCAACATGGCAAACTCTAAGATCTCAGAGAATAACTGTTTATTGAATTATGTGAATTGTTCAGTTAATAATAATTACCCCTCAACACCAGGTAGAGCCTTTTCTGTCAGAGTTCCTTGAGTGTCAGAAGTTGAAACTTCCTCCTCATCAGACGATCCAGCACTTGAGGATTCCTCATCACTGTCAGCCAGCACAGAGAGCCTGGACCTGCTACTACAGAACACATACAGACAAGACCTCATCATAACAAGATATAAACATAAACCCCACAAATTGTATTAGGATTGTACTAAGTTTTAATGTTTTTGAAAGAAGTCTCTTATGCTCACCAAGGCTGCATTTACTAGATATTGTGAAATATTATTGCAATTTAAATTAACTGTGTTCTATTTAAATACATTTTAAAATGTGCTTTATTCCTAGGATGGCATATCTGAACTTTCATCAACCATAACTCTTCAGTATCACATGATTTTTCATCGGAGATCTTTCAAAATCATTCTAATATAAAGATTTGTTGTTCAAGAAACGTGGCTTATTATTATCAATGCTGAAAACGTTTGTGCTGCTTAATATTTTTGTGGAAACCATGATATACGTTTTTTCAGGATTCTTTAATGAATAGAAAGTACAAAAGAACAGCATTTATTTAAAATACTGTATACATTTTTAGTAACAATCTAAAAGTGTTTACTGACACTTTTGTTCAGTTTAAGTTTTTTTTTTTAAACTTTTGAACGGTAGTGTAGGTTATATAGTAGACTGCATATGCTAGGCTGTGTTGAGATAATAAGTACTCTATATTTTCCAGGATATTTTTTATTATTATTTTACTGGATATTTTGGATTCTCAAAAAACTTACTACACATTGATGGTCTCCACCTCTGTCTCTGCCTCAAGGACTCCCTCCTTCCCAAGTTTGGAGAGGTTGATTTTGGTCTCTAGAGTCATCTGTAGTGCTCCTGTGTACTCCACCTCCAAATGCAACCATAGGCCTGACACACAAAGATATTTTCTATTTTTTTCTTTTTTTCATTTCAAAAGTTACCTGTTGTTGCTGTTACAACTGTTGATACAAATACTTTTACATTCAGTAATAAATATCTAGTTCAGTCATGAAACACATGAAGTCTGCAAGCTATCTCATCATTACCACATGACACAAGCTGATTGTCCTTTACTGTTTCTGCAGCCAATGAGATTACTTGCTCAACATTTAAATAGTCTGGTTCAGTGTTCGCTGTAGGTAAGTCCTGCAGCTTGCTATCAGAGTTCCTCTGAAACCCTCCACCTCCCCCAGTTCCACCTGCCTAGATCTGCTACGGGATTTATATCTATTCATGCAGCAGCATATCTTACATGCTCACAGCAGCATGTCTAAATCTAATAGCAGTAGCAAGTCCATACTTGCTTTGCAGCAGCGTAGCAGATCCAGTTCGCAAGACCAAATACATTAATGCTGCCATATTTATTAACATGCCAAAAGTACTTTGAGAGTTGTCATGATTTAACTGTTTATTTAAAGAAATGCTTATTCAAAAATGCATGATTTGCATGATTTCTTTTTAGAAATTAAATAAAAAGTAATAAAAAAAGTAACAGTTATATATATCAGCTCAGCTCACATACATTAATTTCCTAGTTTAATATTGGCTAATAATTTTGTAAAGTGCTAAAACCAAAGACTCTAAGAGCATGTGTTACTAATCTATATGGTCAAGATTAAAGCAACACGATCTGTTAATGCATAAATTGCACAAAATTATACCACAATAAAATGCCCACAAGTCTAGCACACATTATAAATCCATAAATGGGATGAGACCTGAGAGAGGGAGCCAGACTCTGTTGAAAGCCATTACATGTTACATAATGCTCACAGATCATGAGGCAGAGAGTAAAAGACACACACTGTGCCCCACACAATAATAACTTCACATCTCATGGGGATAATACATCCCGCATATGCTTCACAGCGGGCATTTCACCATGCAGCTGAGCGCGTAAACAGACACGTGTGCACACGCTCATAGACAAGCTGCTATTCGTTGAGAAGAGTGACGTGATGTTATGTGCTCCTTTGATCCCTGAGATTACAGAAGGATAATAACATCTCATCTACTGCTCAGTGCAGGAACATAATAACACATACGCTCAAGCAGTCCTGATGGATGAATGACCTAATATGCTCTTTTATAAGAGGCTCTTAGGAGCCCCACTCACCTCTGCTGTTGACCTGTGGTAGTGATGTGCCTGTTATCTGGGGCATGCTGGAGCCCATGGCCAGTTCGGTGAGGGTCAGTTCATCCATGAAGTAAGGCAACTGTTGTAAAGGAGGGTAAACTCAGAAATACATGCACACAGGGTAGGACCATTAATATTACAAACTATTTGTTTCACTTTTTGAAATTATGCTTGAGGAAGATTAAAAAAAAAAAACATCCACACACTTTGTCGAGTTAAAGAACATGATGTAATTTTTGTCTGTTCTCTTACCCGAATTTTGCTCAGCTTTTGCTGTATCTTCTGTTGGACTTTATCAGCCCAGTACTTCTCATGGAGGAAGTCCCAAAAGATTCGACCAATTAGTGCATTCAACCAGACAGGCTTTGTTTCTTCCTCACTGCAACAAAAGTTCTGGTCCTAAAGGGGTGATGGAAGAAAAAACTTTGGAGTAATTAAAAATGTTAACCCCTTTTCACTTGAATTGTCCTGCAAGGAGAAATAAAAATATTGCTCCTTAATATATTTCAAGATAGAAAACAAAACACTGTGCCAAAAATATTGCTTCTGAAATAAAGTGGACCAGTGACACAACTTGTTCCACTTCAGGGGTAAACTGTCATATAAGAGATATGCTGAATCATTGTAAAGCATGAGAAAGATTTGCATTTTTAAATATGAACATTTAAAAAAACAAATTGGTTCTGAAAAATGTGATTAATCCTATTCCAAAACTGTATGAAATTTTAGTATTTTTATGACATTATGAAAATGCACAACAAAACAACATTTTGGAATGCGATTAATAAATTAGCTTAAATTACGTTTCAGAATATTTTAATGTAAAACATTTTTCAACATTTTGTTATAGTATTTCCTGCATTTGGAGGCAAAACTCATTTTTAGCCACTGCCTTTAAGCATCTCACACACTTCTCACACCCCACAGGAAAAAAAAAAATAATTTATGGGTAATCTTTAGCCAAGTAATTTACCTAGTTTTATATTTCCCTAGTTTTATATAGCAATTTACCAGCATGTATTGCCAACATGTTTTAGACCTAGATAAATGTTCTTTGACATACCTGCCATGTAGAAAATTTACTTTGACTTGCCCAAAAAACAGCATTTTTAGCATTAAAAATGCTTTTCTAATTTGCATTTGTCGATCACAGTCAGCTGCGCACTAGCGTTCAAAAGTTTGAGGTTATAATGTTATAAAAGAATTCTGTTTCACATAAATGCTATTCTTTGAACTTTTTGTTCATCAAACAATCCTGAAAAAAGTATCATGGTTTCCACAATAGCCTGCCTTGTTGGCAGAGGCTATTTATACTAACTCCGCCCACCATTTTTTGATTGAGCCAGACAAAATAACACATGAAATCCCACTGAAAACAGGATTAGTGGTGTGGAGAGTAAAGCGGGTGGTGTTGGCTTTTGAAGCGACCGACCTGAGTTTGAATCCGCCTTTTTACAAACTCATTCTTCTCCCTTTTTCTATTGCATATCAGCTCAGAGAAGCGATTATTATAAATAAAAATGAGGAAGATATTTGAAAAGTGAAAATAAAGTGCCTAACTGTTGCTTAATAGTGGGGGAATAAAGTGTTAGGGTTAGGGGTAGGTGTAGGGGACGACTGTTTTTAATAAATTATGATATTAATACATATATTGGGGCACATTTCCATATACTATAGACAGTAAAGGTTTCAGTAAAAGAAAGGTTTAAATTCAGTAAACAATTTTCAGACTTTTTTAATAGTATTTCCTCTATTTGGAGGCAACACTTTTTTTTCTCAATTTTAGCAACTGCCTCTAAGCCTCTGACACACTTCCCAGACCCACAGGAATCAAGCTTTGTTTAATAATTAATGTCTAATCTTTAGCCAAATATTTTACCTAGTTTTATACATTAGCAATTCACCATCATGTAAAGCCTGTTTTAGACCTAAGATAAATGTGCTTAGACATACCTGCCATGTAGAAGATTTACTTTGACATGCTTTGGCAACATCTGTATATCATGAGCCTTTTTACATGATCACGTGACAAAGATTATTCACAGTTTGCTAGATGACAAAGCTTGTCCACTGACACAAAGCGTTCTATGACACAAAGCATGTTTGTTTGAAGCTCACCTGCTCTTTGTCAGTAGGACTGCCCTGGGTGCTGCTTTGGCAGGGGCTTTGAACAGGACTGGCGTGTGCTGAGAAGACGAGACTGGTCATGTAGGAAGTATAGTCTGGTAAAATGTTCTCCTTTACTTTGCCAACCAGATCACTATGGAACACGTCTTCACTGCTGTCCTTGACTGAGCCTTCAACACCATTTGCCAGACCCAGAGGGCTCTCCTCATGCAATACAGATTTATCTACAGAGCAAAAGTAATGATTAGAATAGTGTTTTTTTTGTTGTTGTTTTTTTGTTTTTTACAGTATTATAGAGGAAGAGCAACTTTGGTACAGGACCATGGTTACTTACTTTTTTTTTACCCAATTAGAACTGTTCATTAATGAAAACATGGCATAACAATCAACACATATATTTTTTGTACAAAGTGCCTTGTGTATTGATACTCTTTTAGCATTATTGATATATGAAATAATAAAATAATTGCTATATTAAATACATAAATTATTATTATTAAATAGTAATAAGATAATTATAAAATATATTAAATAATATTAAATTAATATATCTAATATTTTACACATGCACTCAGAAAATATTTATTTAAGATTTATACACTATATTGCCAAAAGTATTGGGACACTCCTCCAGATCATTGAATTCAGGTGTTCCAATCACTTCCATGGCCACAGGTGTATAAAATCAAGCACCTAGGCATGCAGACTGCTTCTACAAACATTTGTGAAAGAATGGGTCGCTCTCAGGAGCTCAGTGAATTCAAGCATGGTACAGTGATAGGTTGCCACCTGTGCAATAAGTCCATTTGTGAAATTTCCTCAGTACTAAATATTCCACGGTCAACTGTTAGTGGTATCATAACGAAGTGGAAGCAATTGGGAACAACAGCAACTCAGCCACGAAGTGGTAGGTCAAGTAAAATCAGGGAGCGGGGTCAGCGCATGCAGAGGCGCACAGTGTGCAGAAGTCGCCAACTTTCTGCAGAGTCAATAGCTACAGACCTCCAAACTTCATGTGGCCTTCAGATTAGCTCAAGAACAGTGTGTAGAGAGCTTCATGGAATGGGTTTCCATGACCGAGCAGCTGCATCCAAGCATTACATCACCAAGTGCAATGCAAAGCGTTGGATGCAGTGGTGTAAAGCACGCCGCCACTGGACTCTAGAGCAGTGGAGACGTGTTCTCTGGAGTGACGAATCACGCTTCTCTGTCTGGCAATCCAATGGATGAGTCTGGGTTTGGCGGTTGCCAGGAGAACGGTACTTGCCTGACTGCACTGTGCCAAGTGTAAAGTTTGGTGGAGGGGGGATTATGGTGTGGGGTTGTTTTTCAGGGGTTGGGCTTGGCCCCTTAAGGCAGGAACACACCAAGCCGACGCCGTTGAACTAGTGGTGACGAAAGCAGACTGCGGGGTTGGCTCACGTCGGCAGCGTCTGGGTCCAAAGTTGCCCTGACACACCAAACCGACGCTCGACAGCCGACGGCAGGTAGCACGTCCGTTCTGCGCCTGCATAAGATTAAATGCCTTTCCGTACCAGCAGGTGGCAGTAGCTGAACAGCCAATCAGAATGATCAGATGGCCCGACGGACCGACGAGCTCCGACGCTAATTCAACATATTGAATCGGCCGAAAAAAAGCTGACGAGGACCAACTTCAGCCGACGATGCGGAACACACTGAGAAAACTTAGTCGGCCGACAAACAAAAACTGCCCGACGGCCGATCGTCAGCTTGGTGTGTCCCTGCCTTTAGTTCCAGTGAAAGGAACTCTTAATGCTTCAGCATACCAAGACATCCCAACTTTGTGGGAACAGTTTGGGGATGGCCCCTTCCTGTTCCAACATAACTGCGCACCAGTGCACAAATCAAGGTCCATAAAGACATGGATGAGCGAGTCTGGTGTGAGGGAACTTGACTGGCCTGCACAGAGTCCTGACAACCCGATAGAACAACCTTTGGGATGAAATAGAGCGGCCATCTCGCCAACATCACTGCCTGACCTCACAAATGCGCTTCTAGAAGAATGGTCAAAAATTCCCATAAACACACTCCTAAACCTTGTGGAAAGCCTTCCCAGAAAAAGCTGCAAAAGGTGGGCCAACTCCATATTAAACCATACGGATTAAGAATGGGATGTCATTAAAGTTCATGTGCACGTAAAGGCAGGCGTCCCAAAACTTTTGGCAATATAGTGTATGTTTGATATGCATATAAAATTTCTTTCTATTTGGATTACATAGATCAGTGCATTTGGATGATGTGTATGCTGTTTTCCGAACTCGGATGTGCACCAGTGAACCGCAAACCAAGTTCATACACAATAACCAGGTTTATATATGTATCATCAATAAATCCAATTGGTTTTATTCTCATACAATTTAACTAATCGAATATTGTTTGTACCACAGCTAGCAATAAATTTGAGATAATCAGTGCTATTCACTTCACCTGTCAGTGGTCATAATGTTATGCCTGATTGGTGTGTATATATATATATATATATATATATATACACACACACACACATATATATATTGTATGTACGTTCACGTCAGCATAAATGACTGCAACTTTACCACCAAATATAGATTCAAAATGGTCCTCTTCACAGTGAATGGACACAGAAAACAGTCGATGGAACCATTCCTCTTTCTCCCGTCCCGTTCGTCCAAAGAGGTAAAGCGTGACAGGATGGGAAACATTAGTCATAGAGCCAGGGGGTTTCTCTACTTTCTGAGCCTCCCCCTGACCCCCTACTGTCTCGTCTTCCTCCACAGCTCTTTCTCCTTCAGCCAAACTTATGCAGATAGGATACTTCTTGTTCCACACTCTCTTGTGTGCCAAAGCCAGTGGCAGAAGAAATACCTGTTACCAAGGCAACAACATCATTATAATTACATGACATCTTTGCAACATTCTGCCACATTATAATTCAAGCTATTTGGGTTTAGAGACCATAACTAAAACTGTGTCAAACCACCAATGAAGGGCAATGCCTATTTCTACTAAGGGGCTAAAATCAATGGTAAACTAACCTTGCCGCCAGTGAGTCGAAATATCCGTGAGTGGGTGAATTGCTTTTCGTAGCAGGGCTCATCAAAGGCAGCCCAGCGGGGAATGTTGTTACGTGGGTAGTCAAGCCGCAAACAGGATCCGTCCAATGTGACATACACAGAGTGCATGAGGGATGAGTGGTAAGTCTCTGGATCATATGTGTACATCTCGTTCATCCAGCCCTGGAACGCAGAAACACTTTGCTTAAACTCTACTGTAATCTCTGCATCCTCGTCACAAAGTTTTAGCACAAAGACAGAGAGGGCATTGGGATAAGAGCTGTAGTTGGTTGTGACAAGCAGTGAGTTTATGTTATTCTGCATCAGATACTGAAGAGCAGAATTTGTCACAGAGCAGATTGGTAATAAGGGTTTTGCTCAGTTTTTGGAGAAAAGCAAGGTGCTTTAGACACTGTGAAATTCACTGCAGAGTGTTAAAAAAAAAAACCCGACTCCCGTAGGACATAAGCTTTGACATACTGAAGTGCAGGTTTTGGTTTAATAGCAGTCTACAAGACTGTTGTCACCTGCGGTGCTGTTCTGTTACTTTTCTTAGCGTTTAACCCTATAATGACAAACTCTATAATGAAAAGCCCAACTACATGCCTTCTGCTCCCTCATGGATTATCCATGCTCTTCAGGAAGTAGAAGGACTTCTAAAAATTTCCAAAATGTCTGCCTCTGTGTTTGTTTTTGCTGGGAAATCTTTGCTGATTTTGATAAAGTTACAGTAAAAACAACTTTTATATTGTTATTGATATTTCAAAATGAAAAATTAATGAGTGGATTTTTAGGGTAAGCAACTTATGCTAACTTGATTTTTCAAACATTATATACAGAAAAAAAATTGTGTTGAAAATGTGTGTATCAAATATGGCTAATAAATATGGGTAAATATGGGCCTTTTAATCAAAAGTGACATTTCCAAGTACAGAGTATAACACCAATTCTTTTTTATCAAATATAATCGCAATGAAAATGCATCTAACTCACCTTGAGAGAAGGAACATTGCTCTGTTGGGTTTCAAAGAGAATGTTATTATAGGGGGTCCCGTGTAGTCTTTGTGGGTGACTGGTTGACAGGTGTCTGATGGAGCCCCAACGGATCAGCACAAGCCCCAACATTAATCCAAACACTAAACCAAGGAACAGGCCAGACCAATACGCTGACAAAGGAATGATAAAATAGCAGTATGATACTAACGCAACATAACCAAGACCCACGCCTGGCACTGGAGAGGAGCATTGCTTTGTCACATCTTCTGGCAAACCTTCAGTTCTGTTCATATTTGTGCTCTGGGACGAGTTGCCGTGAGTGCTGGTCTCCATCACTGGCCCAATGTCTATCTCTCTGCTGTGGTGGTCATGGGAGAGGGAGGATTTCTGCACACACCGTTTACGATGTCTCACAGGCCAGTTGCACTCTGGTAGAAACTTACTTTCTACTTTCCTAGCAGTTTTAGGAGATTCGGATGCAGTCAAATCAGTGTACGATTTCCCAATTCCAAAGCTTTTGTAGCTTGGAGAGTCCATCGATCCTGTGCTCCTCTGGTGCTTGGGGCTGCCAACACTGTCCTCACGCATGATCTTACTGAACATGCTCAGAGGTTCCTGCATGGCTTCTGTGAGCTTGCGTCTGGTGTCCTCCAGCTCCATTTTGAAGAAGCTGGCTTTGGGCTCAGTGGGGGACAGGTTGACTGGAGATGGAGGGGCAGTGCGGGAGTCGCCATTGCGGCCTTTGGGCTGAGTGAATTGCGTAAACAAGTGTAGATTGAGCTTGGAATCAGACCTGGATTGAGACACTTCAGGCTCACTGCGAGAAAGCTCTGTGGAGATCGACTTTACAAGGCTGAGGAGTGGTTTGGGCTTTAAAGAAGACTCTTTCAATTCCAGTTCTGTAGATAATGACTTCACTAAGCTGGCCAGGGGCCGGTGAGTAGGCGAGAGAAAGCCAGACCCCGGAAGAAAAGAGTCTCCCAGGGAGCCTGATGAAGCTTGACAGCGAGGAACGTTGAATGCAGGTGAGCTGAGACCCCACTCCCCCTCTGTCTGAATGTCGACCGAACATGGTCTTTGGTTACGGAGGGAGCTGAGAGACTTTTTGCCATCACGGTCCAAGGTGAAAATGAGGTCACTGTCATCAAGATTGTCCCATTCACCCTCAGTGTCCGTCAGCTGGATCACTATTCCCCTCCGATCTGTGTCCTGCTGTGGCTGTAGACCCGGCCTCTGGATCTCACTGGCCAATTTGTGGATTCCTTCATTCCCTGTCGTCTCTGCCATGATTTATCTCTACACAGCACAAGTAAAACATCTTTGAGTCAGCAAAAACAGACAATGAAACTATTTTGCCCCTACTAGATATCTGGACAACACAGTCATTTTGCTTTCCATCAGCAGTTTTAGAGCATTACAAAGCATTATGACTATGTGAAAGTTTCTTTCTTTGGCAATGCTTATTTTGGACGAAACATTGACTGGATCAGTTTTGTGCCACAGCGAAGTAACTATTTTCCCTCTACAGCAGTGGTTCTCAACCAGGGAAATGAATTATATTAAAACATAAATTTACTCAAGAACGTACAGTTCTTCACAAAATGAAATGTGTTCAACTAATTTTCTGCAGCACTCACAGTTTCTGTTAATAAAAAAAGTTTGAAAACAAGCAGCTTTGTCATAATTATGGCGGAATCACCAGAGTAAATACACTCTTAAAAATAAAGGTTATTTATTGGCATCTGTGGTTCCTTGAAGAACCTTTAGCATCCATTCTATTGGACAAAAGGTTCTTTGTAGTTGAAAAAGATCTTCACACTAAGAAAAAATGGTTATTTTAAGAACTGTTCACTGAAAGGTTGTTTGGGTAACCCAAAATGGTTCTTCAATATAGTATCACTTGAATGCATCGCAAGGGGCCTTCAAATGTACCGTCTGGCAATGGAGGCCTTCAGGTCAAAAAGCTGAGAACCACTGCTTTACAGATGAGTCTATAAATCTTATATAATGGATAAGTGTTTGGGCGATAACAATCTACCTACTTTGAAATTCTAAATACTTCTTAGAAAGTCAGAAAGCTCTGACACTATGTTCTTATATAAGGATTTAAGAAAGATTTAAGAAAGTTCATGCACTTTGTGCCTGATATTATCCTCTATGTGTGGAAGGCAAATCAATGGACCAAGAAAGATTATGCTGAATATTTGCATTTACAATTCTTATTGGGTAACACTTTACAATAAGGTTAATTAATTAACATTAGTTAACTACATTAGTTAACATGAACTAATAATGGACTGCACTTCTACAGCATTTATTAATCTTTGTTAATGTTAATTTCAACATTTACTAATACATTATTAAAATCAAGAGTTGTATTTGTTAACATTAGTTAATGCACTGTGAACTAACATGAACAAACTATGAACAACTGTATTTTTATTAACTAACATTAACAAAGATTAATAAATACTGTGAGAAATGTATTGCTCATTGTTAGTTCATGTTAGTTAATACATTAACTAATGTTAACAAATGAACCTTATTGTAAAGTGTTACCTGTTATTGTTACATTTCAGCATGTGTTTTGGTCCATAAAGTGCTGAAAATACACTAAGATTATTGTTTACTTTCTGTCATCAATAGAAAAAGAAACTGACACTTTCAGGAAAATGATAGTAGGCCTATATGAAAGAGGTTATATAATAATAGAATACACAAACAAAACCGTTTATTCATAACAGAACCCTTATTTATTTAGCTTTGCCCATTAATCTTAATTATTTCTATATAGACTGTAGCATCCTAAACTACTGAGTACATCAAGGGAGCCAGAATGAGAGACTAAGCTATTTATCTCTTAGTCAGGAGAAAATGGGACTTTTCTAGTTCAGTCAACTGACTCAATTAAAAGCAAAGATCTCCCACTGTCTTTCTAGGTCAAGTAAGGCATTTAAAAGTAAGTTAAAGACAGCCTTCTGTGGTTATGTAACCCTGTGACACCAATTCTCCAGCAACTGGCAAACTCTCTTTAATCCCTACTCCATTCAAAATGGACTGATGAAATAATAAACCAACAGACTGCTCAAGGGCACATATACACTATATGGCATGTCAGACCTCTCTCATATGTCATCTAATCTTACTGAACAATCAACAATTCTGTATAGGATATAAAAGTGTATAAACAGTGTGTCTGTACCATAATTTGGTGTGGCAGAATGAGTGGCTTTCTTTTAAGCTGAAACAAATTTCAGCTATGACTTATAACAGGGTAAAAACATGACATACAGTGAAACATTCCCTCCCAAAATGTTATTGATTACTAATCTTTTCATCCTTTAATCATCTCTTCTGAACTAGAGTAAAATACATGTTGATGGACAGCTTACTGGAAGACAACCAGCTAGACCAAATGTTGGAAATAAATAGACATAACTTTTGTAGAATGTGTTATTGATAAATGAAACAATTGCATGCAAATATGTTCATAAAACATCACATTATATATAAAATCCTTAAAATTCCTTTAAATCTGTCTCTCTGACACGTATAAAATATTTCAGATGGATAATATTCATTAATAATTCCCAGAGACATGTGCCAACGATGGGTACAAATACTGAGCACGATAAACTTTAATTCGTTGCAATGAACAGGCAACACAGCAGGTGATTCATCACAGCAGATGGTGTGTTGCTTTGTTTTCATGCAGTTTATAAAATGATATGGGATACTCGTATAAACTAGATTAAAGCAACTTTGTGACGTTCTTGAAGCACTGGAAAATGGCATTTTCTGTTAGTACGAGATCATTTTAAAAGAATTAACTCACCCAATTTCTGCACCATCGCCTGATTTCCAAAAAAATATCAGCCTTTGTGTCTTGTCAGTAACACTGAGTCGCAGTTCCGAGAATTATTTCCAGACAGGAGACAGATGACACTTTCTTAAAACGTCTTGCATGAATCATGAGTCTGCACACAGCTTACCAGACTTTATGATATAAGCCACAGTTAAAGACCGATGTGCGCTTTTATCGTTCATTGTGGCTGCAGGGCTGTGTAGATGTGCAGTGTCGGTCGGTAAAACTAGACTGTGCAGCGCGCAGATACGGAGTTTTGAATTATTACTACACTTATGCAGTACCTCGCAGTTATATTAGGGTACTGTGAAGCTGTGTATCCCCATAGAAACTAACTCCTCCCCCTCACAGGCTCCATCCAGATGTGATTTTGCGAACAGCAGCTCCTCAATCTGATTATAGGAAGCATGGCTGGAGTCCACTTTAATCCCGATTAAAGAGAAAGAAAAAAAAAACTCCCCAACATCCACGCGCTCATAAAGACACAACAGGACATGTTGATGACCCATAAGCACTCAACATTTGTCCTGAATCTGTGACAGTGACCACGTTTACATGCACTGCACTTTCAGATTACGATTCAAATATTCTGGTTATGCTTATTTGAATATGTAATATAATATGCATAATACAAATAAACTATTCTCTGGGCATAGAACTGGAAATGCTCACTCTTACAATTTATTATGCAGCATTTTAATCATTAAAAAAAAGTAAATTAAACACGTCAATTCTAATTCATGTCCTTATTTTTTCTTTAAATACACAAGATGAAAAAAATTGGATCATTATATGGTTTTTTTTTTTTTTTCTGTTTGTAAAATGTAAATTTACTGTTCGCTCCAAACATGTTTCTTTAATAGCCTCAAATTTTATTTAATGTCATCTGAAATTACCTTTGTTTGAACATGTGAAGAAATAAATGAATGTTAAATTATGGTGGATATTCTGAATACGTTAGCAGCTGTCTGATTTCTAGAAAATGGAATATGTAGCCTATAGTGTTTCTGGTTATGGGAATCAGGTTAATCCATTCACATTAACATAATCAGTGTTGGCGGTAACGTATTACAAGTAACTTGAGTTACGTAATCAGATTACTTTTTTCAAGTAACTAAAGTAAGGCATTACTTTTAAATTTACAACAAAATATAATAATTTAAGTTACTTTTTCAAATAAGTAACACAAGTTACTGAAGTCTGCAGGACGGTAGCACCCCAAGATCTGGGTTGGACACCACTGTCCTAGACTAAATGTGAGCATTTACTCATCTCACTTGCACAAAAAGTCAGAATTCCTCAAAATGAATAAAAAGAATGAAATGTAATCTCAGAATATTGCACAAATCTGCAATGATTAAATATGTTAAATTAAACAAATATACTTTATGTATTTAATCTCACTTTATTAATCAATGTCTTTGCTGCTGACCTTCGATGACCCAATTCAACCATACTAATAAGCAAAAATGGCTTTAGATAAACATCACATTTGTGATCACCCTGAAGCTTATTCATTTCACTTTTGGTGTGAAAGGGCCTTTACATTTTGCCAAAATTAGACATTTTTTGTTGTGATTAAAAACAAAGCCCAGTCCAGGTGAGAAAAAGTAATGAAAAGTAATGTAACGCATTACTTTCCATAAAAAGTAACTAAGCAGCAATGCAATTAGTTAATTTTTAGGTTGAAACTCAATATTGTAATGCATTACTTTTAAAAGTAACTTTCCCAAACTCTGATTATATTCACATACAAACTAACAATGACCATATTCCGATTAATATAAGAATATTCTTGAGGATGCCAGATCAATGAATCTGACATTAAAACAAAACAATAAAAATGAAACTAAAAAAAATTGTACTCCCACAATGCAGCCTGTCTCCTGACTAATATTTCACTGTCTCAGACTGTGCTGGGAGGTGGGGTAAAAGAGGACAATTTGGCCTAGATAAAGATTTGTGACGCTCTCTTAGCACAGAATTCTCTGTACTGAGAAGATAAATGGTAAAAGATATACAATGCAAGCTCACGCTGTACTTTCTTATGAAAAGCATTTTAAAAAACTGCACACTATGATCTCAAAAAGAAAAAAAATTATATATATATATTTCTGTGAGAATTTGGAGAATTTTCATTCAGAAGCAGTTCTGATATGAAGGCTAAGACTCCTCCCCGTCATTATTCTTCACTCAGCATATCTTGCCAGCTATTTTAAACCACCAATGACACATGCAGCAGGTCAAAAATAGTCAGCCTTTCAGGACTAGAAACTTCCCCAGGTCACAAGGATACCATGGTGGAGGTATATGCTAAAAAGACAAGGACTAACCCCCGGAGAAGAGCAGAGTAAACACTGAGGATAATGTAAATTATCAAATTATCGAAATGATCGCATTCGAATGAGTAAGTGACTCATTTTTTTAATCCTTAGTGCATTTGTTTTATAGGCTCGAAAAACATTTTACTTCTCGTTTTATTTAACTTGTAGAAAACTGTCAAAATGGCAGCTGTTTTGGGTCAGTTTATGGAATTTCACTCAGTTCATGGGACAAATGTGAGACTGGACCTCTCCAGGACTCAGGCCACCCGAGTAGAAAGTTTTGCAAATGGCGTCTGCTTCAGTAAAGACCCTTTAAGCCCTGGCGAAATCTTCCTAGTGGAGATTGAAGAGAAAGAACTGGGTTGGTGTGGTCATTTAAGGATTGGACTTACTGCCCATGACCCTCGAACAATGGAAACTGTGCCAGAATACTCTCTGCCTGATCTTGTGGAAATGGGAGACAGCTGGGTGTTCGCAATAACAAGAAACCATAATAAAGTCACTGAGGATGGAGGTGGAGAAGTAGAGGGTGGTGAACAGCCAAATATAGGTGATGAGGCAGGAAACAAGCCTAAAACATTTTTCACAGACACTCATCTGTATATAGAAAACATGGGCATACCCAAAGACAAGTTGGTGGGACGCAGTCGACCCGGGAGGTACAGTCACATCCTGGATGATCTGTACAAAACCAATGCTTTACCCCCTACTGCCCGCCGCAGTCGGATAGGGGTTGTCTATGTGCCTAAGGGACAAGGGAATGGCGACATGCACATTATCATCAATGGTGAAGATATGGGAGCTTCTGCAAAGAGTATCCCCACCAATAAGCCGTTGTATGCTGTTGTGGATGTATTTGCAGCTACTAAATGTGTTCGGATTGTCCAGGTGGAATATGGCTGTAAGTTTCATTTTTTACTTGCTAATATGATTTGATATTATTGTATGACTCACATTGTGACAGATTATAATGATTCTTCTCTCTGCCCCTGTTTTTTAGTTGCTTCATTGCAGACACTCTGCAGAAAGACAATTCAGAAACACATCATTCACAGAATGGCTTTGGACTGGTTGGAACTTCCGGAGTTACTTAAACACTATTGCAAATACGAATGAGCAAAACCTAAACATCTGGGTAGATGCAGCAAAGACTTTTAAGACTGAGAGTCAAGAATGTTTTTCGTTCTTTTTTTCTTCTCCCTTTTGAACACGTCATCTGAACAGTTTAATAAATATTCTTCAAGCTCAAGCTTTGTAGATGCAAATTATTACATCAACAATGGCATGATCACTTACAATGTTGCAAAAATTTGCTAATTCTACTCAATTTCAATCATTTCAATAAGTATGTTTTGGTACTGATAAGTTTTAGGATTTTGAATATAAGCAAAGAAGAAAACAAAATATGTGAAATGAGTAAGAAATATTTATCATTCTTTATTATTTAGGTCTCAGAACATCTTTTCACATGTGGTCTATAAGAACCACATACAAGAACCCTATACTGTACTTTCATTTTGGACCCCTGTATTTTGGACCCTATACTGTAATTTAATTTTTTTTAAAGGACATTTCATGCAACATTTCATACCATTCATTATTCATTATTATTAATATAAAAATTATAATTTATACCTGTTTTAATTAAAATATTATATCATACATGTAATACACAAATGAGTCTTAACATTTCTTTTATGTATGTAAAATGTTAATTAAAAAAGTTATTTGTAAATTATGTAAATGCAAAATACTTGCATTTTCACTTGTGGTCTCCGATTTTGGACCCCACTGTAGCCTATTACATTACTTTACTTTATTTTTTAAGATTGCAATCCCATTCCATTTCATAGCATAGGCCTACTATTAAAAAACTTTTTATTATTAATTGATTTAATTAGTCATCAAATGAATCATTTTAATTAAATAAAGTATCATTTGTACCTGTTTAATTAAGATTTTATTATATCAAGCGTTTACCACGTAGATATGAGCGTTCGGTTGGTCTGCACTGACACCTAATGGTCCTTTGGGGAAAGTGCAACCCAGCAGTTTTGTAAGGGTCACGTGACCGGAACATTATCGTCAATTTCCCAGCTTGTCCTTATACTTGATCTACACACAAAATACGCTCTTTGATTTATCTGTAGATCTCTGGAAAACAATGTCATTTTGTTCATTTTTCGAGAAGGAGTTTTATAAAAATCATTTCAAACCCGGTAAGTAATGTTTCTGATTCATTATTTAGGCTACTCTCCACAACCTGCTTCCTTTTCCTCTAGAAAGATTATGATGTAACTGTTTAGAAATTGGATGAACTACGTAGCGACAGTCGCTCACCAACTTTGTTTTACTGTTCTATAGCTAAGAAAACAAAATGCTGTGTGTTATGTTAATTTAAAAAGAACATTTTCCTGATTTATTGTTCTCTGCAGGTATATATGCTTGTTCCCAATGTGGACATCCACTCTTTTCAAGCAGATCCAAATATGCCCATTCCACTCCCTGGCCTGCCTTCACAGAGACTATCCGAGAAGACAGTGTAACAAAAATGATGGAGTCATTAACAGCCTACAAGGTCAGAATCAGATTCAGAAACATTAGTTAATATTTAAAGACCACAAATATGTTCATATGTGTTTATATATTTTTACATGCATGTGCAGGTTCTGTGTGGTAAGTGTGGTAATGGACTAGGCCATGAGTTTCTGAATGATGGCCCGGAGGAGGGCTTATCACGTTTTTGAATATTCAGTCACTCGCTTAAGTTTGTCCCAAAAGGTAAGTCACCACCACAAGCACGTCATTTTCTGTATAATATATCAGTATCATATGGCTTTATGCTTACATACAATAACTAAGTAACCACTTGAATTCATCCTCAAACTTTTTTTCCCCATCAGATAAGGTTGATAAACACTAAGAGAGGTGATTGTCCATGCTGATGAGGCTGCTGTTGCTTGCACACTGGTAACCGGATGTTCAGCTCATGAAGTGGACAAGGAAAAGCCCCCTATTGGAGGTCCTGTTCACAGATATATTATGACCGTCCGGGACACCACAGAGACTAAAGTAGTTGATATATTTTTATACAAATCTGCATAAGCTAATACGAACATGTGCAAGATTGCTCATGAATGAATGAAATTACTGGAATATTGCTGATGTAAAATGTTAATTGTAAACCTTCAATAAAGCACTTTACAGTACGTTTCATCATTGAGATTATTAGGCCTATTATCAATATTATTATAACAATACAATACTTTTAACATTATAATAATGTTACTAATTTATATGTATAATGTAAACGGCCCCTGAATGAATAAATGATGCCGTTAATGGAAGACTCATTGAAAAGTAAGTAAACAACTTAACTACAGATATCACCACTTTGTCATGTCAAAACCAAACTTGAAATGGCCTGAAAACGTTTTTTTTTTTTAGTGAGCAATCAGCTTGGTGAAATTAAAGGTACATCTCTGTGTCTGACCAGTGTTAACTGAGTTTTGATTGATGAACCCAAAATAAGATGACTATTAAAAACAACAACTCAACATCACTTCACAAATAAAATATATTGTGTAAATTGTTACTGCCTTGAGTTACTATTTTGGAATATATGTAAAAATACTTAAAAACACTAACTTGATGACATTTATATTGGTTTTATTAAATGGAACATTAATTACATTGTTAATATAAAATACAAAATAGAATTGCATTTGGTTTCTTTCTTTTTTTTCTTTTTCTTTTTTTTTGATAGTGTAAGTAATGTTTATTTAACCAGAAAAGTGTGACAACATTAAGTGTAACTGAGACATGAATTTACATTTGATTTATATAACAAAAACTTAGCCTCCTCATTTCAGAACACCAATGCACACCATTGAGGTGTGTGTGTGTGTGTGTGTGTGTGTGTGTGTGTGTGTGTGTGTGTATAACTATCTATCTATCTATAAGGGTCATTGACAAATAAGGTTTTTAAAAGTGTAAAAAAAATATATATAATGGAGAGATACTTAATTTTGAAGTTTTATTAAGTGTTAACATGAGATTAGGTGGTTTTTATAATCAATTAACACTGCTTTTGTCATTTTTTACAAGATGGACAAAATTTGTCACCAAAAAAGTCATTTGTTTTTAACCAAAATTTCGGTTTTACCGAATGACACTTCTGGTTATACCGAATGATGATATTTTCAAACAATGCTAACAGGCTGATATCTAGCTAGCTAGCAAAAGGACAATCAAACATTTTATATTTAGTACAAGTTTTTAAATTACTACAAAATTTTCCATGTTTTATAGCGGTTGTACCGAATGACCTGATGTTTTGGAACATGCGTATGAGCAAGTGAAAACATGAATTTTTCTAAGTTAAGAGAGTTAGTTACTTTGCTTCACGACCATGTGGTCCTTTGCAGGTGTCTGAATGATGTCACATCCTGTCACAAGATATTGACCACATGACTACTTGATCCAAAATGTTCCCTTTATATTGGTTACTCTGAATGACATCGATGAAATTCATTTTTCCGAACATTCTTTCTCATAACAAAGCAATGACTTCTACACATAATTTTACTATTTTGCACTATGTTGATATATGATGTTACAAAATCATGCCAGAATAAAAAATATATACATTTATTACATTTTAAGATATTTTAATCACAAATTAAATGGCTGTATTGGCCTTTGGATGGGTAAACCGAATGACCTTTTGACACTTCAAAAAAATCTTTAAAATCTTTAAAATTGTCCAGTTGTACTACCTTACATACTGTCATAGCTTTGTTTTTTATTATTATTAAGGCCTTTGGACAAAAAAAAAAAAGACCTGTCACGTCATTGACCCATATATATATATATATATATATATATATATATATATATATATTATTGAATCCTGCATGAATGTGTTTCTTTATTATTGTCTGCGCCATAAAGACATAATTTATTGAAATTGTTCATATTACATCGAAACTGTCTTTTTATTTTGTTTTCCGTTATTAAAATATGTATCAAAAGCAATTATGTTTGTTACGTTTGTTTTTTAAATATTAGCAATGTCTTGAACCGCCAAAATGAATGACGCCGCTCCCGCTCATTTCATAGCTCGAGAGAGACCCGTCAATTGCTTCAGTCTACGAGTGCCGTTGACTTTGTAAGAAGAGAGTGATTTCCCACAGTGGTTACTAATGGTTGTTAAGCTTAACGAATAATAACAAGATGATTAATAATTATTTAACGAGTTTTTGAATTATATAACGAGTCATATAGGTTACAAATGAAGTAACAATTAGCAGCGAAACTTTTACCTCAGCGTTAGTTCGTCAGGTCGATAGGAATGTTGCTAGCTTTTTTGGTAACTCATTTGCTTGTTGGATATTTTTGGAATTATTTAGTAATGAGTGTTTTTCCGTTGTGTCAATGTTGTTTACAGAGATGAAAATGGCGTACGCTCCAGTACAAATGTACGTGCCAATATGTGACCTAAACATAAACATCACACACTCGGTGAGAACTTATGCAGGCAAATATGAGCAGGCGTGTACTTGAGTGCCTGGTTATGGTGATATCTTAATTTTAATGAATAATTGCTTTTAACAAAAATGGCCTTTTAATGCCTGTAAGGAATATGTTTTAAATTTAAATATGTTTTGTTCGTTTTCCAGAAGGTGGTTGGAGTAATAATTGGGAAAACTGATTCAAGAGGATTTCCAGACCGGAAAAGTGGGTTACCATGACACATTCTGTTCCATTTTATTTTATTTATTTTTTAATATTATTTTCTTTTTATTTCAGATGTTGGCTCTGAAAGGTTCACATTCAGCTTCACCATAAAAGATTCACCAGAACATTTTATCAATGTGTCTGCATGGGGAAATGGGGAATATGTCCAAGGACTGAGCGGTCGCTTTCAGATTGGGGATTGTGGTGAGATTTAGCAGTAGTAATAGAGTACATCATGACGTGTTTTTGTAGGCCAACCCGGAAGTTAGCGGCGTACAGGGTTCCCTCGATTGAAAGCCTATGCATTTTTCCCATAGACTTTTGGAAAATCGCAAAAAATAAGCTCTGTGTTTAATAAAGGGTTATGACACTTACATACATTAGTTTATATAAAAAACTAACAGTAGGCTATAAATGGACTACAGCACACCATGGTCGGGGATCAACGTCCACCACCAAGCTTCCTCAAACTTTATTTAAAAAACAACTTTATTTAAAAAAACATGCTCGCTGATTATGATCTGCGCTGTGTATGAATACTTATCTACTTTTTCATGAGAAATTCTGTCCAAATTTCCTGTTTGTCATGATGACGTCTAAAGTCCCCGCCAAAGGAAGTAGTCCCTTTTAGCAATTTGTTAGCAACTGCCGTTTTTTTAAGACACAATAAAGTTTTAAAAAATCACAAGTGGGTTATAACTGGTGTGTTTTATGTCATAGATCAAAACGTGAAAATATTTAGAGGCTTTGTTAACCACAGAGCTTATTTCAGGAGATTTAGCAAAAACCCATTCAAAAAACCCATAGACTTCAGGGCGATGGAACCGAAAGTCCTAAAATGCTAACTTGCTTCCAGGTTTTGCATACAAAAACACGTCATCCCTGAGGTACTCAATTACTCATTTTAGATGTCACTTCCTTGTGTTGACAAAGCTAAATTCTAATAATAGATGCAATACAAAAACACTTATAATAATATGAACTACATTGAACTAAAACTGTGAGCCAAAATAGCATCTTCTGTTTTAGTTGTAATTGAAAATCCCCTCGTTGTGACCAAAGACTATGAGAAAGAAGAAAGATTTTGCCCTTCAACACCCAGGTAAAAAATAAATAAAAGAACGAAATGAAAAATCACATCTAACTGATAAATATTCTGTATGATACTGTATTTGTAAGTGATACATAAACATATTTCATCACAGTACCTACAGGCTGTTGGTAACAGAGACTCACTCAAGCATTAGGATATGCTCAGATTTAGAAACAGAGGCCAGGATTCTGCCGCTATTCCACATGCCAATTAAAGACCCAGGGGACTTCTATTCATTGGGAGACATTACTGCAAATGGACAGAGTCTGGATGGACACATTATTAACATTCTAGCAGCTGTGCAATCGGTTAGATTCCAACAATATACTGCCAGCCCTCCTCATGGATGGCTGGTGGGCAAAAAAAGGTAATTATTCACCCTGCAGATGCACAGATCCTTTTTAGTGATTAAGATTTTGTTATCCAAAGGTTGGAGAGGAGAAATTCTTCACAAAATCTGATGGACGCAAAGGACAGAGGCTAGAAATAAAGCTCTTTGATGACACTGGGAAATCATTTCCATTGGTGTGGTGAGTAAAATTTCATTAATTCAGTATGATTTTAAAAACTAACAACAAACAACAACACAAAGTAATTTCATTACTTTTTTCATCCAGTTGGGATAAAGAGACTATTCACCTGGTGCAAACACTGACACAAAGAGAAACAGGTAATATGTTTATTTGTCTGTTTTGGTAATATGTTTATTTGTCTGTTTATTTTTCAATTGCAATTTATAATATGTGGTGAATTTAATTAATTGTACTTATTTTTTTTCTCAGTGCTGTTTATTGCAGATGCCCGCATCACCTTTGACACTTTTCGTAATTGTATGATAGCAACAGCGACCTCAAAAACAATCATTACCATCAACCCTGGTAATGATGTCACATGCTAGATTAAAGAATCTATTTAAAAACTTACAATTGTAATATTTTAACAATCGGACATAATCGATAAAATCCTTAAATTCTTTCAATTGCATTCTAGATACAGCGGAAGCCAACCGGCTGTACACGTGTATAAGGGAACTGTTAGAAGCCGGAGGACTGGATGACCAAGACATCCTCTCAGGTGATGATGTGCCATGTAAGTCATTTGATCTATATACATCTAGACCTCTACATTAACAATGTAGCATGTGTAGTGTAGCTCATAGAGTAACACACAGTAAAACTGTATCCTTACATATTTCTCAGTGGATTCCATTAGTGATGTTCTGACTGTGAACCAACTTAAAGCCAGAAGTCAAGAACATGCTGATGTCTTTCATTGCATAATATATGGATTCATCACAACTCTTGGTCTAAGTTCCTCCATCTCCAAAGTCATACGCAAGAGATGGTAAGTTTGCAGTGCTTTAACAGTTTTGTACAATGACCTAATGTTCACAAGCCTGAGTTTTAATAAATAATTTCTCCACTAGTGCCAAATGCAAATTTCGAATCAATGAGGAGATCCAGACATGTTCCAATGATGCCTGTCCAAATCGAGGACAACTGCTCCAGGCTACTGAAGGCTTTGATCTGCTGCTGGACGTCAGTGATCACACTGGGACACTGCAGTCATGCAACTTGGCAGGCACAGTGGCTGAGAAAACCCTGGGCTATAAAGTGAGCACATCTAATACTTACATTATATATATAATTAGTTTGTCTGTGTGTACTGTAGAGAATAAAAGTAAAATATTTTTCTTGACAGACAGAAGCTTTTTTGTGCCTGTCGGAGTCTCAAAGGACAACTCTGCAGTGGAAGTTCCTTCTGGAGAGATGCAAAATTTATCTAAAGGTTAAGAATGTTGGCCATTTGCCACTTATTTTGAATATTGAATATTTAAGGGTGTATTTAATCTCTTAATATTTAATCTTCTTTTTAAATTGTAGATTCTTCCATCTCCTAGAAGCAGAAGTGGAATGAGGGCAAGAATTTTGTCATGTGCACTCGCTGACCCTGTTGAAGTGAAGCAAAGCCTTGCATCTTTTGTGGTTTAATGCTGTTTTGCAACACAGCAACAAAGCAACACAGCATGGTTCCTCTTGTGAAATCAAATAAACTATAGGCCAACTTGTATTAAATTTACTTTGGTTCAAATGCATATGTAATGACTAATATTATATGTATTTTTTGACATTTTGTTCCAATGTTTGATTTCATTGTATTGTAACTGGTCTCTAAATTAATTAACTTGATTGGTGTGTGTTTGTTTCAAACTAATTTTGTCTAACTGCTTTAACAAATAAAACCAATGAATACTGAACACTGCTGCCTCGGAACCTTTTATTAAAGATTTGTTTCTGTGAGGGCGGTTTTGGATGGAGCGCCGCTTAGGTTTGACATTTGTAAATAATGTTCATTTCGCTGTTGAGATCATAGTTTTACATTTATCTAATCGGATTTCTCGTGCATTATTCGCACTCAGGTAAGAACAAGTTTTTTTTTGTCCAGTTGTATCTTTCAGAGCATTTCAGCACCCTAAAAAATGTAAGCTATCGCAACGGTTTTATTCTCTTGTTGCCAACATAAACGATTTACAGAAACAAGTACATTAAAACGCATCGAGGCACATTCATGAAGTTTCAACAGCCACAGCTAAAACAAGTCATTCTCCTGCGAAGCTGTCGTTAGGTCTGGATTGAGTTCATCATGAATGTGAATCAAGGAACCGTCGGCAGTGATCCGGTGATCCTCGCCACTGCTGGTTATGATCACACCGTCAGATTCTGGCAGGCTCACAGTGGCATCTGCACAAGAACCGTCCAGCACCAGGACTCTGTATCCTTCACGAACAAGAGCGTTGCCTCGCAGATACATAGCCAAGACCTTCATTTGTGAAAAAGAAGTGTGCTAAATTATATTGAATGTACAATTGTAGTGAACTTCAAATTTTAAAAAATTATAAAAAAAAAATAAAAAAAATAACTGTACTTGTAGATAATATATCATTATTGAAGTACTTAAAGAAAGTACAATTTCATGACTATGGTTATTAACACACTCATGTACACTTTTAAAAAGTGCACTTTGTATTAATGGGTCAATGACGTATAAGGATTTTTAACAGGCCAATTTTAAAATACAAAAAATAATAATATCTGATGCAATTGTTCAAACATTAAGAATGTTGTGTACACATAAATTCATATTAAAATTGTAAATTAAGTGATTTTAGTGTTTTTTTTTTGTTTTGTTTTTTTTGTTTTTTTTTATCTAGATGAATTGGCTGTAGCCTTAAAAAAATGTCATGTTAAGCATGTTAAGCAAATGAATTAAAACTGTCAATCTAGGACATATATCTATCAAGGAAAACACTCTGCAGTGGTCGCACCACATGATATTTGGTCGCACCACCATATGATATCTTAAAATTCAGTCAAAATTTACAGGCACAGAATTGGCCACCTAAACAAAACAAGCTAGCTTCCCACAAATGGTCACTATGAAATTTGTAATAAAAGTATATATTTGCAGAAATAACTCAATATTCATTGTTTTTTTGAGGTCATACCACATGATATCCAATGTTGTAACTACATACCAGCCGTTAAAAAGGTTTTTTTTTTTTTTTCCATATTTAAGACAGAGTTACAAACCTGCTTGCTGCTTCCATTAGGCCTTCGCAAATTGGTACGTGATGCAACTTCCTGTCTTTGAATGGATTTTTTTGAAAGTCCCAAAGTGGTCATTTTTTGATGGTCGCACCACATGATATTTCATAAAATGGACATCATCTGACAAAGTTTGTTTGTATATTATGATGGAAATATAAATATAAATGCTTTGCAATTTTGTACAGGATTACAAAACATGTTGGAAATCATGCCAAATAGTGCAGAAAATGAATTCCAATAAATTTAGAGTAATTTCAAAGACATTTCCAAAACAGAAGTTATGGCCAGATGGACGCACCAAATGATATTTTGACACTTTAAATAACAGAAAATTACAAATAACTCTTTTTTTTTTTTTTTTTTTTTTTTTTTTGAAAAGTTAAAGTGAGTACATGCACGGGAGAGGTACTACATATATACGGTATCTTTTTATGCATTTAAACCAAACTTTAACTGAAAAAAATGCAACCGGACAGAAAATGTAGGCGTCACGTCATTGACCCTAATGTCAAATTAGAGGTTTTGGTAGCACTTTCTTTTGTGTCTTTGTTACATGCACTTACTGTAGTATTAACAGTAAATTATGCATAATTACATGTAACTAACATAACCCAAACCTATTCCTTACCACAACCCTACAGTAAGAACATGTTAATTAATATTAGCCTACTTACACTACTTATAATATAATCATTTTTTAAGGGTGTATTTAATCTCTTAATATTTAATCTTCTTTTTAAATTGTAGGTTCTTCCATCTCCTAGAAGCAGAAGTGGAATGAGGGCAAGAATTTTGTCATGTGCACTCGCTGACCCTGTTGAAGTGAAGCAAAGCCTTTATATGTAATTATATAAGTACTTAGTATAAATACATGGTAACAAAGTCACCTTAAAATAGTGTAATCAAAGATTTCCTTTAATGTATTTTGAAGCGTTATGTTTTAATAATCTTTTTTTGTGCTTTACAATTATTTTAAAGAGTTGACTAACAGCACGTAAGGTACTTGATTATAATTTTAACTGAAGTGTGTTATTCGGTATTAGTATAATATAATTTATATGTACTAAATTGCAACTTCATCATTACAAATCTATTTAAATAGATGACATATAAGTTTCAATAGAAATAAGCTTATTTCAATATATAATACAAGTGTATTTTAGTTATCATAAATGCCTGTACACTTGGTTACACTTTATTTTAAGGTGTCAGTATTAGAGTGTAATTATACATTTAAGTACTGAGTAATAATTAACTACATGTACTTACTATAGAGAGGGTTAGGATGAGGGTTTGGTTTAGAGTTAATTGCATGTAATTATGCATAATTTATAGTTATTACTACAGTAACTACATGTAACGTGTAACAATGACACTGTAAAATAAAGTGTTACCGTACACTTTAACCATATTTGAGTCAATAGATGTAATTATGAAATTACTAGTTCTGTCAATCGATTAAAAACAATTAACTCAATCACACATTTTTTCTGTGATTAATCGCGATTAATCGCAATTAAAAACACTTAAGTTTTTATACATTTTTAATATATTTTATAATGTAATAATTTCACAGTTAATCTCCAAATTAAAACAACATAAAGAAACAACATGAAGACAGTATAATTTAAATACTTGTTTAATGGCATCTTTTTATGAATGAAGGCCAGTATCACTGATACTAATACTGCTACTGATGTCTCCATGAAATTGATTTTTTCCCCGATTTTAAACATTATAAATTATAGCCATTCAACATTACAGTGTAATTGAAAGCTATATCATTTTTACATTTATTAGGCTTCAAAAATATAACAACTTTTAATTTAAGTGAACTTAGAACAATCCTCACATAAACCCATAATAAATGTCATATTTACCAGTGCCCTTCCTACCTGTCTAACAGATAGGAAAAATACAGAGATTGAATAAAGTTACCAAACAGTCTGCTCTGAATAATTTATAGCCTAAATTAAATATAGATAATCATTGTTAAAGCAACAAAAGTTCTTTAGTCAAGAGCAGTGAGTAATTTTCTCTGTTACCTTTGTTCTTTCATTATCTTCAATGACAGATAGCAATGGTTGCTGTCACAAGAGCTGCCGCAGCTGCACATGACGCAGATCTTACACGCGTCCCACATTCTCACAGCTCTTTACTTTTGTTTTAAGACTTTATTTAACTCATTCAAGGCTGCTCTTATGAGGATACTCAACAAAACGGATATTTTTGGCATTATTGTGTGTGTTATTGTTCATTCAAGCGCTAAAGAGAACTCGTTGCTGCGTTAATTGCGTTGGTATTTTTAATGCGTTAAACTGGAAAAAAATGAATCGCATGCGTTAATGCGTTAACGTTGACAGCACTAGAAATTACATATAAAAATGTACTTAAGTCCTACTTAAGTGGGTCAAACGTACACTGAAGTTCAACTAATTGCATTTAATACAAATTTTAAATATATAAATTTTCATTTAATTGCAAATTAACCTGCAATTAAGTGTATTAAAACATTAAATTCAGCTTGCACTTAAAGTATTAGTATTTCTGTACTCTTTTTCTTTTCTTTTCTTTTCTTTTCTTTTTTTTAATTTCTTTACATTTTTTAAACACAAAATACTTTAAAGATGCTTAACTCAAACACCAGCAGGTAAATTCCCTTGAAGTAACACCTGATAGAAGCATGATTGCTGCTGCTGGTAAGTTCAGCATGAGCCTCATTATGTATAAAGCTATAAATAGTGCAACCTGTTTTTTTTCCCCCTTTTGTTCCTATACCTGTGTAGTTTTCACACTGTACTTTTATTCTTGCATTTCAGGTTATCAACACATACGCATGTATGACTTAAACTCAAATAATCCAAACCCTGTGATCAATTACGATGGCGTCAGCAAGAACATCACATCTGTCGGCTTTCACGAGGATGGTCGGTGGATGTACACGGGTGGAGAAGACTGCATGGCTCGCATCTGGGACCTGAGGTAGCGAAAGCTTTCTGCTGTATGTCTGTTTAGAGATGTTTTAAGTGTTACTTAAGTACTGTTTTCATTCAGGTCAAGGAACCTACAATGCCAAAGAATATTTCAAGTCAATGCACCTATTAATTGTGTGTGTCTTCATCCAAATCAGGTCAGTTGGGTAATATTTCATCATCTGCTACTGATGCTCACAATCAAACCAGCTGAACAATCAAGTAATTTTCTCTAATGTATTTGTTTTAGGCTGAATTAATCGTTGGGGACCAAAGTGGTGTTATCCATATCTGGGATCTGAAAACAGACCACAATGAACAGCTCATCCCAGAGCCAGATGTGTCCATAAATTCAGTCCATATTGATCCTGATGCCAGTTATATGGCTGCAGTCAACAGCTCGGTCAGTAACCAATAACAGTCCTTAAAGGGATAGTTCACCCAAAAAATTAAAATTCTTTATTCTTTTTTTTCTAAGACTTTTGTTCATATTTGGAACACCAATAAAGATATTTTTAATGAAATCTGAGAGATTTTTATCCCTCCATTGAACGTCTATTCACTCAAAACTCTGATTCTTTAAAATATTTATAAAGAGATCGTAAAAGAAAGATCGCTTTAGAACCGCCAGAGTTTTGGGTGAATATACACTTAATGGAGGAGCCCTCATTGGAACGACATGAGGGTGAGTAAGTGATGATGGGATTTTTGTTTTTGGGTGAAGATTTGGTTTATTTGTCTTTCACTGTAGGGCAACTGTTATGTGTGGAATTTGGCTGGAGGAATAGGTGATGAGGTGACACAACTAATACCCAAGACCAAGATCCCTGCCCACAAACGCTACTCATTACGCTGCAAATTCAGCCCAGACTCCACGTGAGTGTCTTGCAAAACACTAATCTGAGGAACAATGGGAAAACAGTGAAAAAATAAAATAGTTGATTCTTGTTTACAACTATTATACAAATCAATGCATATTTTTTTCATCTCTTTATTAGATTGCTGGCCACATGCTCTGCTGACCAGACCTGTAAAATTTGGAGAACCTCCAACTTTTCTCTAATGACAGAGCTGAGTATTAAGAGTAACAACCCTGGAGAGACGTCCCGAGGTTGGATGTGGGATTGTGCCTTCTCTGGAGATTCACAGTACATAGTTACAGGTGAACACTTGGCTCTCATCAGCATACACAGTTCAAGTGTTTTACTAATACGAGAAGCTCATAAATTTACATATTCATTGTAGAATCTTTGGTCCCACATTATATTAGGTGTCTTTAAACTACTATGTACTTATGTAAACAAATTGTTAGGTACAATGAACTTACTGTGTTTATATTGTATTGCAAAACACATTAGCTGTTATTGAGGTGGGATATGGGTAAGGTTAGGGACAGATTTGGTGGTAGCGCTTAATTTTACAGTCCTGTTCTGCATGTACATACTATGTACTTATTGTAGTAACTCAGTAATAACTAGGTACTGATCCTTAAACTACCCCTAAAGCTAATCTTAACCCTTGTAGTTCCAATATATTACTCAGTACTTTCTTTGATACGTAAAATAAAGGTTTTGTGGTATGGTTAGGTTTAAGGGTGTAGGGGTAAGAGAAGGATCAACATTCGGGTACTTTTTTAAAAATATATGTACAATGTAAAAACATGTTTGTACACAATAAGTGCATTGTATCAAACTATTAATTTAAATGTTAGTACAAAGTAGTTAAAGACACTTAATATAAAGTGGGTCCAAATCTTTTAGATGTTTAGTATTCTTTTTTAAATAACACCCTGCCTACACCGACTGCGCCACAACAGCTTGAAGCTGTCTACACTGGACATGACAAAGCAACTGTTGAAAATCCATTCGTTCTTTGTGTCAGAAGTAGTGCGAGAGCTTGAAGTGCGTCAAAATCATTTTACATCATGCATCATTTTACTGTCGGGAATTTGTTGTGTCGTGCCGCACCGCATCCAGTGTAGACAGCATCAGTACTGATTATAATGGCTTTTGTCACATCATGCCGTTCGTGTCTGGTATAGACACTGTGTAAGAGATTATTTTGTTTCTTTGTTTTGGTTTGGGTTTTGTGGTGGTTGTTGTTGTTGTTGTTGTATTCTGCCATAAAGTATGTTCCACAAGATAAAAAATACTTTATGCAAATTATTCTGTTCAGAAGTTAACTTCCTCTTTTTTATTATTGTTTGTTGCCTCCTTGAGTATATATAACTGCTGGCAGCCTTTTGTAATAGTTGTGAATGAGTCCCTCAACTGTCCTAAGTGAGAAAACTGGATCTCAGCATCATTGAGCCACTGTAAGGTGAACTCAAACCAAAGAACATAGAAAAACTGGGGCCAGTTGCATAAATTTAGCCACCATGTTGACCATTTTGTGTAAATGACTTTAAAAAGTTAGAATCAGTTTTGAAGAAAAAAATTAGATGAATGACTTTTAAAACTAGTCTAAGGATTGTATGCAACCTCGTTTTAGTAAATTATGGCCACGTTTTACTAATTCCATTCCCTCGTTTTTATTTAACTAAAACAAGGGAATGAATTGTCACAATTTGGCCACGATTTAGTAAAACGAGGGAACAAATTATTATATCATGCGCATGATTTCCTTAAAACGAGGAAACAAATTAGTAAAACTTGCGTATATTCAGCATTTTTTTCCCATGTCATGTGCGAGCTCTGTACATCAGGACAGTGCTAAATAAAAAAACGTTTTTTTTTTAATATCTTTTTCATTCTTCTTTCACAACTGTATGTTGTTCTCAGTGGAATCATTTGAAGCATTCCTGTTTATATGTTATTTTTTGTGTATTTTCAACTGATTTTCAGCCTCCTCTGATAACCTGGCACGTCTGTGGTGTGTGGAGACTGGAGAGATCAAACGGGAGTACAGCGGCCATCAGAAGGCTGTGGTGTGTTTGGCCTTCAATGACAGTGTGCTTGGATAGTATGCCGAAGAAACTCATTCTGCTATGGTAGCTGTAGCTATCATAACACCCAACATCTTCATCTATGAACCATCCTCATGGTATTAATGGACTTGTTGCATTAATGATAACCCTCAATGGCTATGATGAAGAAGACTATGTTCTATCCTTACCGTTGCTAATTCAAATGTATGGTGGGATACAAATACTTTGTTGCATATACCCCGTATTTGTATGCATCCACAAGTTTTTGTCAATAAATGTTACAGTAACACAATCTGAATACATTTAGATTTTGATTATTGTCCAGACATCACTGAATAATTCCCTCCTTGAATTAAAATATGAGTGACTGAACACAATAGTGCTTTATTGTAGACCAGCAGTGTTTTCCATTACTCGTCTTCATCAGGTTACAAGAGCCGGAGTGAGTCTTTGAGCCAAGTCATGTTCAAACCACTGCAAAAATGGGGCTAAATACAAGAGAAGATGAAGATAAGGATTTAGCAGATAACATGACAAGATGATTCTGATGGTTCATTGCCAGATGGGCATTAAATATGGCATTTGTTTAGCCTTTCCAGTTGCTCTCATTGACGTCAACACATTTGTTTGTTTCCCTGGCGTATGCTGTTACTTCGTCGGTGGAATGTCACTCTGGCAGGTAGTAGAAACACACAGAAACACAAATGTTGCTGGGAAAGCAGATGTCGATGCAGAAGTAAATAAGTCTTTGTTTCCCGGGACCTTCAGGGAAAAAAAGGGAAAGAAATCTCAAGGTTCTTATTTCTATAGATGTGCCGATGCCAATCATAATCAATGTCCTGTTCCTTGTTCATGCTCTGCTGGTTGTAACTCTAAAAAGGTCACAACTCCATCTCACTGGATGACTGGATTAGGTTTCTGTCACACTGTGCTCTTTATAGAGCAACACAGCATGTTCTTAGCTATTTATGCAATGTCTTCTTGTTATAAAATGTTTTAACATTTAATTTAATTTAAATGTTAGAAATATTCTGGGTTCAGTACAATTTTTGCTCAGTATAGCATTTATGGTATTGATTACCACTAAAATTTATTTTCTCCTTTTCTTTAAAAACAAAAAAAACAAATATGGGTTACATTGATGCACTTACAATGGAAGTGAATGGGGCCTATTTGTAAATGGCAAAGTACTCACTGTTTCAGCAGTATATCAACAAGATATAAACTATTTGCTTTTAACATGATTTCACTATAAAGTTTTATCATAGAAAGTTTTAACAGAACATGCAGATTTAATGTAAGTGTTTTTGGCCCAGTTTCACAGACAGGGCTTATATTAAGTCAGGATTAGTTCAATTAGGACATTTAAGTAGCTTTTATAAACTTAGAAAAAACGTTACTGCTGTGCATCTTGAGACAAAACAATGGCACTAAAATATTTTAAGATATGTCAGTACAAGTTGCTTTTAGTTAAAACAGCTCAAACATTCATTTTAGTCTGGGACTAGGCTTAAGCCTTGTCTGTGAAACCGGCCATATACACTATATTGCCAAAAGTATTGGGACACCCCTCCAAATCATTGAATTCAGGCGTTCCAATCACTTCCATGGCCACGGGTGTATAAAATCAAGCACTTAGGCATGCAGACTGCTTCTACAAACATTTGTGAAAGAATGGGTCGCTCTCAGGAGCCCCTTAGTTCCAGTGAAAGGAACTCTTAATGTTTCAGCATACCAAGACATTTTGGACAATTTCATGCTCGCAACTTTGTGGGAACAGTTTGGGGGTGGCCCCTTCCTGTTCCAACATGACTGCACACCAGTGCACAAAGCAAAGTAAATAAAGACATGGATGAGTGAGTTTGGTGTGGAGGAACTTGACTGGCCTGCACAGAGTCCTGACCTAAACCCGACAGATCACCTTTGGGATGAATTAGAGCGGAGACTGCGAGCCAGGCCTTTTTGCCAACATCACTGCCTGACCTCACAAATGCGCTTCTAGAAGAATGGTCAAAAATTCCCATAAACACACTCCTAAACCTTGTGGAAAGCCTTCCCAGAAGAGTCGAGGCTGTTATAGCTGCAAAGGGTGGGCCAACTCCATATTAAACCCTACGGATTAAGAATGGGATGTCATTAAAGTTCATGTGCACGTAAAGGCAGGCGTCCCAAAACTTTTGGCAATATAGTGTATGTCTAGAATCATATGCCTTATTTCTGCTTTTAAATCATCCAAAAATTGGCCCCATTTACTTCCATTGTATATGAAATGTTATCACAATTAAAAAACAACTGTTTTCTATTTTAATATATTTTAAAATGTAATTTATTCCTGTGATAGTAAAGCTGAATTTCAATGTGAGTGACGTGTCGGTCGTAGAGCACCTCTGCTCCTGCTTTAATGTGGAGAGACACAGTTGGCAAATGTTGCACAAAGCAAAATAATTAAAAAGGAGAGAGAAACAGGGAAGTCATACAGAAAAAAAGGGCAAGATTATGTATCATAGAAAAGTCAAGATTTGGTTTATGGCACATTCAAATAGTTCTACATGATCCTTCATCTTAGAAACAAGAGCAAAAAGCCATTCTTCAGTGTCACACGAAACTTCAGTAATCATTCTAATATGCTGATTTGTTGCTTAAGAAACATTATTATTATCTATATTGAAAACAGTTGAGCTGCCTAATTGCGGACACTGTTATTTGATTGAATAAATTCTTTGATGAATAAATCTTACCATCAGATCTTCTAGTCCAGTACACAGAGGCCTGCTGACAGAGGGACCGAAGAGGTTCTTGAAGGGTGGAAGCTTCAACACGACTGCTGGGCAGCACTCCCAAAAACTCTGTGTGTTTTTCAGTCTGATTTCCCACCACCCAGACCTGACGGACCTGTGAGAATCATCACATATCTCACTGTATATCATTGCAGAGTAAATTATCCTCTAATAGTGTGATACAGACTCACCATATTGTTCCTATGTGAACTCACACTGTATAATTCCTAAACGCATAATTGTGTCTTGAGGGGTTTAACTGTTTCCACTAGTACAAAAGGCATTTGTAATTACACCACTTACTCCACTGAGAGATCAGATAGACACTTGTTAAAGCGGAGAAATGCTTGAGCGAGTCTGCGACAAGCAGTTTATGCTTCTCAATAGCTCATTGTGCACCAAAAATTGGAAATCTTGTTCAAAAGGCTATTGACCACGGATTGAGTTTCCAAAAAGTTTTCTAATGGCTTTAATCAAACGCAGTGATGCAAAAATCTCAACCGAGACCAAGATTTTAAGTGGTCAGCGATACTAATAAGTTTAACAGCCCATCCCATTCTGCACAGATCATAACCCAGCGCATGAATCCCCTTGTTAAGTGCTGAGAGAAGTGTGTCCAGCACAGGTCTCTGCTCTGTTTGCGGACAGGAGCTCTGTCTTTCCAGTAGTGACTTATAAGAGGAAAAAGCCAACAGAGTGGCCATTGTGCACCCTGTGGTCCCATCCTGTAACGCGATCCAGCCAAGGTGGATCAGATGGTCTGTGGAATTTGGACTCGGCTACGCTAAAACCCTCCAGAGCTGGTGCGGTCCATTACTCCCTTTCTGGAGTCACGGCAGGAGAAAGCAGCCAAAAGAGCTCTCTAATCTACCCGAGAGCACTGGGGTGGAGCTGCGTTCAAGTGTCAGTAAATTTGCCAGCCAGCTTTACGTTTTATATGGCATATATGGTCTTTAAAGCTGCTGCTTCCGATAGAATGTGATCCGGTTAAATACACCGTAGCAATTCACATTTGACATTCCTATTCATAAAAATAAGAGACTTGATTTATTCCTGCGATGGCAAAGCCAAATTTTCAGCAGCCATTACTCTTCAGTGTCACATGTTCCTTCATAAATCATTCTTATATGCTGATTTGGTGCTCAAGAAACATTTCTTATTATTATCAATATTGAAAAAAAGCCTATTTTTTTGAGGAAACCGTCATACTGTCTTTTTTCAGGATTCTTCGATGAATAGAAAGTTAAAAAAACAGCATTCTAAACATTCTAAATGTCTTTACTGTCACATTTGATCAATTTAATACAACTTACCGACCTCAAACTTTTGAATGGTAGTGTGTGTGTACATATATTCTATATTTAATAGAATGTAATATTGCAAGTTACCATCAGATCTTTTGGTCTTGCACAAAACTCGACAAGCAGAAATCCTTTACCTGTTGCTCCGACTTGTTTAGTTGAGATTGCACATTCTCGTAATCCAAACTTTCCATCCGACGAAGAAAGCAGCTGTCCTGGTTGTCAGGTTTATAGCATACCAACCCCTGAGGAAGAGAGATAGGGAAATGTAACTGAGCTTTACAGGAAAAGCCTAATCTGTGCAGAAAGAAAAGAGTCTTACATGTCTCATGTCAAAAATCACTGTGGAGGTGTAGTTGATATGGGAAGTCACAGAGTAGGTCACTACATTGTTGTGCTTGTCAATGAAAGCCGACTGATTGATCAAGTCACCCATGTGATCGGGAATTCTGACAACCTGCAGTGAAGACTGTGTGGAAAAAGGTTTGTTTTCAGTGCTAACTTATTTAATAAAGCTTATAAATATTCACATTTTGAAATGCTTGGACTCTTACTTGTGTCTTGTGCTGAAGTCCTAGATGTGCCGTCACACCGAGAGCAATGATAACAATGAGCAGCATGGCAGCCAGACTGCACCAAAGAACTTTGTGAGGAACCCTGAAGGAGCTAATGGGACCACAGTGCTAGAAAATCCAAACACACATTCATCTCCCTCTGAGTTACATTTAAGGCCATTGCACATTCACATTAAAGACTATTTATGGTTTGTACACATAAGCAAGACATAAAACAAAGCTAAGCAAAACACAAACTGACATATTTGTGCTACACTCTTAAAAATAAAAATTCCAAAAGGGTGGTTTTGCAGTGAAGCCATTGAAGAACCATTTTGGGTTCCTCAAAGAACCTTCCAATAAACAGTTCTAAAAAGAACCATTTTAGATTTAAAACATTTTTCTGTTCCCACTACTTAAAAAATGTTTGCGCAATGGAAAGGTTCCATTGATGTTAAAGTTTCTTCATGGAACCATAGATGCCAATAAAGAAGTTTTATTTCCAAGAGCGTATAGTCTGAAGTATGTTTACTGCTAATGGAAACAGCAATATAACCACATGAACTCTCACCATGCACTGTGGGTCCTCCAGACCGGCTTCTGAATGCTTCCAGCACCTCACCATTCTGCCCTGTTTTACTTCTCCTCACGGTACCTGTCTTACTCTTTTCTGTATAAGGCAATGTTCATGACTGAGACTGACCAGCAGAGCTTGCAGTATAGGTGTCTAACTTCTCTCTGCCATCCTCTGCCCCCCACCTATTGCCTCACACCAGGTAGTCCAACCCACTGGCTGACTACCCCTATACCAGACAATAGACAAAGGGGACAGGTAGATCGGCACTGTGGACAGGGCTTTTCGTCGCAGAGCCAGTTTTAAGGCATCGACTGGCCTTGCCCTTAGGCTGCTGACTGACCAAGGTGACTTTAAAAACTTCAGTTGTGGCCTTAGTGAGAAAATTGAAGAGTAATCACATTACTTAAAAGGGTAGTCCACCCAAAAATGAAAATTCTGTCATCCTTTACTCACCCTCAGTCGTTCCGAACCTATACATGGTTTCATTTGTGGAACACAAAATAAGACATTTTGAAGAATGATGGTAACCGAAAGGTTTCAAAATAAAATTTCTTACATTATCTTCTATTATGCTCCTCAGAAGGTTTGGAACTATGCGAGGGTGAGTAAATTATCACAAAATTTTCATTTTTGGGTAAAATACCCCTTTAAGTACATTATAAAGTAAAAAAAAGTACACTTTTCATGAATAATTCTTATTTATTTGATCAATCATGTAAGATGAACACTTTGTTCAAACCGTGGTGAGAAGTAAAATCCTACCAGGTTGATGGGTCAGTGAGTGATGACAAAGTTGTCAAGTGCAAAATATAATAATTGCAAATATATTTATAATATTCTCTCACTCATGTTACAAGTACAGTGAATTAACAGTACAGAGTTGAAGAAGTACATCTGATAAAATAAAAACAAACAGCACAATTTCGAGGGTCATTTGTTTTGTGTAGTACCCGAGTGTTACTCACTAGAAAACACAACAAATTTCACAAATTATTAGACATTTTTACATTTTTAGACAAAATAAAAACACAATAAAACAAACAGTAACACTGAAATAAAAACTTATAGCCCTTATATTACCTTTAAAAACAGTGGGATATTCAAAAAAAAAAGAGGTAGGCTAGTTTGAAATAAAGCCTTGATAGTAAATTATACTGCATATTTGTTTAAAAACAACAACAACAAAAAAAAAAACATACAGTTTCTGTTAGACTCATTTAGATTAACTGTAATATTAAAATAGATTATTTTGTTCCATAGTGATACCCATATATTGATAAATATTCTCTACTAAAATGGGTAAATCTCAAGTAAATTCTGACTATGCCTGTAGTGCAGGTAAAATATCAGCAATGCTGTCTACATAGTAGTCAGGAACCATTTTTTGCCGATGTGGGCATTCACTCTTCTGGTTTGCCTCGGCTTCAGCAACAGTAGAAACTCCTGTAAGGGTCAGCAGGGTCTTCAGGCCGCAGTTTGAACCTAGCATGATGTCCGTGTCCAGTCTATCTCCGACCATCAGACACCTCTGAGGGTCCAGATCAAACCGGCTGGAAACACACTCGAACATGAACATGCTGGGTTTTCCCACTACTTGAGCTTGGCGTTGTGCAGCGGTCTCTACCGCCCTTAGGAGGCACCCTGTACCTGTAGATACGCAGAAGACAAGGTCGTTGTGATAACACGACATTTAGGTAATTCATATTGTGATGTCATTCATATTTGCTTACCCGGGACCGCTTTGCCTCCCTCCAGAGGCAGCCTCGTGTCCGTGTTAGTTCCCACGAACTGACAGTCGGGGTTACACAAGTACTGCAGAGCTCTGTTGAGCTTCATGTAACTGAAATGCTCATCAAACCCGACGAGTACAGCTTGGACCTCCTTATCGAGAGGAACATTCGCCCAGTCGATTTGAACTCCGGAGATGGGGTCAGGCCCCACACCGACCGGCTGGATTCCCACCTCCTCGAGCTCCTGCCTCATCGCATTGCTCCCAATTAAATAGACTTTTCCGTCGAGTTTACACACATTTTTTAGGTACATCGCCGAGCAGTACGCAGTCCCGAACACCTCGTCCGCGGTGGCATCGAAACCGAGCTTACCTAATTTATCCGCGTACATTTGTCGGGTTTTCGTGCTGTTGTTCGTGACAAAAAACACCCGCTTTCCATTTTTCTTCAATGAATTGATAACCTCAGGGGCTCCGGGGACGGCTTGGTCCCCTCGCCATATCACTCCATCGCAGTCAAACAGCACACTGTCCACCGAGTCCAGTAACTGTCTGCTCAGCGAACTGCTCAGCCTCGTACATTTAGATGCAGCCATTCCTCAAGTTACTCTCGTCTCGTCCTGATCTTCTTTCTTGTCCTCGGTCCGTCCTAAAATAACATTTGATCTACAAAAAGTCCGCTGACTAGACCGAGATCAGCTTAGGCCAGATGACAGAGAATGACAGCGAACCGAATTTTACTAGTTGCTGCAACTGAACAGGACAAGTACCTTGTGCAAGTGATTCATTCGTTTGTCAATGACACTTTGCGTGACGTTTCATACTAGTAAGGCACTTCCGCACCGGTTTAAAGGGCCAGTGTCCCGAATAAAATGGCATGAAATAGACCTTAGTCAGGTTAAGCTCCATTTTTACAGTTTATTGAAAGAAAACGAAGGAAAATATGTACAGTCTTTTACTTGATTATTTATCTTTTACTCAATTAGTGTTTTCTAATTACAGGAACTACATATTTTTGCAGGTGAAAATCAGGAAAAAATGTAGCATTTAACACTTCTGGTTCTATCATCGCAAAATTTATGTTTTTTTTTTTTTATGGGTTTTTGTTTAAATACCTAAAATAAATGTGTGGTTAACACAAGCTCAAACCCTTGGGATTTTTAAAAAAGGCTAAATGGGACAACAGATAGACATTAAAGTTTTTTTTAATAAGGATTTATTTTAATATTGTATTTAGGCTACCTATATTTTAAAACATTAATAAAATAATCAGTTTTTAATAGGTCCATTAATTTATCAATTTAAAAAGTGATTTATTTCCATTTTTTATGTTTGAATTATTTAATCGATACCTTATTCCTTTATTTTATTTAAGTGTCATTCCTAGTCCTCCACAGACATGTGCATGAATTCCACTCTTCATTTGCACTATTTACATTTCAAGTAGGCTATTTGACATTGGAGGTTGAGAGTGAATCAAGGCTGTGATGGGTCAATCATGAAGAACAACAATAAATCTTGTCGTCTAATAAATTTTAAAATTGGCACTCTTACGTTAAATGGTGCTAGGTGCTAAAGACGGAAAAGAATGATGTTATTTGAGTTCATCAAGCAAAAGCACATTAATGTAGTGTAGCTTTTTTAAAATGTGGTTTATATTGTGTTTTATTAATAGAGAAATGGAAAGACAGCCTTTAGTATAAGCTAAATAGTAAAGAACTACCTCCTAACAAAGTGTCAAGACAGATTAAATGGTCTTGTCAAGCAATAAGGTATCAAGAATGCTTTATTTCAAAGATCTGATCAGGGATTTTGCTGCCAGAAAAACATGGCGCCAAGTTCTTTTGGCAGATAATTTGATGATTTGTTATTTTTACTTAAAAAAAACAAAACAGTATTTTACTGTAAAATTACACAAACGTTAAGGTCTATTACAGTTTTCTATTTGGTTTTTTTTTTAGAAAACATTTATACTTAGCGGGCATTTTACACCAAGTGTCTCACTTTAACCTTCCACTTCAAAATGAAAACAATACCCTATAATCTACATGAAATACAAATCCCACATTAATATAAAACTTAAACAAAATAAATTCACAAACCACTATTATCCAATGACAAATTTGATAATTTGCTCAAAATTAGTTCAGACCATGATCCCTATAATGTATGTGTAATATATATATATATATATATATATATATATACAGTATGTACAATATATACACTTTCAAAATGTAGTATTTTATATTCTTTGAAATATTTTTATGTAATGTTGTTGAAATCTAACCCTTACATCCTAAATAATAATAATATGCCCATGTAACCATGTAATTACTCCTAGCCCTCCAGAAATATGTTTCAAAAACAAATCCTTGAAACAAAAACACTGAAACGCATGTTTATAAAAATTAGACATTACATGACTGAAAGACCATACAACCTATTGAATGGACTGTATGCCTATCCTTGAGAGCCTCATTTTCATAAAGTTAAATATGGCATCTATCTCGAGAGTACCGCAAGTTTATGCATATATATATATGTAAACAAATGTGAAATTATATGAACATTCTTATAAAAAAAAAAATAAGTCAGAAAACAAAAAAAAGAAAAAGAAGGGGTACCAATAATACATAAAGCTGAGAAAGTATTTATTAAAAAATCCATTTACCAAAAATAAAATAGAGTTTAGTACAAACACACTGTTAACAACAACAACAACACTTTCTCTAATTTTCCTTTTTCTGAACAGGACATAAGGGCCAAAAGATTTCCCCAAGATTTTTAAGGATTCCTCTGTGATAGAAACCTCTAAATGGATTGTATGAGGTCTGGCAGTTGTGTCCAGTGTGTGGATGGCAATGCTGGCAGTTGTGACCTTTTCCTTTAAACCACTCATTGGAGGTTTGATTTATCAAAGCCAAATACATGTGAAACATGGAATAACCCGCCAAGAGGAAAAAGACAAACACCAGGAAGCCCAGCATGAAGACAATCCGTGGAAACGTCAGAAAGAGATGCTGTACAAAGAATGCAATAGAAAAAGATTTATTAGGGAGACAATCCATGCACCACAGCACAGTTATTAGTAAAGAACATTCCTGTGGTAAGTTATTATCACCTGGATGATAAAGAGCGGTCCAGCGGGCTGTTGCTCACCCTGCTCATCAATGTAGTGAGCGTGCAGGAGTCCAGTTCGCAAAACAGTTTGGAGCAACATGTCTGCTGTAAGGACTGCAATATCACCTGCCATGGCACAAACACTCAGGAGGTACAGTAGGAAGTATCTGATGTTCTGGGCACCGATGCAGTTATTCACCCATACACAATGATGGTCGAATCTCTGGACACATCGATTGCAAACCCCTGTACAAATGATTTCAACAGCATTTGTGGAATGTAAAAAGTAAAAAAGAAATGGCACTTACAATGACAGTATACTGGGCCATTAATAACAACAACAACAACAAGAGTTTGTTTGCTTATAACTTATTTGTTTTGTTTCTTTTTAAACTGAGGGACAAGGGAAATTATTTTGTGATACCACTGAACTTGTATTGAATGCTGAAAATTCCTTTAAATTAGTTTATGTGAGTTAAATGGGGTTAGTAATAGCTGATTCCTAAATATTCCTAGCTAGCTATTCCTAGTAATTAGCTAAACATTAGTATTATGATACTAGAACTTTACTGTATAAAATATGGTAGCAATGTTTTTGGATTTATGGATTTAACTTAAATTTCACAGTAAAAAAAAAGAAGTTTTCTCTTCCAAAAACTGTACAACAGAGTGCAAAAGTCCCCCTTTTCAGCATAGCTCACAGTCTGTCTTTAAAGGTTTATTAGTTATCATTCAAAATTTCCTTATGGAGAAAACGAATGGAGTTTTTACTTCCGAAACCCAACTGTTGCACTCTATTAACAGTACTTTGCTGTAAAAATTACATGAAATGTCCAGCTAGATCTATTAGAAAAGATTATAGTGAGGGAACTTACCATTCACCAATTGACAGGTTTTTACTGTTACAGATAATTATTATTTTTTTTAATGTTAAAATTATTATAATTTTTACAATGCATGTTCTGAAGTTTAAATGAAGGATTAACAAACACTTACTACAGTGTTTGGATCGGGCAGGTTTGACCAGCTGACAGGTTGAACACCTGACTCCCTGCTGGAACAGTTTTTCATCATACTGGTAGACCTTCAGTTGTGTAGTATGGTTTGCCTTTGTCAGTGTGCCTTCAAAAAGAAAGTCAAACTGAATGTATTTGTTTTTAGTAATGAAAATGAGACAAGTCTTCATTTGCTTACCTGGGTCTCTGCTACAACACAGGTAGAACAGATAGGACTTCAGTGCAAGGAGGACGTAGGGAATGCACAAGCTGACTGAACTTGTGCCCATGTCCAAACAGAAGCCAAAGACCTCATAGGAGAATTCTCCATATACAACCACTTCAAGTAACAGGTGCAAGTAAAGGAAGCAGTTGTTCCTGACATGAAAGGAAATGATTGGACATAGGATGTCAGGACAGGGAACGTTCAAGGAACACAAATACTGATAAAATAAAGACTTTGAATACACTGCAAGACACACTGGATCAAAGTGTCTGCCAAATACATGTATTTTTTTTTTTTTTTTTTAAATGCCTTGAATGTATCAAGATGTTGTTTATATCTATCAGATATCTTTTTTTTTTTTTATTGGTTTATTTAACAGGGACAGTGCGCATTAAGAAACTGAATGTGCCGCTGACACTAACCTTAAAAGCAGACTAATTTGTTAGGAAGCTTATAGGTAAGATGTATATTATATTATATTATATACTGTAAGCAACTTAATATGTTTAGTGCATACTCCCGTTCAAAAGTTTGGGGTCTGTACGACTTTTTTTTAAAAATAATTAATACTTTTATTCAGCAAGGCTGCATTAAATTAATCAAAAAGACATTATAAAGACATTTATAATCTTACAAAATATATTTGAAATAAATGCTGTTATTTTGAACTTTCTATTCATCAAAGAATCCTGAAAGAAAATGTATTTCAGTTTCCACAAAGTTATTAAGTACAACACTAAATCGGAACATGATCATGTGACACTGAAGACTGGAGTAATGATGCTGAATATTCAGCTTTGCCTTCACTGGAATAAATTACATTTTAAAATATAATAAATTGGAAACAGTTATTTTAAATTGGTAGTGTGTATACGCTTACAAAATCTGGTTGACTGCATTTTGTTTCGAGATACTGATGATCTGTCAATTTTTAATATACAGTATAAAAAGGTTTTAGCAAAGCATGTCTGGTGTGACCTGTTCAAACTTATGTTACCTCTGATGGAACAGTCTGTGCATAGTCCTGTAGCAAACGCTTTGGAGACATCGTGGGATCAATGGAGAGACAACCTAAAAGATAATATAAATTACACTTTAAACAACTGCAGAAATCATTAGGTTTCAGGACTTCACCTAGGCTCTTACCCCTGTGAATGTGTCCAAAAGCCGACCGAGAGGAGTCTGCTGATGTCCTGAATACTTACAAACCAGAGCAATGCAGGTGAGCACTACTGCCACATAAATGCCAAACAGAGTGAGGAAGTCCATTTGCCACTACCTAAGCAGCACAGTACTGTGAGTGAGTAATTTATTTCTTATTACAGGTGTTTATGTTTGTATAAGATGAGACAGAAGCGCCTAAATCAAAACCGAACCTACTCGTATGACCGAACAATAACTATTCAATAAAACCATATTAAACTGTGTTTAAAAGTTTATTTTTAACTAATACTGGACACACAAGCGTGGCAGTGTATACAGAGAGAGGCAAGAGTAGGAAAGTTTTACCTTTATTTACCTGAGCACCATCCTCACACTTTTACTCTTTCCATACAGACCGTAGTGTGAAGTAGCTGTAAACGTGAACAGGAACAGTGTTGCCAGATCTCAAAATAAAATAAGAAACCTAGTCTTTCAAAACATATACCCCGAATTGCCTCCCTAAAATAATTTATTTCAAAAATATTATTTTACATTAAAAAAAAATTAAATAAATTAAACAACAACCCTCGACTACCTATATTTATTAGCGACTTTTTCGGTTGAAAACAATCCCAAAGCTGACAGGGCAACACTGATACGGAACTTACCCAAGACGTTGTCAAAGTAAAAGTCGTCCCAGGCTCCCAGGCTTTTAATTGTTTACTTTCTTCAGGCTCGCTGTTTTAAAGTCGTTATCTTTCAGTACAGTCTGCAAATTACGTATCCTGTTTCGAAATAAAAACGTAAATAAATTTTCTCCTCTCTAAGTATTAAAGTCACCATGAAATCAACAATTATTCTTGTTTTTATGGAATATTGCCGTTTTTTATGTAAATGATTAATCCGTGCAGTTATTTATTTATTTTATTTTAATTTATGTGCCCTCGAAATCTTTATCAAAATAGCTTCCCTTCTCTTCTCCGATGACGTGTTTACTGGCGTGAGGGCGGGACAACCTGTCACTCACATCATGAGATCACAGCAGTGGCAAACCACAACGATCCAGGCGATCCTATCAATTCCCGATGGACATAAAGAAAAGACTATCGCCACTTCCCTTTCATATTTGGATAATGAAAACTGAGCTAGGCCTACATTCTTCAAATGGCACACAACTTTGCTCTGCTAACATACATAGGCTACATTCAGATTACATTACAGTCTTTATATTATTCTTCTGAACTTTTTTACTTATTTTGCAAATTTATTATTTTAAAACATTAAATTATTTTATATTTTGTCATTTGTCTCAGAAGCAGATGCTTAATATATTAAGTGTAGCCTACTTGTTTTCAGTTCAGGGTTGTCATAGCCTTCTAACTGTTGCCTCTTACAGTTATCATGTTACAGACCTGCACATTCACTAGTGGTGATGCCTCAAAGAAAAGGGATACCACCAAAGCCCTTCGAGAATACTCCACTGAGCAAAGGCAGCAGGTATTTTCTTTTAAGGTATGCATGCATTTGTAAATCTATGTGTTGTTAACATTAATTGTAGGAATATTAAGAAAGTTTTATGTGTTTTTAAAGTTACTCTTTTATTGCACATTTGGTTGTCAGACCACAACATATAAGTTAAAATAAATTACACAACTTAAATGTGAGCTAACAAATTATTGAAGGCTGGAGAATGGTATTATTTTTGGATGTTTTAGTTACCACCCTTTTCATTTATTCCATTATTTTTTGTAACACTGTAACAACCAAGTTAATTCTGTTTAATTTATTGTCTAATTTATTTCTGCAGTTATAACAGACAGAAGCCATTTGACATTTTAAAATAATGAAGAGAGCAGAGTCTTTACTGTCAGTGCAAGATGGAACATTTTCCTTTTAAAAAAAAAACAAAAAAAAAACCAAACTTTCATTGCAATACAATGATATATTTCTACATACACAACCGCTTTTCTGTTGTATTGGTAAGTTGAGATGTTGATTGAGGAACAGTGTGTTTGGAGATACAAGCATTGGCACTAAATAATTCAGTTAGCCCTGTATAACTTGTCTTTGCTTCAGTCCTTTACATAATACGTCTATTACAGTTTACTGCTAGTTATACTGTTTCCCCATTCAGTTTGTAACCTTGAAAGTGAAACCGCAATACACACTGTTTATACTGTGGTGTGTCGATTTTTTATTATCTGCCCAGGCCAGTACTCAAAAAACAGTCTGGGTCTTCCTGGTTGCACCTGAGCTGCATGTCAGCTCACTCAGTAAATCAATTCTTTCCTCCTGAATCCCCCTCGGATGCATGACATGTGTCCCTGCCATGTGGCACAAGAGATCTCGAGATGCAGCATTTAATCTGTTTAATCCAGAACAAGAGCTTTAATAGCACTGCTCCTGTTCAAAGATGTGTGACTGCGCTCTTCAGTGCATTCAGACGTTCTAATTATCCACCATCGTCCTGCCAGATCCCCAAGCTGATACTGGGCTACTTTTTGTCCCTTGGAGAGACAGCTAGAAGAGAGAGCATGGGAAGGAGGTATTTATAGAGAAATGGGGCCTCACTTTACCCTTTTTGGAGAGAGAATCATTAAGGATCTGTGCTAGGTGTCCCAGTTTCTTGATTTGAGCTCTGCAGGCAGGACTAGAAAGACTCGCCAGAGATGCAGAGTCAACTCATAGACAGGATCACTCTGGCACTTGATGCAGTGTCACCCTTTTTTTAAGTGGCAGTGCTCTGCATGCCACATGACGATGGGGGGCATTCGCAAGGCGTCTCCCCTGAAGCGTGGTGCTGTGCAGTAGGAGGATCTCGGCGACAACGTTGAAGCTGTGGACCAGGCGTTTTCCCCTTAGAATCTTTGATACCTGTTGAATTACGACAAAATGAAGAAATTCCTCCAGAATAAGAAAGGGAGATACTCCTTACGGCAGAACAAGCCGGGTCCTCGTTATCCGCCCAAAGATATTAGTAAGTGTTTAGTGTTCAAAAATTTGTATTAGAGAGATAATGTTGTATTAATATTAACATTACTTTCTTCAGCAGCACATTTAGATGTGCATGTAGGCTAATGCTTTGATGAATGACCTTCTATCAATCTACAGGCCTAGGATGTTGATAGTGTGGTTATTTGAATGTCTTTTTGTGTTCTGGTTTCACTAGTGAGTACTTGCTGTGCTATGAACGTGAATTCACATCGCTGATACTGTGTTCAGCCAAATTTGTCTTCCAGTATCGGATGATTTGGGAGCCTCTGTTCCTTTTCAATGAGGTCAATGTTACTGGGAGGTCTAATGTGTCAGCTGAGAGTCTGTATTTAGTAAAGGTTGCGTAGTTCTCTTTATGTGAGCCTGCATTACTTTGTCTTGACAGGATAGGCAGAAATTCACATAACCTGACACATTTATCGGTCTAGGTATAAGGTGCTTGACATATTTTAGTGTCTGGATATTGTTTTAAGCATGTGTCTGCAGTGTTGCTCTGCAAATTTCCATTTTTCTCAGGAGACTTGATCATTCTGCTGTGCATAAGTAGGTCTTGTTTACAACAGGCTGATGAACATTTGGACCCTAGTTGCCTATTAGAGAGCACATATCCTCTATTTGCCATCATTTTCACAGTCCTCACCATGCCAGCATCCAACCAGGGCTGGCCAGAGGAGTTTGGCTTTCAGATAGGGGGGAATGGGCCCAGCTACATCCTGACTGTGGAGGAGGGAAGCAGTGCTCAGCTGTCTGGACTGCAACCTGGAGACCAGGTCTTGGAGATTGAGGGACAGAATGTTTCCAGTCTTGGTGCTCAAGAGGTTATAGCCCTTGCCCAGTCACAACGAAACATCCCGCCCAGTATTGGAGTGGTTTCACGCATCCAACAGGTGGGTCAATGACATGATGCTCATTTTTTGCCAGAATGTATTTATTTAACCAAGTGCAAATAGCCCAACTTGGTGGCAGAGGCTATTTACACTAACTCTGCCAAAATGATTGAGACAAAATCACAAAAGAAATCCTGTTGATTACAGGATCAGTGGTATGGAGATTAAGGACGGTAGCATCAGCTTTTGAATTCGCCTTTTTCCGAACTCATTCTTCTTCCTTTTTTCCATCTCATATCAGCTTGGAGAGGCATTTATTTTAAATAAAAATTTAGAAAATATTAAAAAATTGGAATTAAAGTGTCTAACGTGTATTTAATAGTGGGAATAAAGTGATTATTAGGTAGGTGTAAAGGAGGGCTTTTAGGATTGGGATAAGTAATGACCCAATACGGCAGCATCTATTTATAATTTTAAAGGTACACTATGCAACTTTTGCGCTCTAGCGGTTAATAAACAAAACTGCATGCGTCTTGTGGAAGAACATTGTAGCTGGAGCTACTTCTCTCTTTTTATGTATATGACGAGTCACACTGGTACTGGGTTACTCCGCAGCGGTTGGCGTCCTGCCTAAAATAATCTAAAATAGAATATAAACCCTTATTATAGGCGTACCATAATGATTCAGGATAAGACAAAAAACACGGTTTGGAAGATGGATTCATGATGTGCTCGCTCATTATATACATTTTGTAAATTTTGAACAAAAAAATGTAAATAGTGTACCTTTAATTAATATAATCATATATACTGAATATGTTGTTACTATTGCATACTTTTATATTGTATTACAATACGCTGAGGTGTAAATAGTATCTGCCCCTAAGTATAAATGGCGTCTATCTACTATTTACACTTATAAATATGTTTATATGTTAAAGCTGCTGTCTATAACTTTTTTTTGTTTGTTAAAAATGATCCAAAATCCAATTTTGAGCAAGTACATAACCAGCCAGTGTTCAAAACTATCTCCTTACCTTAGCCCGATTCACAACAGTAAGCTTATAATAATGTTTTATAATAAAATCGGTACTGGTAGGTTTCCGCGGGAAATTCAAGCATGCAGCCGTTTGTCTTTGCATCATTACGTCAGGTCTGTAAACAGAAAGAACAAGTCCCAGCTAGTAGGCTATATGTGAGGATGCTACTGGTAGTGGATCATTTATAGCGTTTTCTCACAGCAGCTTAAATAATTAAACTTATCATTTTGATGGCGGATCGTAATCCAGAAAGGTCCAAATGACAATCATCAGTGACAACTGGAGATTCACCCGTAGTCAAAAGCAAAAGACTTCGGACTGCGGTGTGGCTACAGAAATTTAAATCTACAGGTAACGCTAATACACACTAAATACACATAGTCACGCAATGCTAATGTTGTTAACATTAACAAATTTTTAATGTTTGACGCGATCCAAGCTAAGCGATCGTTAGATTTAATCGCCATTGGCAGCGCTATTTATGCTTTTTTCTCAGTTGGTCAGAAAATAAGTGGCAGATTTGTTACTTACTCCATCAGATGACATTTTCCGGTGAAAATTCTTATTTTGGTCATACTTCCAAGACGTAGAATCTGTGTTTCCGAAGTACAGTATCCACCGGTGTGGTGACTGACAACAAACATTAGAGGAGCCGTGCCAATCCACAACCCACATAAAAATAATAATTCCGCAAATAACTGCAATTGCAGGTTTCAAACAGAGATGGCGACAAAGAGGCAAAACTTACGGACTGCAGCTTTAATAATATATTAATAAACATATATTAATATATTAATGAAACTAACGTTTTTCAAAACTACCAGAAACTAACATGAAGACAAAGAATATACAATTATATATTCTGTTTCTGTCTATAACAACGTGCAAAAATCTGTTGAATTTCATTGCCTGCAGATGGATATTACTCCAGGCCCTGATGGTCGCTTCGGATTCACTATAGTGGGAGACTGCCCGCTGCTGGTGGAGGATTGCTCCCCCTGCTCTCCAGCGGGTCGTAGTGGTCTCAGAGCTGGAGATTATGTCATGGAGGTTAATGGGATCCCTGTAAAGCACCATGAGATGGCTGCAGCTTTGATAAAGGCCTCTCAGGGCCGAACACTGCGTCTAGGGGTGCTGTGCATGGGCAGCCGTCAGAAACGCAGCAGCGGCAGCCTAGAGATCTCTCAGAACGACACAGACGGCATGCGTCAGGACCGCAAACACAAGGCTCTGGAGTTCAACAAGAGGGTGAGTTTATCTGACAGACTTTGTATGTGCTTTTATGAATTGATATATATATATATATTTAAAGATGTACAATATCACAATCACTCCTGTTTCAGGTTGAAGAGATTTTGAGGAATGATCCAGAGGTAAAAGAGAAACTTTTTGCTGTACTGAAACAGTTTGCTGCTGAGAGGAAGGTGGACTGGCTTGCTTCCATTCTTCCTGACATCTTGACAACCGAAGAGCAGCAACAGCTCATCTCAAACATCAGGTATCTATGACAACTCCATCTGCCACCTACAGTGCTCATTAATTTTTAACCTCCATCTCAGGGCCACTCTGACCCAAATGTTTTCAGCTACTGTATTTAGCCATGCAGAACAGATTGAAGGCCACCAGAGGGCATCAGTTTAGTGTAGGTTTTGCTAAATATATGAATAGATTTTTAGTTAATGTTCTGGTGGGGTTTTTTTCTGTTTTTGAAACAGAAAGTTATACTATGAGGGACATATTTGCAGTAAGAGAATTAGCTAGTGTGGCTTTCAGTATAAACTTGGTTGACCTAATAAGAACACTGATAGATGTGGTGTTGTGGTGCTGCAATGCAAACTGATAATCTTCTAACCCTCTGATGTATGCTGACACAGTTAATAGTGAAATTCCCTTTCCAGTCAAGCCTTAATGCCAACTGGGTCAATAACATAAGACGGCACTGGACAGAGAATTCTAGTGTTGATCCATTTGTTGGCTCCTCTTTGGGCACGTCAAGCTGTTTGGCAAGTGATGCTTAGTAGGACAGTTTACACAAGTGATTTGTTTTCAGATGTTTTAACTTAATTAGATGTTTGACTATAATATACCTTTTAAAAGACATCTCTTATGCTTACCAAGGCTTATTTATTTGATCAAAAATAGGTAGAAATTTGTGAAATGTCATTACAATTTAAATTTTAATATATTTTAAAATGTAATTTATCCCTGTGATGGTAAAGCTGAATTTTCAGCAGCCATTACTGCAGTCTTTAGTGACATATGATCCTTCAGAAATCATTCTAATATCCTGATATGGTAATGGAATTTCTATAATAATAACATTTCTTAATATTATCACAGTTGAAAACAGTTGTGCTGCTTAATATTTTTGTGAAAACCGTGATGCATTTTTTAGGATTCTTTGATAAATAGTACAAAACAACAACATTTATTTGAAACCGAAATCTTTTGTAACATTATAAATGTCTTTACTGTAACATTTGATCAATTTAATGTGTTCATGCTGAATAAACGTATTAACGTTTTTCAAAAATAAATAAATAAATTAGTGCTGGCAAATGATTAATCATGATTAATCGCATCCAAAATAAAAGTTTGTGTTTACATAATATGTGTATACTGTGTATTTTTTATGAATATAAAAATACACACACAAGCATGTATATATTTAATAAAAATGTATTATATTTATATATAAAAAATTATATTTATATATAATGATACATAAATAAATAAATAAATAAATATATATATATATATATATAAGTACATGTATGTGTGTGTATTTATATATACATAATAAAAATACACAGTAGACACACATATTATGTAAACTTTTATTTTGGATGCGATTAATCACGATTAATCGTTTGACAGCACTAAAATAAATAAATAAGCTGACCCCAAACTTTTCAACGATAGTGTATTCAAATATTTGTATAATATTTTTTAGTTTGGTATTTGATGTGCAATTTGAAGGTGTTTGATGTGCAAGAGAAATAAAGTCAAAGATTTCTACTGTATGTTACATTTTCACCTACTTCAAGTCAATTTATCAGAGGAAGAACATCATTAAGGCCATATAAAGTGTTTAATATCATGTTTGCTTAACAGCGACAAGCTATTCTCTCTGCACAGTAGGTGTTGTTCCTTTGTCTTATGAGATAACCTTTGTCACTGTTTGTAATCCTCTTTAGAGATATATCTGGAGAAGGGTAGTGAATGGGGATGTCACCATGTGTTCAGCAGCTTGGGGATCTTGAGTTCACTGGGGTTTTTGTACTATGTAATCCTAAATGTGCTGCTGTCAAATTTGAATATGAGAGTATGATACAAAAAACAAACAAACAAACAAACAAAAAAACATCTGTATTGAACTGTTAGCACTTAGTATCTATTATTCAATATGTTTTGATCCGTTATATTTGAACATTATCTGGGACAGATTTTAAGCCTATCTGGGTAGATTTAGTTTGCATTGGCCTACTAGGACATTAGCCAGTTCCCAGTACATTTAAGCTACGCTTTTTTAGTTGACAACAAATATGTATCTGTGCAATATCATGGGCAAGCCAGTTTAAGGTGTCATTGTCTATTTTGCCATCTTCTGCCATCATCTTAGTTATATCACAAGTTTGTTGTTATTCAGTTTTTCAGGAAATGGAATGCTTTGAAGGGACAAAGATATTTAGAGAACATTTTAAAATCATTCTAATATACTGATTTGGTTCTCAAAAAAAAAAAAAAAATCGTATAATTGTCATTGTTTGGAAACTGTGATATGTTTTTTTTTTTCAGGATTCTTTGATAAATAGGAAGTTCAAAAGAACAGAATTTATTTGAAATATAAATCTTTTGTAAAATTTAACATGTTTTACTGTCACTTTTGATCAATTTAATGCATCCTTGCTGAAAAAAAAGTATTAATTTAATCTTACTGATCCCAACATTTTGAACTATAATGTAGGCTTACAGCTTGTATCCTATTCTATCCCAAGCCATACTATCCCCATCTACGGAAGTAGCATCACACACTTAATATGTGTACTTTTGTCTTGTGCACATGCATAAGTTGCTTGTTAGTTTCTTGTAAGTTAACATACATTTTATTTATATACAGTCAAAGCAAAATTTATTCAGACACCTTGAACATTTTGTTCATTATTACAGTTTATTCACTATTTAAAAAGTAAAAAAATGGTAATAACATATGACAAGATCTCAGAGTTAAACTGTGTCAGAAAAAATTATGTCAGATAACACTTAAGCAAAACATGGTCAGGTCAAAGTGTCTGAATAATTTTTGGTCCCAAATCAGTTTTACTGGTAGTCCACTGTATGAAGAATTTTTGGGTATAATATGTCAGTTTACTTTATTTTGCTATCCTCACTTATATAAATTAACTATAGTGTCCTGCACCCACTAATAAAAAAATAAAATAATTATATCTAGTGTCTGACTAATTTTTGGTTTGACTGTATTTATTATAAATACAAAAATGGCTATTATAGTTGTTAACAGCCAATTATTGTACAGTTCACCCAATATAACACATGAATTGGTAAAATCATATCACTGGCCTCATTTAATCCTCACTAATACCTGTATATATATTAATAAGCCTTGACTATATTTGGCATACATGTCTCAGTTTCTGCCAACACATGATCTCTCTATCTCTTTTGGTGAATGGATTTTCTGCTCATTATTCAGTGCTGATCTTCTGCAGGTCATTATAGAGAGGCAGCGGTCTCGAGACAGTTGCAGTCAATGGTTCTTGATGGTTTAGTGGCTGTTCATTGGAGTTAAAGTGACACTCATTGTTCTGAATATATCTCTTAAGTAGCCACTTGACTTGCATCTTGTTCTGAGTCATGATAAACTAAAAGATGAGTTGCTTTGGGTGAGTACTTTTAATTAGACTTTAATATCATTCATTGATCTATCTAAATAGAATTTGTCTATTCAATATTATGCAGTATTTTGCTGAGAACATTATCATAATCGTAATTTGTTATGTTGATTCTTCTGCAAAATGGTTATTAAATGTTTTTTGTCTTTGCCATAAAACTTTACGTCTAAGATTTTAACTGGACACGTATAAAAGGTTTGTGTTCATGTTGTGCGAGTGATATTTTTCGGGATATGTGGCTTATTAATTATCTGATTTCTGTATTTTCACTAGTTTGATTATTCATATTGTCCTTTTACTTTCCCCACAAACAGAGAGAACTGCTTAAAGGGGCGGTTGATTATGATTTCACTTTTTTGACTTTAGTTAGTGTGTAATGTTGCTGTTAGAGCACAAACAACATCTGCAAAGTTACTGAAAAGGCTGAACAGTTTCTGACAATTTTAGTGAGTCTGTGTGAGGTAATCGGCGCTGCTAATGTGCTAACAAACTCTGCCCTCTGCTTAGCAGCAGCAGCTCATTTGCATTTAAAGGGACACACTCAAAAACAGAGCTTTTTTGCTCACTAATGCTCAGTGACAAATTTAACATGCTATAAAAAATTAGCTGTGGGGTATTTTGAGCTAAACCTCTGGGGACATCAGAGACTTATTTTTCATCTTGTAAAAATGGCATTATATCACCCCTTTAAATAATTTTTGGATTACTGGGAACTGCAACAGAATTAATAATAAGTCAAGGACTGTAATTAAAATTTTAAAACAGAGCTACTCATATTAACCTTTGCTCAAAATGTCCCAGTTCCATTTTCTTAATAACAATCATATTTGGTCAGAAAATAGGCAAAGCATGGCACCGTCTGACCCCCTTAAATAAATTTCACTTCACAAATGCAAATTCAGTCTGGCAATGTTAGTTCCGTCCACATTTTCGGAGAAGCTCAGTAAATGTTAATGCACTCAGATGTACAGTATGCTGTCATTCAGAATGCTCGTGCTAGTACAGTAGTATTGAGGTTTGTAGAGGCCTGTTAGGGCACTTAACGCTTTATTTATTCTAGTCTGCTGTCTGAAATTGCTGCCATTAATGCAGCGAATGGCCACTCAATTAAGTCACAGAGTCTCTCTTTCTGTGCCTCCATAATAATGTGAACCTGAGGCAACTCTGCTCTCTAGAATTGTATAATGGTGTGTTTTTGTCAATACTGTCACCCAGGCAATGGGGAGAGAGAAATGTTATTGTGAAACTGTATCATTTTAAATCATATTTCCAGGTTAATCGTTATGACTGCATAGTGCCTAGTAGAGGTTGTACAGAATAATAGAGACTGTGTTTATAAAACCGAGTTATGAAGTAATTTACTTGTGTATGTGGAATAATGTGTATATGTTTTACTTAAAGAAATAGTTCACCTAAAAATGGTCATCATTTACTCTGCCTCATGTCATTCCAAATCTGTATGAAAGCTAAAATAGATATTTTAAAAAAAATTCTCTTTGTGGGCGAGTAAATGATGACAGAATTTGAGTAAACAATCCCTTAAAGGGTTAGTTCACCCAAAAATGAAAATTCTGTCATTAATTACTCACCCTCATGCCGTTCCACACCCGTAAGACCTTCGTTCATCTTCAGAACACAAATTAAGATATTTTTGTTGAAATCCGATGGCTCAGTGAGGCCTGCATAGCCAGCAATGACATTTCCTCTCTCAAGATCCATTAATGTACTAAAAATATATTTAAAATCAGTTCATGTGAGTACAGTGGTTCAATATTAATATTATAAAGCAACGAGAATATTTTTGGTGCGCCAAAAAAACAAAATAACGACTTCTATAATGATGGCCGATTTCAAAACACTGCTTCATGAAGCTTCGGAGCGTTATGAATCAGCGTGTCGAATCATGATTCGGATCGCATGTCAAACCGCCAAACTGCTGAAATCACGTGACTTTGGCGCTCCGAACCGCTGATTCATAACGCTGATTCATAACGCTCCGTCGCTTTATAATATTAATATTGAACCACTGTACTCACATGAACTGATTTAAAGTTTTTAGTACATTAATAGATCTTGAGAGAGGAAATGTCAATTGCTGGCTATGCAGGCCTCACTGAGCCATCGGATATCAACAAAAATATCTTAATTTGCATTCTGAAGATTAATGAAGGTCTTATGGGTGTGGAACGGCATGAGAGTGAGTAATAAATTACATTATTTTCATTTTTGGGTGAACTAACCCTTTAATATCGGAGCTGCTTACAGAAAGTGCGCTATAGATATGTTTAGTAATGTCTAAAGAAAAGCAAATTAATTATATTCAGTTTGTGTTCATAATCCATTAGCCTTATTAAATGAATACATTCTGTCAGTGACAATTAGAGACCTACAAATATCAAGAGAATTTATGCCATGACTCAGAAAATGAATGTGCTTTTTATTTGATCAACACATGGAATTATTTTAAATGCTAATGTCAGTGCATCACCTTTAGAGAACAAAGCAGACAGAATTGTGCTGACGTTACACTCGAGGTTACTAAGGTTACATTTGCTGAGATTTTTCAGTTGATGTCTTTTTCTGTTTCCCTGGTGGGCGGTATAACAGGCTTTTCCATAACCACCAACGTTGCATAAATGTGACAAACATGGCCTTATTTTTATACTCCATCTTATAAAGGTAAAGCTATCAAAACTGTATTTGCCTCTTGTCTGCCAAATGTTTTTCCCAAACATTCTGAAATCACTAATTTCAGTATGTGCTGAATCTCTTCAACTATTTTTCTAATGTCATGCTACAAGTGAAAGAATTTGCTGTGCTGCATCTGAGATTTGATGCTCTTCCCAGAGAGCATGGAACATCACTAACAGCAAAAAGAGAATGAGGAATAAGGAGAGAGAGAGAGAGGGAGAGAGAGAGAGAGAGAGAGAGAAGCGGTAGTGTTATATACTCCCACACCTTTGCTATTGCTGGATTCTGGTATCTCTACCAGAGCTTCTGGAGTGGGAGTTTCAGATGAAGACAGTACTCAGAAAGGCTGCTACAAAAATCTGGATATCCTTCATTACTCAGCTTACTTTGAGTTTTTTTTGTCTCTGTCAACCTTTCCTGTTTTCCATCCATCACACTGAATATATTAATGGATTTTAAACAAGTGATCCTCCTCGTCTGAATGAATGTCTGAAAGCTTCTTCACTTTGGGTCGTGATGGAAACCATTGGATGGGAAAACTGACTGGCTGAATTGAACTAGCAACCTTTAAAGAGTCTTTACGATAATGGCTCCTCATAGCTGATTTAAACCTTTTTTTCTCTGTTGCCTTCCTGTGACCATGTTTGCCAGGATCTTCATTCCCAAGAAGCATCGGCAGCGCTTTGATGAGGCCGTCTCTCAGAGTCTCCTCAACCGCATGTGCCGTAGCAAGAGCCTGGGCGAACCCCAAAACAGGCTCCGCCGGAGTCGAAGTCAAGACCATCACGAGCGCCCGCAAGGCTCGAAACGGGCCAGTTCCGTGCCCAGAGATACCGGCGATGACCCGGCCCAATCCGACCGTGGCCTTAGGAAGAGCACCACCACCATTCCCAGCCACTATGTCACTGGAGCCAACCAGAGGTATGTATCATATGCCTCCTTTATATAGTAGTTTTTTGATGTTCCTTTTTTCATGTCCTATTATTTTATATATGATAAAATTAGCTTTTAGATTTCATCTTCCATGCTGTTTTGAAAAATTTTATCCCAAAACACTGCAGGAAGTCTCCTCAAATGCAAAGAACACTGTGTAATATGTGGGAGACTTTGTGTGTGGGTGGGTGAGAGAAGCACTGTTGAGTTGTGTTTGTTTCTGTGCCTCATGCTTTCACGCACACACTGTCTACATCACGAACACTTTTTCATATGGTGATCTACTGGTTGAGTGTTTTAGAATTCAGGATTTATAATCGGCTTATCACAATATTTTAATCATTAAAATCGTGACTTAACCTAAAGGGAAGATTGCCATAATATCATATTCAAGCCATGAAGCTGATTATTTGAATTTCAGTCAAAACAAAAGCAGATTCACTTGTTTTTTGTACATTTGCTTATAATTGACATTTACAGTGTGCCTTTCAATATGAAGTCATCACAATCTCTCTGTATTCTTTATTTGTGAATTGAAAATGTCTAAAATATTACTGGGGAAGTATCACCCAGAGTGTTTAGATTATTAAATACGACAGCAAAAGTAGATATGATGTGCTAATACCTTGTAGACTATATTCCTCATCTGATAAGCTGCTGCTCTTCAATAAATAATGCTTCCTTGGTTCAGTCCTTATGTAATCCCCATGGAGAGTTTTCTGGTTTTTTAACGTGTCTTTGTGTATCTGTCATCTCCTTTCTAATCCGCCATCAGTGTTTGGTTCTGGCGGCGCACCTTATGTAAAACGGCACTGCGACAAGAAAATGTTTCTATTGCTTTCCTTCATCTCTGTTTACTCAATGGTTCCAGTGTCGTCTTGAGGTGTTGCCACAGCAACTGCTAAAGCCAGCTTTACTCTAATGATATGTCATATGTTTTCTCTAAGAAGCAGGGGAATTGGTTCTTAAATAGCCGTTCAAGTGGTGCTTCGGTATACTTGTCCATCTTGTTTACTACGTAGGTTGTTATTATATGATGGTATGAAGTTGATATGAATCAGTATTTGCATGTTTGGCCTATGAAATATATTGGTCATGTACTGTCAATAAACATACTAGTATGAGTTTTCATTATTGGAACTTGTTTTATAAGTCTCGTACATATATAAAAATAGGGTTTTTGAGTAAACCTCTTTCAACTTTGCCATGTCATCTGTTTTACATCATAATACCTCAAATTGTACTTATTGAGGAGATGTGTGCTATTATTCTTCGAAGCAATCAGACATTTTTACCTGGTGGATTATAAAACTCTTGAAAAATCCCATGTAGACTTGATGGAGCCATGACTAGTGATCAGAATGTCTAGGGACTTGACTAGTATCAACCAACCAGCGATTTATAACAGCAACCTAGAACCTCTTAGCAACCGCAACTGGTCTTTTGACTTATGTCGGTAAACAACCACCTAGCAACCACACAGAACACCCCAGCAATGCCCTAGCAACAACCTAGAACATCTTAGAAACTGCAAAGCAACACCTTGCCAACTGCTGTTTTGACTAGGGCCATTAAGCAACCACCTAGCAACCATACAGAACACCCCAGCAATGCTCTAGCTATCACTTAGAACACCCTAGCAACCGCAAAGCAACACTGTGGCAACTAGTCTTTTGAATTTAGCCAGTAAACAACCACCTAGCAACCACACAGAACACCCCTGCAATGCTCTAGCAACCACCTAGAGCACCCCAACAACCGCAAAGCAACTCAATGCGTCTCATTTTGGAGGCTGTGTCCTCCGGAGGTCGCATTTGAAGGCTGCATATGTCATCAAGGATGTCTTATTTAAGAATAGTAACCGTAACAAAATTGACTGTTTTTACTTGTGAAGTGTAAAATACTGTAAACCTTTATTACTTTGCAATCTAACAGTTGCTTTTCTTAAATGAGACCGCCTCGATGACATATGCAGCCTTCAAATGCGACCTCCGGAGGACGCAGCCTTTGAAATGAGACGCAGCGACTGTTTTGACTTGATCCAGTAAGCAACCACCTAGCAACCGCAAAGCAACACCTTGGCAAATGGTCCTTGGAATTTAGCCAGTAAACAACTACATAGCAACCACACAGAACACGCTGACAATGCTCTAGCAACCACCTAGAGCACCCTAACAACCGCAAAGCAACACACTGGCAACTGTTTTGACTTGGGCCAATAAGAAACCACCCAGAACACCTTATCCAAACCCTAGCAATCACCCAGAACACTAGCAACCGCAAAGCAACTGTTTTGACTTGGCCAAGTAAGAAACCACCCAGAACACCTTATCAATGCCCTAGCAACCACCCAGAACAACCTAGCAACCGCAAAGAAACACCATGGGAATTGATGTTTTGACTTTGGACAGCAAGAAACCACCCAGAACACCTTATCAAAGCCCTAGTAACCACCCAGAACACCCTAGCAACCACAAAGCAACTCAATGCGTCTCATTTTGGAGGCTGTGTCCTCTGGAGATTGCATTTGAAGGCTGCATACGTCATCAAGGATGTCTTATTTAAGAAAAGTAACCGTAACAAAATTGACTGTTATTACTTGTGAAGTGTAAAATACTGTAAACCTTTCTTACATTGCAATCTAACGGTTGCTTTTCTTAAATGAGACCGCCTCGATGACATATGCAGCCTTCAAATGCGACCTCCGGAGAACGCAGCCTTTGAAATGAGACGCAGCGACTGTTTTACTTGATCCAGTAAGCAACCACCTAGCAACCGCAAAGCAACACCTTGGCAACTGGTCCTTGGAATTTAGCCAGTAAACAACTACATAGCAACCACACAGAACACGCTGACAATGCTCTAGCAACCACCTAGAGCACCCTAACAACCGCAAAGCAACACCATGGCAATTGATATTTTGACTTGGGATGGTAAGAAACCACCCAGAACACTGTATCAAAGCCCTAGAAACCACCCAGAACACCCTAGCAACCGCAAAGCAACACCATGGCAATTGATATTTTGACTTGGGATGGTAAGAAACCACCCAGAACACCTTATCCAAACCCTAGCAATCACCCAGAACACTAGCAACTGCAAAGCAACTGTTTTGACTTGGCCAAGTAAGAAACCACCCAGAACACCTTATCAATGCCCTAGCAACCACCCAGAACAACCTCGCAACCGCAAAGCAACACCATGGCAACTGTTTTGACTTGGGCCAGTAAGAAACCACCCAGAACACCTTATCAAAGCCCTAGCAACCACCCAGAACACCCTAGCAACCGCAAAGCAACACCATGGCAATTGCTGTTTTGACTAGGGACAGCAAGAAACCACCCAGATCACCTTAGCATGTGTGAAAAAACCCACTCATAGCACCTTAGCAACTACATAGCAACCACACACTACACCCCTGTGCGCCAGTCATGTTCCTCAGAAAGTGTAAAAATAAAAGTATTGTATATTATGTGAGTGTTTAACACACCTACAGTCAGTCAGTAGTCATAATCTCTCTTCCACTTCCTCTGCAGAACCATCCGTGTGTACCGGGGTAAGAAGAGTTTTGGCTTTACTCTGAGAGGTCATGCTCCTGTGTGGATCGACTCAGTAATGGCAGGTGCGTATGAATGATTGTGACGACTACCCATAAGCACTTGCTACCTTTCATGACTTATCAGAGTGAAAAGAGCACTGATTCTCAGGTGAATCAGGCTTTTCTTCTTCTCAAAGTTTCTGACCTGATGCAGAATTAGGATACAGATCTAGCGCTAGAAATTAATTTTTACCGTCATATTTTTACCACTAGAATTTGTGCCAGGTTGAGGGTCATATCGCTGTAGGCTACAGAGACGGCTGTAATAAAAAGACACATGAAAAACACAGCTGGGGTCAGTGGCTTGTTTTCAAGGGGAATGCGGTGTTTTTTTGGTGCATTGTGAAAAAGGAAGGAGTGGGCTGTTGTACTAATGAACAAGCATTGGGTACATTTGTATTGACATCTGCACAATTGTATGTTGCGAGTGGAGAGAGGGCGATAAGTGTGTGAGTGTCTGTATGACGATATTCGCCCACTGCAGGCCTGTGCTGAGGCTAGTTAACACTGACTCAGCCGCCCGTGTAGGGCTGCTTATGAAAACAAGTAGGAGTCCAGCATCGTGATGAGAAAATGGATTACAAATCCTCTCAGACCTACGACAGAGTGTCTTGTAGTGTTTTAATTACAAACAATCACAAAGGGCAGTTTTACACATCAATATGATTCATTAAAGTGGATTATTTGTGGTCGTATTATTTACTGTAAGTGTCTGAGGTTTTATTCTCAGTCACAAACCAATGTTTTCCCATTACAGGTAGTCCAGCTGAGGCGTGTGGCCTTAAACCGGGAGACCGCATATTGTTCCTCAATGGCTTAGACATGAGGTGTGTTTATTTTCTTATGCTGTGATGTTGCTTTAAAAGTTGCATGGCAGTGAAGTGTTATTACAGTATCTATGAACACACAATTACTGTTCGTTATTAAGGGGTAGAAATTGAATCGGCTCAAAGTAGTTAAGTGATTTCTCAGAAACATAATCGGTTAACCTAATCTGTAGCAATTTCACATAACCTAACCATTTTATTTATACTACTGTTCAAAAGTTTGGGGTCAGTAAGATTTTTTTAAAAGAAATTAATACTTTTATTCAGAAAGGGCATATTAAATTAATCAAAAGTGACAGTAAAAGACATTTATAATGTTACAAAAGGTTTCTATTTCAAATAAATGTTTATTTGAACTTCCTATTCATCAAAAAATTCTGAAAAAAAAATGCATCATGGTTTCCACAAAAATATGTTTTCAACATTGATAATAATAAGAAATGCACCAAATCAGCATATTAGAATGATTTCTGTTGGACACTTCATGTGACACTGAAAACTGGAGTAATGACTGCTAAAAATTCAGCTTTGCCAACACATGAATAAATTACGTTTTAAAATGTATTTGGTGAGCATAAGAGACTTCTTTCAGATAAAAAATCTTACTGACTCTTGAATGGTAGTGTAACTCAAATGTGCCATTTAAATAGAGTTTTAACTAAATAATTGACTAAATAATTGACAATTGACTAAAACACAAGTTAAATATTACTTAAGGCAGGAGGTTTTCATCTTCCAGCATGCTTTGCGTGCGACTGGATGAGAATATTTTTATTTATTTAATAATATTCATTTTTCTTTTGTTTCATTTAGTGGGAAAGACATGTAACACAAAGAACTTTTAAATTCACTAATTCATATTCATAAATTCATATTATACATTTATATTATTCTGCTGCTTCTTAACAAACCACCAGCTTTGTTTATTTGACTTAAATGTAAATCACTTTCCTGCGGCCAGGATTTAGCTGCTTCTTGGCTGTGTAGTTAATCTCAAGAGCGCAGCAATTTACCCCACTACTGTAGATGCTCAAGTTCATACTGCCTCTGGAGGACTGACAAACATTGAATTTTGCCAATAAAAAAATTCCACCAACACCAAGAGTACATATATTGTTATATAATCCTTCTCCTAAACCAAAGCTTCTCTCACCAGTCTCACAGAATGGAAATCTTATGATTAAGTACATTAAATGCAATTGAAAACAATCTCTTTCATCACAAATTTAATAGAATCAACCAATTAATTCTTTGAATTCAACATTAATAGATTAAATAAGGATTCATAGACATTTGTACGTCTGTAAAGTAAATTATTTATGTTTTAGATGCTGTCAGTACACAACATTGTATGTTTTTGTGTCTATGCAGACAAGTAAATGTACATGTGGTTGAACCACACTTTACATAAAATACAAATACTAATGAGTTCAGTTTGTTAAAATACACCATTTAGGATTAGAATACAAAAGAGAAAAAAACAAAGACTAAAAAAAACATCTAACTCTTTACATATGAACTAATTAAATTATAATAATTAAATTAAACTGTAATTACTAAAATAATTAATAGTAAATTACAGTGACAATAAATGCCTATTAGTGTATTAATGTAGAGGCAACATATTATACACTACAATTTAACTAGTTTGCAAGTGATTTATAATTATTAATTACAGTAAACATTATGGGTTGAACGACTGCAGATTTATCTGTTAAGTCAAGTTGATGTCGACTAATCACTGATGACATCATTAATAAAAACACAAGGGATGGGAATGTTTTGCAACACAAGAATATTGCTCCTACATAACAGCTTATTTTTATCAGTTCGTTTGTCTATGGGTCGTTATATTTCTTACAGATTTCTGCTTGTTCTGAATCAGATACAGATAAAATAGCACAGTAAGATTACATTTATTTGAATGCATTAGTGAGAGAGCGATTACATGTGAATTAATCGCAGCATGTCTCTACAAGTGAAGCTGTGGGTTTTAGTTACTTAAAAGTAACAGAAAAGGAATATATGCTAGACCTTTTCAATTTTTTTTAAAGCTATTTTATTGATAAATCACAGAACAGCATTGACAATACATTTCTGCGCTCCTGAATGTTTCTGTGTGTGCGTGATCTGCATGTGATGTGCGAGCTACTGTCTGTATGTGTGTGTGCGTTACAATGCAGCAGCACATTAGTTTAGAACGGTGATTAACTTACCTGCACTCAAAAATATTAATTGTTGGATTTACTTAAAAAAGAAGTGTCAAGTGGTTCCACGCAACTATATTGAGTAATTTGTACAAATAACAATTTAGTTGTATGAACAAAAGAAATTCAAATAAAGCTGACAAAATTTCTTTGAGTAAATACAAATCATTTGCATTTGTCACTGTTACACAATATTTATATGTGCAGTTTACTCGAAGGATTAGTCCATTTTCAAATTAAAATTTCTTGATAATTTACTCACCCCCATGTCATCCAAGATGTCCATGTCCTTCTTTCTTTAGTCGAAAAGAAATGAAGGTTTTTGATGAAAACATTCCAGGATTATTCTCCTTATTGTGGACTTCAATTGGCCCCAAACGGTTGAAGGTCAAAATTATAGTTTCAGTGCAGCTTCAAAGGGCTTTAATGATACCAGACGAGGAATAAGGGTCTTATCTAGCGAAACGATCGGCCATTTTCTAAAAAAAAAATTGAAATGTATATGCTTTATAAACACAAATGATCGCCTTGCAAGTGCTTCCACCAGACCGCACTTCCGTATTCTTCAAAAAGCTTACGCTGAATGTCCTACACCTTCCCTATTCTACTTACGGAACGAATGCGGCGCCAGTTCCGTTTTTTCTGTAAGTTGAATAGGGAAGGCATAGGACATACAGCGTATGCTTTTTGAAGAATACGGAAGGTGGTCTGGCGGAAGCACAGAATCATTTTTGTTTATAAAGCATATACATTTTAATTTTTTTAGAAAATGACCGATTGTTTCGTTAGATAAGACCCTTATTCTTTGTCTGGTATTGTTTAAAGCCCTTTGAAGCTGCACTGAAACTGTAATTTTGACCTTCAACCATTTAGGGCCAACTGAAGTCCACTATAAGGAGAAAAATCCTGGAATGTTTTCATCAAAAACCTTCATTTCTTTTCGACTGAAGAAAGAAGGACATGGACATCTTGGATGACATGGGGGTGAGTAAATTATCAGGAAATTTTAATTTGAAAGTGGACTAATCCTTTAATGTTATGTTTATTACGCAAGATGAATACATTTATTGACTTAATTTACCTTATTAAATGAACTATTTGCTCTACAAAATGCACTCAAAAAAGAACTCATTGAACAAACTCAATTGAATTTAGAGCAGGAATTCCATCCTAAACATGCGTATATGAGCGCTTACAGCCTAAACACCGGCGCCACTCTTCTGCATAATGATAACCACAAAATTCAAAAACATTACAGAAACTTCTTTAAATGTCCAACATAACTGAACATTAAACACTAAACTAAACTAATAATAACTAACTAACTAACTAACACATAAACTAACAACATCTTTCCCTTTACTGAAAAACATAAAATAACACTTTAATCCCTAAATTTACTCTCCTAATGCAGTCCCTTGCAAAGCATACTGGGAACTACAGATCCACTGCCCAGTTAGTTATGTCAACATTAATTTGTGCGTTTCACTCAGCAATGTTAAGTTGACTGAACAAACATTTATTAAGTAAAGCTGACAATACTCATTTTTAGTAGAAACAACGCAGTTATAAATTAAGTTCATGTAGTTTAAGTAATGTGAACAAGGGTGGTTTGAGTGAAACAGTGAAAGTTCATTTTTACACTGTTTAAAACGTGCATTCACCTGATCAATATTAAGTATCCAGAGGGTATAACAAACTTGTAAAGCTCTCTCGGAGTATGCATTTATTTGATATTTTAACAGATGGAAACTGAGAGTAAAAGTGGACTTCAAAGATTTCTTATCCTGTGGCCCCCTCTATAGGACATCATTAGTATTACAGCCAATGTAAATCAATGGGATTTTTTTTTTTTGATCGTAATTTATATGAAAACCGATAAGTCCAATCAGTTAAAAAAAGCTATAGTATATTAAGTCAGAACAGTATGAAGGTCTTCTGCAAGGCCGTGTTGTTGGTGTCACATGATCAGCGACTAGTCAACGTCAAGCTTAAAACGTCATGGCAAAGCATTAAAGTTGACTAGTCGACTAGTCTGTGCAACCCCTAGTATACATAAAATATTATTAAGTGTTACCTAATAGTATATTGTATTATATTATATTATTAAATAATTAAATAATTAAATATATAATTTAAATTTGATTAAAGAAAACTTGGCTACCTTCCACTAGACTATTGTCCACTAGACTATTGAGGAACAAATAGCTGCATCATGCTAATAGTTAAGTCATTATTTAATCAAATTACACTAATTCTAATCAATGCACATGTAGGAACTGCTCCCATGAGAAGGTGGTGTCCATGCTGCAGGGCAGTGGTGCCATGCCCACTCTAGTGGTGGAAGAGGGCCCTGTAGACTATCCGCTCTCAGATTCGGAGCCAGAAGAGACCCCCACCATCCCGCGCTCACGTTCCCCGGCCCTCAGCTCCCTGCAGTGGGTGGCCGAGATCCTGCCTCCCAGCATCCGCGTGCACGGCCGTACTTTCAGCCAGCAACTTGAACACCTCCTCACCCTACAAGAAAGATACACCATTTGCAAAGCTCTGGAGACGTTCTTCCAGCACAGGTCAGGTCAAAATTCATAATGACTAAGTGGGAGAAGACACATGTCATTTGACCACATTAGCATCTACACTAAGAAAGCAATCTGGTTTGAACGTGTTTTCGACTACCTCTGGAAGTGGTTGAAAGTGACAAACTCAAAACGTTTTAGGCCCTGTTTACACCTGTATTTAGCATTGTCCACTTGTGATCTGATCGACCAAAAGGACTTAAAGGACTAGTTCACTTTAAAATGAAAATTACCCCAAGATTTACTCACCCTCAAGCCATCCTAGGTGTATTTGACTTTCTTCTTTCTGATGAACACAATCAGAGTTATATTAATAAACATCCTGACAATATAATGGCAGTGAACGGGGCCAATGAGTATGAAGCTCAAGAAAGTGCATCTATCCATCATAAACATACTCAACATGGCTCCAGGTGGTTAATAAAGGCCTTCTGAAGTGAATCGTCAGTTACGCTTTTTTCGTAAGTTGAATATGGAAGGCGGTCTGGCGGAAGCTAGATATTTTACTTTATAACCTGTTCAATATGGATATTTTTCTTACACAAATGCATCGCTTCACTTCAGAAGGCCTTTATTTACTCCCCGGAGCTGTATGGAGTACGTCTTGTCTAACCAAAAATGAAGTGGTTAGTGATCAGTTTGGTGGTCTGAGTTGTCTAAGTATCAACTACCGACCATAACAACAGTATATAGGTCAAAAGCTTGGAATAATTAAAATTTTTCAATGTTATTGATAGATGTTTCTTATACTCACAAAGGCTGCATTTATTTGATCAAAAATACAACAAAAACAGTAATATTGTGAAATATTTTTACACTTTAAAAGAACTGTTTTCTATTATAATTTGTATTTTAAAATGTAATTTATTCCTGTGAAGGCAAAGCTGAATTTTCAGCATCATTACTCCAGTCTTCAGTGTCACATGATCCTTCAGAAATCATTATAATATACTGATTTGCTGCTCAAGAAACATTTATTATTATTATCAATGCTGAAAAAATGTTACTTTCTGGTAAATATTTTCTTTTAATTATAGATATAATTGTATTTTATACTGTAGCTATGACTTTAATGACCAATGCAATTGTTTGTCCAAAAATATACAAATGAGAAATGTGCCAATTATAGGCAACCGAGCTAATTAACACTCATAGACTGTAACCATCTTTCCATATTATTACAAATGTCATAGCACGCTTTTCCCAAAGCGAGGGATTTTCTGTAGCTTGGCAGCAGCAAGGCAAATGTGAGAAGCATTCAAAAATAGCTTTAGCCTCAAGCACAAATAGATACTCATAATCAGAAACAATCTGTGGGTTCTTCTAAATTTAATAAATAACGCTTGCTTGTGCGACGGCTTGCTGAGAGCAGCCCAATTATTTCTAAAATGGCTCTCTCTGTTGCATGTAAACAGGAATGTGGACACGCTCATTGTAGATGTTTTTCCTGTGCTGGACACTCCAGCCAAGCAGCTGATTTGGCAGTTTATTTACCAGTTGCTGACCTACGAGGAACAAGAACACTGCAAGAGCAAGATCGCCCGCTTCTTGGGCTTCAAAAGTGCAGGTTAGCTTTGTCTTCACTGTGTTATTGTCAGCCGTCTGTTGGCTTTCTGTCCTGAATGCATTGTAACTGTTCATGTGTATTACTGCAGAACCAGAGATAGGTCAAGAAACCCACAGACGAAGCAGCTCCATGCGAGTGTCAGGTACCTCTCACAAAAACACTGTGAGAGAGAGAAGCTCAGATGACTGCATTATCGGCACTCATCTTGGAATGGGTATGTCATTTTCCACTCGTCAGTGTGCTGGTTTTTGATTGATAAGCAGGGTGCAAAATTAACTTTTTCCACACTAAACATATACAAACATAGAAAATATATAATATAATATAATATAATATAATATAATATAATATAATATAATATAATATATACACTGCTGTTCAAAAGTTTGGGGTTTGTAAGATTTTTTTTTTTTTTAAAGAAGTCTCTTATGCTAACTGCATTTATTTGATCAAAAATACAGTAAAAATCATAATATTGTGAATTATTATTCAAAAAGTTAAAATAACTTACCTTAATACACAAATATATATAAAAATACCTTAATATACTTTAAAATGTATTTTATTCCTGTGATGGCAAAGCTTTCAGCATCATTACTCCAGTCTTCAGTGTCACATGATCCTTCAGAAATATTCTAATATGCTGATTTGGTGCTCAAGAAACATTTCTTACAACCCGAATTCCAGAAAAGTTGGGACATTTTTTTTTAAATTTGAATAAAATCAAAACTAAAAGACTTTCAAATCACATGAGCCAATATTTCACAATAGAACATAAATAACATAACAAATGTTTAAACAGGAATTTTACAATTTTATGCACAAAATTAGCTCATTTCAAATTTGGCGCAGTTCGTTTAGCCGGCCCTGGCCCGCTTGGAAGAGGTGGGCCAGAGCACGGTTCGGTTGGGCTCGAGTGCGGTTCGCATGCAGTGTGAGCGCGAACCGTGCCAGAGCACGGAACAGTTACTACTTTTGTGTGCGCTACTGTCATCATTATAACGGCAAATATCTTTATTACTACTTAGTACACTTATCACTTCATGTAATTAATTCGAGTGTATTTGGGTTTATAGCGGGTCTGATTCTCACCTTATTGATGAACAAGAATTGTAGTTTGCGAGTAAAGCTGCAAATTCCTCCATTAACGTCAGCTGCCTTCGTAATAATCCTCTGATACGTTCTATTGAAAATCGCTGCACGGCATAAATTATAAATAGCCTATATTAGGCAGTATCTTAGCAAAAGTGCATTTCTTCCTGTTTTCTTCCAATCAAAAAGTTGCATCGTATATGACGTAAGCGTGCTCTGGCCTGGAATGTTAAGTGCAGTGTGAGTGCGGGCCAGCGGGGGAGTGGGGAGGGGGGACAATCGCGCTCAGGCTCGGTTCAAGGCAACCGTGCCTAGTGTGAGTACACCCTCAGACAACACTGCATCACTTATTTGCATGATTGTGTCAATGACATTACTAAATGGGCACAGGAATACTTCCAGAAACCACTGTCGGTAAACACAATCCGCCGTGCCATCTGCAGATGCCAACTAAAGCTCTATCATGCAAAAAGGAAGCCATATGTGAACATGGTCCAGAAGCGCCGTCATGTCCTGTGGGCCAAGGCTCATTTAAAATGGACTGTTTCAAAGTGGAAAAGTGTTCTATGGTCAGACGAGTCAAAATTTGACATTCTTGTTGGAAATCATGGATGCCGTGTCCTCCGGGCTAAAGAGGAGGGAGACCTTCCAGCGTGTTATCAGCGTTCAGTTGAAAAGCCAGCATCTCTGATGGTATGGGGGTGCATAAGTGCATACAGTATGGGCAGTTTGCATGTTTTGGAAGGCACTATGAATGCTGAAAGGTATATAAAGGTTTTAGAGCAACATTAAATGAAAAATACATCAGAGACAACCATGAACTCTTCAGCAGCTGGAAACCTATATCAGGCAAGAATGGGACCAAATTCCAACACCAAAACTCCAGAAACCCATAACCTCAATGCCCAGACGTCTTCAAACTGTTTTGAAAAGAAGAGGAGATGCCACACTATGGTAAACATGCCTCCATCCCAACTATTTTGAGACCTGTAGCAGGCATCAAATTTGAAATGAGCTTATTTTGTGCATGGAATTGTAAAATTTTTCTGTTTAAACATTTGTTATGTTATCTATGTTCTATTGTGAATAAAAGATTGGCTCATGTGATTTGAAAGTCATTTAAGTTTTCATTTTATTCAAATTTAAAAAAACGTCCCAACTTTTCCAGAATTCGGGTTGTATTATTATTATTATTATCAATGCTGAAAACAGTTGTGCTGCTTAATATTTTTGTGAAATCTATGATACATTTTTTAAGGATTCTTTGATAAATAGAAAGTTCTAAAGAACAGCATTTATTTGAAATATTATTATCTACATTTATAAATAAATTTATTTGAAAAATCTTTTGTAACATTATAAATGTCTTTACTTTCACTTTTGGTCAATTTTATGCATCTTTGTTTGAATAAAAGTGTTAATTTTTCTCAAAAAATTCTTACCCCTACCTTTTGAATGGTAGTGTAATTTATTTATTTACTTTAATTATTTTTATTTTTCCCTTGCATACATGAGATAAGCTAGTCTCAATCCCTCTATGAAACTACATATGTCATAAAAGTCATTTTTAGTCTCATTTGATGATTGTTAATTTTGGACCCTGCTGATAATATGATATAGAACTAATATAGTTTATATAGAATACTGTATCTGCCACGCATTGCTTCATTGTAACATTTCTTCAGCTATGGCCATGCCATTCTCTCACTCTTGTGGGGTAAACAAGCAGTCAGAACTCTTCTCAGTCAGTCATGTTTATGATTCACCAGCATCTTTTAGAAAATAGCTATAAACTGCTTTCAAGCCACCTCCCATCCAGAGCCGCAGCTAAAGCTCACTGCCCTCAGTCTCTTTTTAGCTCCTAAAGGGCAGGCAGCTTTCTGTGCACGTGCTCTGTTTCTGGACTGGCTCTCTCTGTGTCTCAGGAACATTCACTGACCCTGTGACTCCAGAGGAAAGACAGTGTGGTGATGGGACTTCCTTCCCAGAGTCCCCAGATCTCAACCACGTGGGTACCATTTACTGCTCATCCACAATTCATTGCACTGTCATCATTGCTATTATGAAACCATGCCTCTCATCTAACCACGCCCCAACCCGTAGATGTCAGGAGTGTACACGGAGCTTGGGAACGTGTATCCCGGGAAGAGCAACCAGTCTCTCCAGAGTCACTCCTCACCCAGGGCTGTCGGCATGGGCCACGCTGAGAACAATACATACACTCAGTCTTTCACGCATTGTAACACAGGTATTCTGAGCTTACTCTGACATCCACAATTGTCACATGGTGCCTCCGAAAAAGAGACGGACATGCAGCCATGATTATGATGAGAGATATCACGAGATTGGCTGTGTAGGACCTGTGTGACCATTTGACACTAAATGTGCTTGCTTATGTAGATAATTTAAGATTTAACATGGGGGTTTTCAAACTGGGGTCCAGGAAGCCATAAGTGACCATTAGGATTTTTTTTTCCCTTTTTAATTAAATATCTTTTATGCATAATTTCTTTAGCATTATTACTGCTTTTCTCTGCTTTCTAAAGACTAGTTGGTTGTCATTAAGGCCACGTTCACACAGCAGCAGAATATGGTTGTCAGTCCTGTATTTGAGTCCTTATACGGTTACGTTCATACACACAGTACGGTTATTTACGGGAGTGACAACTGCATTCTAACTGAACTCACACCTGTAAATTTTAAGGACTCACAACTGCATTCTCTGAATATTTGCGCTGCGTGAACGGAGCCTCACTGGACAACTAGTTGTCTGTCACGTCATACAGTGCAAGAGAGCCGCTCTACTAAGGTGTTTTGTGTGTGGTTTCGCTTTCAGTACTTACAGAGAGGGAGATATGAGCTGTGCGTCATCTTAGGCCATGTTCACACTGTCAGTTTTTGGGACTGACAACCGCATTTACTTACAGGTGTGAGTCTTGAAATGTCTCGTTCACACAGCAACTTACAGTAGCGTCTGGAACACTGCCTGTATGAACGTGCAACGAGAGTCAAGCCTGTATTCTCTTACTAGTAACCATAACGACAGTGACCAACGTAATATTAAAGAATGCAACGTCCATAAAAATGAAAAGTATTATCACTTTTGACATGACAAGAGACTAATTGAACCGTGAGTTCATCCATCAGAACTTTCTGAACCAACAGCAGCATGTTAACACACACTAGCCGGAGTCTTTAACTGGTGCACATGTGTGAATTTGGAAAAGAAACACAAAACTGACGGGAGCCGCTCCGGTGGAGAACAGTGACTGATCTAACACCTTAAGATGACAGCTCATATATCTGTCGCAGTAAGTTACTGAAAGCGAAACCGCACACAAAACACCGGCTCTCTCGCACTGTATGACGTGACAGACAACTAGTTCCAGTCCTGTTCCGTTCACACAGCGCGAATATTCCGAGAATGTGGTTGTGAGTCCTGAAAATTTACGGGTGTGAGTTTGGTTATAGAATGCGGTTGTCACTCCTGTAAATAACCGTACTGTGTGTGAACGTAAACGTATTAAGGACTCAAATACAGGACTGACAACCATATTCTGCTGCTGTGTGAACGTGGCCTTAAGGTGTTAGATCCAGTCACTGTTCTCCACCGGAGTGGCTCCCATCAGTTTTATGTTTCTTTTCGAAATTCAAATGCCGTGTAATGCCCGACATGCCTCAAAGGACGTGACACGTGAGTGCAACGGTTAAAGACTCCGGCTAGCACGTGTTTACATTGATGTTGTTTACATTGATGTTGCTGTTGGTTAATGAAGTTTCAATGGATAAACTCACGGTTCAGTTAGTCTCTTGTCATGTCAAATGTGATGAGACTTTTCAGTTTTATGGACCTCGCCATCTTTAATATAACATTGGTCACTTTCGTCATGGTTACTAGTAAGAGAATACAGGCTTGACTCTCGTTGCACGTTCATACAGACAGTGTTCCAGACGCTACTGTAAGTTGCTGTGTGAACGGGACATTTCGAGACTCACACCTCTATGTAAATGTGGTTGTCAATCCCAAAAACTGACAGTGTGAACGTGGCCTTAACTGTAATTATATTATTTTATTGACAAGAATATATTTTAACAGCGAGAAACTAAAAAACAAATAATTTGGATAAGTTGGCAGAAAAAAAATAGATTAGGATAAATATTTATTGTTAAAATTATTATACAAAAAAAAATTTATTTAATTTTAAATAATTAATTAAATTAAATTGAATATAATTCTAACAATAAAAGTGGGTTTAAAAATGTAAAAAAAAATAAAAAAAGTAAATAAAGTACAATATTTTCCAGGTAATATTGTAATAGTTGTTTTGCTTACAAATAATGATAATATAAATGCTGATTACAAGTATAGGGTCATGGCATCAACTAGTTTGAAAATCCCTAATTTAACGTATTAGCATGTTTAGTTCTTTGTTTTTTATCAATTGAAAAGTTTTTAGAACATTTAGTAGTATCTCTCATAGTATTCCTGAGTACTATAAATGTTCCTCATGATTTTGTTCATTTTGCAGGGAACCGTAAGTCAGGCCTCTCTCTTTCATGGACTGAATCCTTTCCTGGCCCTCAGTATGAGCCTTACCAGCAGACTGTTCCTTCTCCAGACAGTGTGGAGTCTAATCCCTATGTTAGTTTAGACAGCCCCCCTGCCTCCCCCCTGCCTTCTGATGAACCCAGCCCTCTGCCCCAGCGTAGGAAGCTCTTTACCTTCTCACGCCCACCTCGCAGTCGAGACACGGACAAGTTCCTGGATGCTCTAAGCGAGCAGTTGGGCCACCGGGTCAATATCGTGGATGACTTTAAGGGAGGAGAGAATGACTATGAGGAGGTTCGTGTTAGACACAGGAAGAGTTTACTGTTTACCAGCCAAGTGTCACAAAAATATAATAATAAAATATTCACAAACAATTATTTATTATTTTATTTTATTAAAATCTTTTGTCTAATGTAGGGTAGCATTTCTTATTTTATTTTTAGTTATTTTATTTTTTTATTTTCTGTCTATCTACATATTTATGCACCATGTTGTTTTTTAAGCCCTAATTGTCTTTGTGACACTGGCAGATGAGTTTCCAGGATGAACAGGAAGTGAACATGCTGCCTCATGAGTTAAGCAGTGCCAGCAGTGAAGATCACAGCAGCAGCGATGACTCCACCTCAGTCACCTACTCCTCAGGCTCTGACCACATTCCCCCTCCCCCTCAGAGTCCTCCGCCCCCACCACCACCCCTCCAGTTCACCGACCCGCCCTCGCCCCTTCCCCTCACCCCAGAGCACTTGCCCCAACCTCCCCTGGCCTTCCAGCACCACCCCATCATAGTCCCGCCCCCACCGCCACCTCGCCCCTTCCTCACCAGCCGCCCCTCGTTACACAAGGTGCTGCCCACCAGTGAAGAGCTCAGGGCTCAGCGCACTCATCCCCGACGCTCCTCTCCCCAACCCAGCACTCAGTCCGTTCTCCAGCTGCACCAACCAAAGGCTCATCCCATCCTACAATCATCCCCGCACACCTCCCCTCAACCCCCACATGCAACCAGACAGCACACTCACCTACGACATCCAACCCAGTCCATCTACCAGAGTCAGCAGACCTCTGCTCCCAGAACCTCCCCTAGCCTGACCAAGCAAAAGAGCCTCCATTCCCAATCTTCCCAGCAAAGCTTTGAAGGCACGCTCTCAAGCAAGGTACCCCCGCCACCGCCACCTCCGCTACCCCCACCTTGTGATCCACCACCTTTGCCCAAATCCAGTCCGAAAGCCTCCGACAACAACCACATGAGCGTGAAAAGACTGCGCTGGGAGCAGGTGGAGAACTCTGAAGGAACTATCTGGGGACAGGTTGGTTAGCGATGCATAACAACCACAGTGCACATCAGAATTGAATGTTTAAGTGCAAGTACAGGTCATGTGATGATCCATTACTGAGTGGAGATGTCTGTTTGTTAGCTTGGAGATGATCCTGACTATCATAAACTCAGTGACATGGTCAAGTACCTGGATCTGGATCTCTACTTCGGCACACAAAGGAATTCCAGTAAGTTTTCTATTTTATTATATCTAAATGTGATATTGCATGTACATATCATCATCCCCTGTCATGCAGTGCTGTGAAAAAGTATTTGCCCGTGACTGCTTTTCTGTGTTTTTACACTGAATGTCGTCAGATCATCAACCAGAATCTTTGAATGTTTAAAAGCGTCCTTCATGAACAAAAAACCCCCCACAATATTTCATGTATTTAAATTTAAAAATATTTTCATAATTTAAGAATATATCATTATTTCATGTAATTATATTTATTAATGGATTTAAATTATTATATAATTTATTTTAATAATACAGTTTATTACAAAAGTAGTCTTTTATGCTCAATTAAAATTAAAATTGTAATATATTTTAAAATGTAATTTATTCCTGTGAATCACAATCTTTCTAATATGCTGATTTGGTGTTCAAAAAACATTTCTTATTATTATCAATGTTGAGAAGTTAATATTTTTGTGGAAACAGTGATACATTTTGGATTCTTTGATGATTAGAAAGTTCAAAAGAACCTAATTTTTAGGGGCCGTTTACACGACACCGTTTTCAACTAATAACAGAAAACTTTTTATGCTTTTTGGCCGTTCATTTACACGACAACGGTGTTTTGGTGGCCTGAAAACGCAAAATTTTGAAAACGTGAATCTGTGAAAACGATGACATCATGCACATGCGCATTACATGTTCAGTCTATAGTGTTTCATCGCCATCTAATGGCCTGCCAGCAGAATACAGCGTTTTTAGCCATTTTCACGGATTTGTATGAATGGGGATCGTTTTGACAATGGTGTCGTCTGTACGCTGAACACTCTAAGGAAAAACTTCACCGTTTTAACCATATCGTTAATAATAAAATGTGCAAAATGTGTAAAAATGTGCACAAAATCAGAGGAATTCAGCGGGGGGCAAAGACTTTTATAAAGAATTAATATAAAACATCTCACCTCATCATCTGTATATTGCTGTCTTCATCCACATGCGGCATCCTTTTTGTAGTTTGCCATTTTGCTGCTAAAAATGAACTCAATTACATTGTATATTTTTGTACTTTTCAGCTCATCTCTCATGGAGAGCTATATCTGTCTCAGATCCCATCATTCCCATCCAGTTATTGGCATCTCATTGCCTCTTTTCAGTCAAATAACCTTCCATATATTAACTCCACTACTGGTGCAAAGAGAGCTCATCCTTACATTATTATTAAATGTGTCAGTCTCTCTTCCAGAGCCCACTTTCCTGCCCGAGAACTTTAAAAAGAAAGACGTGGTTGAGATTCTCTCCCATAAAAAGGCCTACAACGCTTGTGAGTATAAGTTGGGTTGTGTTGGAGTGCAATCATCTAGATTGAGCTCTGGGTTGAGTCAGGTTTGTTGTCTGGTGTGACGCAGATGTGTAGGAGTAGGTTAAAGAGGTGCTGTAGGTATTTGCTGCTGTAGCAACTGTGTGAGAATTTCCCATTGAGAAGGTAGAGAATCCATGTCTTATTAAATTTGGCTGCCCTGTTCAGCTATTCTCATAGCGCATCTGAAGCTGTCCCCGAAGGAACTGCGGGACATCCTCATGACCTTGAGCACTGACCGTCTGGAGCCCGCACATATTAAACAACTGCTGCTTTACGCTCCCGACGACGAGGAGGTCAAACAGTTTCAGCATTACGATCAGGACCCTGCCAAGCTCAGTGAGCCTGACCAGTTCGTCCTACAGGTGCTGTTTTACTGTAGTTCAAGGCTGTTTTACCTGAGTTCTGTAATAAATGTAAATAATAATTGATTCTTGTGGGCTTATTCTACAGATGCTACTAGTTCCTGAGTATAAAACCAGACTGAGGAGTCTTCTTTTTAAGACCACTGTGCAAGAGAAGACAGAAGAAATGAGAGCCGCATATGAATGCATATACAAAGCCTCATTAGAGCTCAAAAACAGCAAGAGGTTGGCCAAGATCTTGGAGGTAAAACACTTAATTCAGCAGATATATACAACTAATAATGAATTATAAGTGTTTTATAAATTATGGATCTTCTGCAAAGGAGTTGGTGTTTCTGAGCCATTCATTTTTAAACATTTGCTGTCTTAATTATAAAAAATATTCTCACAATATGTATTGTTTTTAGTTTGTTTTAGCAATGGGAAATTATCTCAATAATGGTCAGCCCAAGACGAATAAAACAATGGGATTCAAAATTAATTTTCTTACTGAGGTACGTTTGCAATAATTACAGACAAAACATTTTTATTAAACATTGTTTATATATTTTTTTCATTTCTTCTAATTATGAATTAAAATACCCCACAGCTAAACACAACTAAAACAGTTGATGGAAAGTCAACCTTCCTCCATATTCTTGCCAAATCACTATGCCAACACTTCCCAGAACTCCTCGGCTTCGCCAGGGACCTCATAACAGTGCCACTAGCTGCCAAAGGTAAGGTGTCTGAACAAATGTCTGTTAGATTTTTGTATATACACTGCTGTTCAAAAGTTTGGGGTCGTTAAAAATTTTTAATGGGAACCATTATGCCCTTTTTCAAAGTCTTGACTTTGTTTTTGGGGTCTACTAGAATAGGATTTTATGCTTGAATGTTCATATTTACGTTGGTACAGCACCTCTCTTCCCAGTCTGTCAGTAATGTTCTGTTTAGTTCCAGTCTCTATGAAGCCCCTCCTTTCGAAAAGTGCAATGTGCTCTGATTGTTTCACTGGATCAGTGTGTTGTGATTGGTCAACTGCTTCAAGTGTGTTTCGGGAAATGTCAGGCCCCTTAGCATAACCGCGAGTTTCAGCACACTACTAATGCAACTCAACCAGGCCTCGCTCCTTTATTAAACGAGGAATATTGTGACGTGTACTGTATTTTCCCGGAAGAAACCTCAAGACTATAATGTAGGCATTTCAGGGAGTTCAGAAAACATTCTTACTGATAAAGAGAATAACTCCCTTTGGCATGCCTTCGTGCTTTTTCATGCACAAACAGCAACATTACACACTAAAGAAAGTTGAAAATGTAAAAAGCATAATAGGACCCCTTTAAATATTTTTGAAAGAGTCTTTTATGCTCACCAAGGCTGCATTTTTTGCATTTAACAGTACAATTAAAACAGTAATATTGTGGTATACACTCATCTGACACTTTATTAGGTACACCTTGCAAGTACCAGGTTGGACCACTTTTGCCTTGAGAACTGCCATAATTGTTTGTGGCATAGATTCAACAAGGTGCTGGAAACATTCCTCAGACATTTTGATCCACGTTGATATGACAGCATCACTCATTTGTCGGCTGGACATCCATGTGAATCTCCTGTTCCACCACATCCCAAAAGTGCTCTCTTGGATTGAGATCTGGTGACTGTGAAGGCTATTTGAGTATAGTGAACTCATTGTCATGTTCAAGAAACCAGTTTGGGATTATTTGAGCTTTGTGACATGGTGCGTTATCCTGCTGGAAGTAGTCATTTAAATTACCTTTCTTCCCCATTATGATGCTCAATTTCAACTTTAGCAGATTGTCTTGACCTTGTCTACATGCCCAAAATGCATTATGTTGCTATGTTGAAAACAGTTGTGCTGCTTAATATTTTTGTGGAAACCATGGTACATCTTTCAGGAATCAATGAAGTTAAAAAGTGTTCAAAAGAAAAGTATTCATTTCTTTCCACAACAACAACAACAACAACAGAAAACCTTACTGACCCCAAATTTTTAATGGTAGTGTATTTTTTCTTTTGCTGTTGGATCACATGGAAATGCAAAAATAATCTGCTATAGTGCAAATTATTGCAAATGTATTGATGAATTATTGATGTTCTCACACGTTTACTAAAATGCAGTAAATCAGAGGACCGTTACTGCTGACCTCAGTGACCTTCACTCCACCATCCAGGACATAAGAACCGCCTGTGTAAAAATCCCAGCTACTACAGAGGATCGCTTTGCAACAGTTATGAGTGTATCCACCAATCAATAGCTTTTTTATGAATAAGTGTGCTGGTGACAAGAATTGAATAAAAACTAAAGTAGTTCATTTTACAGTTTGAGTCATCAAATAATCTGTTATCCTGTGAAAATATATCTATCTATAAGCAGTGTATTGACCCTTGACCCTGATATTAGAGCTTCCTGGAAAACTGTCATCCAGCTGTGCAATCCCTAGACTCCTTGCAGCAAAGAGCAATGGATGAGTTTCATAAAGTGGCCTCCTACTTTGGAGAAGACAGTAAGGCCACAACCACAGAAACCTTCTTTGGCATCTTTGCTGAGTTTATCTCCAAATTTGAGGTGAGTTTCTTAAATATTTTGGTAACACTTTACAATAGGTCCTATTAGTTAACATTGGTTAATGCAGTGGTTCCCAACATTGCATATTTGAAGGGCCCTTCACACGACACCATTTTCAACAAAAAAATGGAAAACCTTTTATGCATTTTGGCTGTTCATTTACATAACAGTGGTGTTTTGGGGTCCTGAAAATGCAAACATTTGAAAACAGGTTTCAAAGTGCAAGTTTTTGAAAATGATAAGGTTATCATCTTTGTGTAAACTACAAAAATGTGAATTTGTGAAAACGGTGACGTCATGCACGTGTGTATTGCATGTTCAGTCTATAGGCGCGTAGTGTTTCTTTACGAAGTGACATCACCAACTACTGGCCTGGCATGCATAATACAGCATTTTTAATCGTTTTTGTGGATCCATGTGAACGGGGATCGTTTTAAAGGATTAGTTCACTTTCAAATGAAAATTACCCCAAGGTTTACTCACCCTCAAGCCATCTTAGGTGTATGTGACTTTCTTCTTTCTGATGAACACAATTGGAGTTATATTAATAAATATCATGACGCTTCCAAGCTTTATAATGGCAGTGAACGGGAACAACGAATATGAGCTAAAGAAATTGTCTTCATCCACATCCATCCATCATAAATGTGTAGGCCTACTCCACACGGCTCCGGGGGGTTAATAAAGGCCTTCTGAAGTGAAGCGATGCATTTGTGTAAAAAAATCCATACTTAACACGTTATAAAGTAAAATATCTAGCTTCTGCCAGATTGCCTTCTGTACTCAACTTACGAAGAAAGTGTAAAACTCTCGCAGTTCAAAAAGCTTACGCTACGTCCTACACCTTCCCTATTCAACTTACGGAAAAAAAACTTAACTGACGCGACGCCAGTTCTGTTTTATTCGTAAGTTGAATACGGAAGATGGGCTGGCGGAAGCTAGATATTTTACTTCATAACTTGTTAAATATGGATTTTTTTTTTTACACAAACACATCGCTTCGCTTCAGAAGACCTTTATTAACCCCCCCCGAGCCGTGTGGAGTATGTTTATGATGGATGGATGTGGATGGAGACACTTTCTTCAGCTCATACTCGTTGATTCCGCTCACTGCCATTATAAAGCTCGGATGCATCAGGATATTTTTTAATATATCTCAGATTTTGTTCATCAGAAAGAAGAAAGTCATATACATATAGAATGACTTGAGGGTGAGTAAAGCTTGGGGTAATTTTCATTTGAAAGTGAACTAATCCTTTAACAACGTTGTCGTTTGTACACTAAAAACACAAAGGAAAACGTTTCCATTTTTAGTGCATCGTTGTCATGCAAACATACCTTTAGGTGTCTCCCTGATCAAACACACCAGATTCAACTCATCGGCTCATTAGTAAAGGCAAGACCTCAGATGGGTGTGTCGAATAAGAGAGACAAAAATGTGGTTGGGAACACCATGCATTAACTAACATTATCGGTAACAGATTACTTAAAACCTGTATATATATAATGCATTATAAAAGCATTTTTAATGCATTAATTATACCTTGTAATGCACCTTATAATGTATTGTATGGTCTCACAAATAATTGTAACCACAGTTATAATACATCATAATACAGCATGTTTAGAAAGTATAATGCATTAAAACACATGACCAACCAATTTCTGATGTAACAAGGAATCTGCAAATATTATAATGCATTTTAACTTTGGTTGCAATTATTTATGAAAAAAATATAATGCATTATAACGCACATTATGAATATCTGGTAACACTTTATTTTAGGGTCTTTTAACTAGTTGCTTATAAGCATGCATATTACTAGAATATTGGCTATTTATTAGTACTTATTAAGCACATATGAATGCCTTATTCTGCATGACCTTATTCTACATTTTCAATCCTACACAATACCTAAACTTAACAACTACCTTATTAACTTTTAATAAGCAGTAAATTAGGAGTTTATTGAGGAAAAAGTCTTAGTTAATAGTTTATATGTGTTCCTTATCCTAAAGTGTTACATAATACCTTTATAATGCATTATACAGTACATAAAGGCTTTATGTAAAAGGTTACCACATTATCTAACAACGAGCACTACACAAACCCACAAGACCTTCATTCATCTTCGGAACACAAATTAAGATATTTTTGATGAAATCTGAGAGGATTTTTATCTCCCATAGAAAGCTACAAAGTGACAAGAATACTTTATTTGCCAAAAAACAAAACAAAATAACGACTTTATTCAACAATTTCTTCTCTACCCTGTCAGTCTCCTACGCAGTTGACGCAGTGCAGCGCTTCCATGTTTACGTCCGAACGCTAGCTCAGTATTGGTCGATGCTGTTCACGTGAGCAGCACGACGCATGTGTGTGATGCTGACACAGGAGCCGGCCAATAGACTCAGTGTTCATGGAAGCTCTGCAATGTGTCTTCAACGTAAACTGCGTAGGAGAATGACAAGGTATAGAGGAAATTCTTGAATAAAATCGTTATTTTTGTTTTGTTTTTGCACACAAAGTATTCTTGTTGCTTCATAACATTAAGGTTAAACCACTGTAGTCATATGGACTATTTTAACAACATCTTTACTTACTTTTCTGGACCTTGAATGTGGTAATTTCATTGCTTACTATGGGAAATTAAAAAAACTTTTCATCAAAAATATTTTAATTTGTGTTCTGAAGATGAATGAAGGTCTTACGGGTTTGGAATGACATGGGGGTGAGTAATTAATGACAGAAATTTCATTTTTGGGTGAACTAACCATTTAACAAATGGAATTATATATATATATAATTCCATTTGTTAAATGGTACAAATGTACAATTAACAATAAAAAAAAGGGAGAAAATGGCACCTAATTCATCTGAAGTGAGAGTTTACTGTATTTCTATTCAATAGAGAGCACTGAGTGAGACACAAGGAACTGAAAACCCCAGAAGCCCCCGAATAGCCTCGCCGTTGGCCTGGTGAAACCAACAGCATCTGCTGTGTCTAACCCAGAATGCCCATGTGCCAATAAACACAGAGAACTTGATAGCGTGAAAGGACGAACCTTACTTTAAAATGTCTTAGATGAATTAAAAATATCTTTAGAATAAAGAATATATATTTTATACAGAACTTCAGCCTGTTCTTTGAGAAAGTATATTAATATAGCTTAATTATTAATAATTTTGTTTTGAGATTTGCTGCTTAGAATGTAACAGGAACATGAACACTTCAGGTGGAGAGAATTGATGTTTTGTTTTTTTTGGATGGTATATTTTGGTACCGAGGTGAATGAATGTTTTCATGATGAATTTACTCATCCTTAAGCCAAATGTATTTTAACACAAAAATGAAAAAAAAAAAAGTTTTAAATGAGATATAAATTCTTCACAGTATTAGTGTTTAATTGTTGTACTGCATTGTGATTCGCTGATACCACAGCCGAACAAGAGTGCACACCCTTCATAGGTGAAGCTAAAATTATTTTCCAAATCTGTGATCATTTGTAATGTATAAGACTAGTTGTACAGTTGATCGGTGGTTCCATCTCGCATGAGAATCTGTGGTAGGTTTTACATCATGAAATTGTTTTTCAACTATGACAAGAAGACGCTAAACCTCACATTATTAAATGGCAGAAGGGTACACATATCATCTGTGTTCTTTTAAAATGAGTATGTAGCTTGTCTGACTTTTTTAGGTATTATTGTTTAAGGTAACATAATGCATTTCTTCCTGACGTCTTCTGTTTTGAACAAATGCATGATCTTCCTTATTGCCTGTCTTTGTGTCATGTGTATTTTTCTTTGTCAGAACCTTCGTTATTTCTCTAAATCAAAGACTATAGATGAGGAGAAAACTCCAAAATTTGCATTTGCATGTAGCAAAGTATTTCTATTTATGTAATGTATTACCGTTTTGATTGTTTCTGTATCAATTTGTTATATTGAACTTGTTTTACTGAATTAATTAATATTTGTGTACAAATTGTTGGCGTGACTAGCCTAGTGTTTTCCTAAGCAGTTCTATATCGGCTTCAATATCAACAGGCCACATATTGCTGCGTTTTATTGAGATGTTTAATTTGTTTTGCCTGAATAAACACACGCTTTTGCGGACATTCATCTCTGTGTAATTTTTTTTTTTTTTTTTACTGTAACTGTATCCATGGAGCTGTGGCAACTCTCTGAGTCACACTTTGAGGTTTTTTCCTTATTAAAACATGAACACAAAGGAATTAATATTACTATTGAAAAATAGTTGCCAATACTACACTGATATTTATCTAAGTAATTTCCTGTTATTGGCATTATTCTTCAGGGTAGACACTATTTTATTTATTTTTTTTCCCACATATGACAATGAGGCAATGTTGTACTGTTGATTGACTGAATAAATAATGGAAAAAATCTGTAAAATGGCAATTTTTTTTTTTTTTTTTAACAGTTACTTTACTGTTATATTTATCAACAATTTTAAATTTGAATTAACGGTGTAACTTAAGCTGTATCTAATGTCAAATTGTAAAGAGATTTAAAAAAAAAATACATTTATACTTTCACAATTACACAAAAAATCTTTTTTTTTTTTAAAGCACTCTCCATATCCAATATGAATGTCATCATACTGTCCTCGTTACCAGGCAACGCTATAAGTGCTTCAAATACCAAAGATGTTAGATATGTATATATAGCCCTGTCATCATACAGAGTAAAGAGGATACATGAAAATGACTGATAATAAACCTCTGCATGCCACTTCAAGACCCTCAAACCATTTAATCATACATGAACACAAAAATTTAACTTACTGAGATTAAATTCTCTCTTCATAAATAAATGATACATTTTGGAATGCTAAAATGAGATCTTGTTTATCAGGTCCTTTACATTAATGCAGAAAGATCTGAATGAGGAGAAAAGCAAAACGTAACTAACAAGGTCAAATGCTTTGGTTTATTTAGATCTAATATTAATGCATGAATATGCATGAATATATATATATATACACACACACACACACACACACTATATTGCCAAAAGTTTTGGGATGCCTGCCTTTAGGTGCACATTCTTAATCCGGCAGTGATGTTGGCGAGAAGGCCTGGCTCGCAGTCTCCGCTCTAATTCATCCCAAATGTGTTCTATCAGGTTGAGGTCAGGACTCTGTGCAGGCCAGTCAAGTTCTTCCACACCAAACTCGCTCATCCATGTCTTTATGGACCTTGCTTTGTGCACTAGTGCGCAGTCATGTTGGAACAGGAAAACAAACTGTTCGCAAAAAAGTTGGGAGCATGAAATTGTCCAAAATGTCTTGGTATGCTGAAGAATTAAGAGTTCCTTTCACTGGAACTAAGGGGCCAAGCCCAACCCCTGAAAAACAACCCCACATCATAATCCCCCCTCCACCAGACTTTACACTTGGCACAATGCAGTCAGGCAAGTACCGTTCTCCTGGCAACAGCCAAACCCAGACTCGTCCATCGGATTGCCAGACAGAGAAGCGTGATTCATCACTCCAGAGAACACATCTCCGTTGCTTTACACTACTGCATCTGACGCTTTGCATTGCACTTGGTGATGTAAGGCTTGGATGCAGCTGCTTGGCCATTAAAAACCCATTCCATGAAGCTCTCTACGCACTGTTCTTGAGCTAATCTGAAGGCAATACGAAGTTTGGAGGTGTGTAGCTACTGATTCTGCAGAAAGTCATTGACTTCTGCGCACTGTGCACCTCAGTATGCGCTGACCCCGCTCTGTGATTTTATGTGGCCTACCACTTCGTGGCTGAGTTGCTGTTGTTCCCAACTGCTTCCACTTTGTTATGATACCACTAACAGTTGACCGTGGAATATTTTTTCAATTTCAATTTCAATATCAACTGAGAACATACAGTTTATGTTGCTAAGAATGGATGCTAAGGGTGTTGTGTAGTGATACACAACCGTTGGGTGAAGCGGTCATAGCTGTGTTTTATCGTGAATAAAACACAGCTATTGACCAATCAGAATCAAGGACAGGAACTAACCGTTTTATAAATATATATATTGACCAGAGTCCCATGTATGAAGTTGATTGCCTAAAGCTGTGCTCAGTACTTGTTCCTCATCACTATGGTTTCTTTCATCACATATAAAACAATTTCAAATTAATTATATCTTTTGCAAGTAGGCATGTAAAAAGCAAGATATACAGTACATGAGTAGAATGTAAAGTATATGAGTAGAGAGGACGCACTGACATTTGTCAAATGTGTTATTTCCCACAATGACAGCTTAAACTCCAACAATGTACGAGAAAACTTGAATAGGTTAAATGAATTAGGATATAACATTTAATTCAACTGAATGTAAATGTTACATTTGAGAAGTAAACAACTACATAATGAAACGCTGAAAGACCAGTTCTTGTTTCACTTTTTTAATTTCACTTTGAAGCAGTAATACAAAGCTTTTTTTTTTTCAAACTCCTTAAAGATGAAGTCTTCTGACATGAAGTCTCTGAACTTCAAATGCACCATCAACATTTAGTTTCATAAGTGTGAAGTCAGTTTACTTTCCAAACCTTGGTAAAATAGCTCTTGTAAGTGTACTTAGGTAAGGCAGCATGGTAAAGGCAAGGAAAATGTATAAAGAAAAGCTAACAGTGAGCATGATCGCCTACATTTTTTTCTCACATGAGAATCGATCAGAATCGTGAACATGCCAAATGTTTTGCCTTTAAAGAAGAGAGCATGAAGCAGGGTCATCATGTTACTGATTAGCAAGCTGTTCATACTTAATAACCAATAGTGTTGATCATCAATTCATCGCATATCATAACATGACTGACAGGCAGATGATAATCGCCACTGGGGTCATTTTTTCCTATGATCTTGTCAAAAATGATTAAGTCGCAATATCAGCAGAACAATTTTGGGTTATTTTAATACTTTTTATTTTAATTTTATACTTGTGATTGAGAGTTTATAAAATATGAGACAAGGAGGAAAAAAATGTAAGCAATTATGTCTGCTCTTAGCTACTATACAGTAAGAATAACATCCAAGTGGCACATTTTCCCCCACTTTGGTACCATATCTTGGGTAAAAGGAGGGAAATACAAAGCTATCCTTGTCAAGGCCTGGTAAACATACAAACAAAGCAATATAATAAGGTTTCCATACCAGAATATCACTAAACACATGTTTTGACCTTTTCCATCACATAAACTGACAGCTGAACACTTTAATTCGAATTTTAGCAATTAAATGTCCAATAACAAATGACCTCTTTCACATACGAACCAGTCAGGATTACTTCTACACATAGCTGAATAGCGCTCTACCATATATGTTTAGGTCCAGTCATATTAATGCCCCAAAATTATGAAAACATCAGCTGTGAAAGGCAGAGAATGAATCATTCAGCATTTATATACTTTAAACCAATGTATTGCATGTAACTAGTATCCAAACTGCAATAAGGCTTGCAAATGAAAAGAAGGAATGTACTGTATTGGCTGACTGGAGACCTGCAGTCACAAACTATACAAAAAGCCAGAGTTTTTGCTTTTTATTTAGTGTCTTCCACTTTTTAATTTGAGTATTTGCTTTGTTTAGCTAAGGCCACTTAAGACTCACCTCCAAGTACCTCATAACAATCAATTTAGTATTTTGTTCACCAATATCGCCCATCACTTTCGCCCATGTATTCCTCATGCAATACAGGTCATTTTTTGCTGCCATCACAATGAAAAGGCAGCTTTAAATAAACATGCTACATCTTGGGGCGTTTGTTTCCCTGGAGCCACCGGGATTGTTGATTGTTTTAAGCGTAGGACTTTTAAGAAGTACAGCCAAGATGATAAACACTTTGGTAATGTGAGAAGAGCAGCCCTTTAGCAAACCTTTGGTTAAGGGAAAGGGTGACAGGGTCAAGGCCATCTTTACAGGACGGTGCTCTCTGTGTCAAGGTCTGAGTCCTTCAATTGGGTAACAGGCCTCTCAACAGCAATGTCAGGAACAAGAGCTCGACCAAGTGCTTTAAATGTCATCCCCGAATCTGCAAGGCACAAGATTAGGAAGTTAGACCATACAGATTAATGTCTGCTCTTGAATTGATGAATTGAAATGCTGCTTGACTTGCAGTGACGCCATGCTGACAGGAAGAGATCAGTTTGCATCCCTACTTCCACTAAAATTTAAGGGTTAGTTCACCCAAAAATTAAAAATATGTTATTAATTACTCTCCCTCATGTCGTTCCACACTCGTAAGACCTTCGTTCATCTTCAGATCACAAATTAAGATATTTTTGATGAAATCCAATGGCTCAGTGAGGCCTGCATTGAAAGCAAGTTAATATACACTTTCAAACGCCCAGAAAGCTACTAAAGTTATTTTTAAAACAGTTCATGTGACTACAGTGGTTCAACCTTATTGTTATGAAGCGACGAGAATACTTTTTGTGTTTAAAAAAAAAAAAAATCAAAATAACAACTTTATTCAACAATATCTAGTGATGGGCGATTTCAAAACACTGCTTCATGAAGCTTCGAAGCTTTACAAATCTTTTGTTTCGAAAAAGTGGTTCAGAGTGCCAAAATCACATAATTTCAGTAAACGAGGCTTCGTTACAATATAAGTGTTTTGAAATTTCAGGGGTTATCATGACTTTGGCAGTTTGATATGTGATCCGAACCACTGATTCGAAACAAAAGATTCGTAAAGCTTCGAAGCTTCATGAAGCAGTGTTTTGAAATCGCCCTTCACTAGATATTGTTATTCTCGTCACTTCATAACATTAAGGTTGAACCACAGTAGTCACATGAACTGTTTTAAATGTCTTTAGTAGCTTTCTGGGCGTTTGAAAGTGTAAATTAACTTGCTTTCAATGCAGGCCTCACTGAGCCATCAGATTTTATCAAAACTATCTTAATTTATGTCCTGAAGATGAACGAAGGTCTTACGGGTGTGAAATGACATGAGGGTGAGAAATTAATGACAGAATTTTAATTTTTGGGTGAACTAACCCTTTAAGGATTTCTGTAACACATTTCACTAAAGCATAAATAGCTGAATTACGTAATATTTAAATGAACAATTTTTTAATTGTTGACAATTTGTTGTTGTTTTTAGAAACCTATCAAGTGGCTCTATTTATTACTTGACATGATATTTAAAAAAAAATTAAGCAGAAAAGCGTAAATATTGTAAAAATAGATTTTCAGTCAGTCTCAGTCACTACTGAGACATACCAAAATGCTCTCACGACACTGAGGCAGCCAGAGTTTTCACAGCCAGCTGGTGCAATTCTAAAATGTTAGTCTGTTAACTCTTATACTGTTTTTTAACTCTGTCACTTAGAGCTGGACACGTTCATTTATACAGTGTAATCTCTGTGTAGGCTTTCTGATGTAAAAGCAGTGGTATTACAACTGAATCCACATCAACAAAAAAAAGAATGTGATATCTGCCATAAATTGCTGTTACGAGAAGTTGTCAGAATTGTCAGACTTAACAGCTCTTTTTTTAATTTAGTGACTACATTTATAACTAAATTTATTTTAAAATGTTTGCTTCTTTACACAAAACTGACCAGATAAAGGCATCTTAGCAGACAGAATGTTAAGCAAACCAGACTTGGCTTGTTGCCTTTCTACATCCGTATCCTAACTTTCAGCTTTCAGACACAGCCTGAAACCTCACAGAAATGCAAACAAACATGTTGTTAAACAGAAACTAGTGTGACGGAAATAAAAGAGCTTCACCCATTGTTTTGAAGGCAGCACTGCAAATTCCATTGCTGTCGCTTCCTGTGGCTGGAGGCTGGGGCGGAGGGGGAACAGTAGGTCTGTTACGTGGTTTAGGCACAGGCCTCGGGCGAGGAAGCGATCCTGACTGGAACACCGGGGGAGCGGTGGGACTGGGACTGTCGTGAAATACTGCTGTGGGCGGAGGGGTGCTTGGAGGTGTGGGAGTGCTTGGAGGGGAGGGGTCTTCTCCGGGGTCACCAGAAGCAGTGGGTTGGGGAGGGGGTGTGGCCTGTGTGGGAGGCTGAGGCGGTGGATGGTTTGGTGCCTGAATAGGAGGCTGGTTGCTCGTGTGGCGACGAGGGGTCATGTTTGTTTGAGCCTGTGGTTGTGTGGGGCTCAGATTGGTAGGAGAGTAACTAGAAAGCGGTCTAGGGGAGGGGCTGAGGGACTGAGGGGTGCCTGAAGAAGGTTGCTGTACTGACTGATTGGATGGTTGGCCTGGTGGAGGGTTGGCCGGTTTAGGAGGAGCTGGGGCCGGCTTCTTTGTACCTACAAATAAAAAGAAAACTTAAAACAAGCTCTTTCTGGGGTTCTGAGCAGCTCTTGTCATATAAAGGCCCTGATATGCTTCAAACAAAATTGAAGAACAAACTGGCGTGACATCATCTCGAACAATATCAGGCCAAAACTAAGTTTGTTTTGGAGTACGAAACAGCTTGAAAAGTTTGCTCAGACTGGTAAACACAGTCAAACTACCACTGGTCCGTAGTAATCATGCAATCAGTAGGTGTGCTATGGGGCTCTGCCTTCTTTGACATGGAAACCTTCTCCGATTCTAGTAATGCGCAGATCACGGTTATATTCGCGGGTCAGGCAGACGGGCCAAGTAATAAAAAATAACATTCCAGTTAATTGCGGGTGGGTCGCAGGTGGATGAAATAAACTATTAATGATAAAACGCAAGGAACGCGTTACTCTTTTACTTTCGTTTTCAACAATGTATATCTGGACAAACCAATTAAGGAAAACATATGCCTAGAGCACCTCCTAGTGGTCATTATATAAAACAAAGGAAAAAACCTACATAAGATATTGCTTAAAGCTGCAGTCAGTAAGTTTTGCCTCTTTGTCGCCATCTCTATTTGAAAACTGCAATTGCAGCGATTAGCGGAATTATCATCTTTAGGTGGGTATTTCTTGTATTTCCCCGCGGAATCGTACCAGTACCACTCAGGATCATTTTTAACTAGGGATGCACCGATATGATGATTTGGGGCCGAAACCGATTTTAACAAACAATTATTGGCTGATACCGATATTTGTCACTTCCTGTGTTTTGAAATTTTGTCATCAAAAAAGATAGTATTTTGATTATGTTTTAAATCAGCAAAGTTCAGAAACACCTGCATTAAATTATACTAGCAGGTTTACTGCTGCATCATCAAATAATTTCTAATGAACATCGATTGCATCCATTTAACATTCAGCAGGCCTACATAAATACAACTGAACAAAGATACATATGAAATAAACAGTGCTTTTTAGGTAGGTTTAATAGTTTTCAGGTACAGAAATAAAGTAAACAAATGTAAAATAGCACTGCATATTCTTCACTGTATAAATTAAATACATATTAATCCTTTATTGTAACAGACTTTATTATGATTAAATTATGATCTTCTAATTTGTTTTTGTATACATTTCAATATTTTTTGTAAATTTAAATATGTACGAGATATACTTTACTAAGGCGGGACTTTTATTTTGACGGTTGTTCTAGTCTATGGAGCTATATGGGTTCTAGGGGTTATGCGCAATCTAACTTCCGTTTTCTGTAAAACAGACTAGATCGCTTCCGGTTTAGGTCTTTTGTACGTGCTTCATGAAAAATTAGCTGTTTTATTCAAGGTAACTTAAAAGGAGCGAGCAAAGATGAGCATAACTGATGTCCCCCGCATATGCAGATTGATATTTAAAAGCTTTTTTAATTTTTCTTCTTCACACTAACATTTAGATATTTAATCAAACAGATGCAATGAGCCCTGTTCACTGTATGTTGATGATAATGCAACAGAGAGAGAGATTTTAATGTGCATTTCTTGTTTAGAAATCTCTTATGGTGATTAGTCATTATCAACAGTCATTATACAGCTCAGTGCCTTCACGCAGTTAATTAATAAACTATCGGTTTGTTATATCGGCCTTTTTCCTGCTAAAGCCGATATGCAGATGGATGTAAATGGAGCAAAAATCGGACAATAAATATTGCCGATTTTTAACCAAAAAAAAGTTACAGACAGCAGCTTTAATTACTTAAAAGCTTTAACTAAAAATATACACAAGCTTATCAGAAATTATTCTGATAAGAGTGTTTTCTAACATGATGGAAATATTAATGTGTTTGAAGCTTAATTTTTTGTCAGGCACTAATTTGCAGACTCTCATTAAGCTACACAGTCCACTTGTTTAAGCAGCAATAGAGGCAAAACAGATCAGAGAGAAATTTCAAAAACGAGAATCAAAACCAAAACAAAAGGAAGGAAAGAAAAGTAATGTGTGGAAGCATTTTAGTGAAGTAGTTAACCAGGACGGATCAAGTGCTGGGTAAGTGATATGTAACGGCTGTGAAGCACTGTATATGACAATAAACTAATAAAGCCTATATCTTTGCTTAGGCTGAATGTATTTAATTGTGTGTGTGTTCAGGAAGTTGCAGTGACGGAAACAGTGACATTACATTGTAAGTTTGAAGGGAGTAAAGCCTCTATTAAGGACATGTAATTTTGCCAAAGAAGAACTTTTACTTTAAATAAATATTCATTTTAAAGCAGCCTACTTCAGTGTAATATGATGTATCATCACGCTTAACACTGAGAATTAGAATAATTGTAATGTGACGATCGTGTGCGGATGTCTAAATTAGAGAAAATCATATATGTTTAGGTGGGTGGCGGGTGGATTATTTATTTTTAACAGCGGATTTAGGCATCTCTATCCGATTCATTTGTTCTTTTCAGTCTGTCGAGGTCAGACGTGGGTAAAAACATGAACACACTGAAGAGCTGCTTTATAGTAGAAATTAAAGTTGTAAAAGTGATTTTGAAAGTGATTTTGTTATCATTTACTCACTCTCATGTTGTTCCTAACCTGCATGGACGGTAGCCATTGACTTCCATAGTATTTTTTTCCTACTATGGAAGTTAATAGCTACCATCAACTGTTTGATCACCAACATTCTTTAAAATATCTTCTTTTGTGTTCAACAGAAGAAAGAAACTCATGCAGGTTTGGAACAATTTGAGGGTAAGTGATGACAAAATGTTCATTTTTGGGTGAACTATCCCTTTAATATTGTAAAGCTGCTTTCTTGAAAGCAAGATTTATTTATATAAAAGGCTATATAAATAAAGGTGACTTGACTGGAGTGCCGAATTGCAGAGCTGGTGCAAGTATATCCACATCACTATGATCAGATGACTTCAAAACTGATATTTTATCACTGCTCTCATTTTTGTTGCGTGTTTATTTTTGTTATTGAGAGGAAAGCATGCAGCACATATTCAGCTAACCGCTGGTATCGTTGAGATGTTCACTAACAATATTTCACTGATCGGGCATTTCAAACTTCTTTTTTAGCTCCAAGGGAAGTATGAAAAATAACTTTTCTGTAAGCATATCAGAGCCTAAAGACTTTTCAGGTAAGTCCACTGACCTCTGCGAGCCATGTGAGGACTGGGTCCTGTAGATCCAGCCACAGGCGTCCCCACACTCAGCTGTCCTGATCCTCCAGTGCCATTTCTCTGAGCTGGAGGAGTTGAAGCAGGGTCTCGGTTCTTTGAACTGTTAAGCAAATGGAGAGAAAAATCAACCAATAATATATAATAACATTCTACAACACTGAAATTCCACAAAAGGCGAACAAATACAAACTTAAGCCTTTTCTGATGGAATACTGTAATATTAAATCGCCTGAAATATTTAAAACCATAACCATTCAGCATTTTTTTTAAATTTAATCTTCCCCCCGGCTTTTAAAAATTCTTTTAAAATTTTAAGATTCACTTTTAAAACCTTTAAAATTCATTAAAATTTTAAATGAAATAATTTCAAGCCATCTTGTTTTTGCACATTTTATCTGTCAGTGTAGCCTAATAAAAGCTGTTTTGTTTGAAATGGAGTAGGAGATTAGGGACAGACATGTTTAGATCACATGACCAGTCAAATACTACTTGCTTTATCTCAAACTCCCCTGCTAGCAGACACCTTTACTCATTAAATACATTAAATGATCATAGCTAATTGCCATCTGTTACTGAAAAGCCAGAGAGTTAAAAGATCCATTTTGTCCCTCCACAGCTACTCCATGTGCATGCGGGGCGGATTCATTAATGCATTGCACTGGTCCGGCACGTTGCAGGAGTCTTACCTGATCTCCTCAGTATGCTGAGCTAGAAGCTGCTGTGCTGCTGCCAGGGCGGCCATCCCCAGTGCCAGCCCAGGCTGGCAGCTCTCTAAGCCCAGGCCCGCCTGCGTAGGCTGCTGGAGCAAGAGTTCAGCCATAGGCTGACCCCCTGCACTACCTGCAGCCTCCACTGGGGGCAGCGGGGGCTGGAAGGCAGGTGAAGCGTGCTGCTTTCTAGGTACAGTATTGCCTCTACGAGGATTGTGGTCCATTAATTTATTAGCAGAGCTACAGAAAGAAAAGACAGCAAAGACACCACTAGTGCTAATAAGTTCCCAGGAGAGCGACACCACAGAAACCAAGAGGGTAATCTGCATTGGTAGAAATCCCACTCACACATACTGCAGGGTTAAAAGGGAAAAGCAAGCGATTTATCAGTAGAACGGACAATACCCGAGAGGTTAATAGTGAATGCAATCTAATCAGCTGTTTTAATTGCTCAATTAATGTGAATTGATCAATTAAATTGGATTCTAATCAATTTAACTGCAGATCTTTGTGAAGCAAGAGATAACCAGCACGACTGATTGAGGGAATCAAATTGTTAATTAAAATTTTGTGTGAAGGTTTACCTGTCTTTCCGGGGCAATTCACCATCTGGACCCACCATGCTGCCTGGTCTCTTCCTCTCTATGGTGCCTGAGTCATAATCTGGCGGGGTCAGGTGATTAACATTGTTTGGCAGGGGTGCGGGCATCGAAAACATGCCGGATACATTAAAATCCACATCTGAAGGAATAACAAGAAACAGGTTAATCTTAAATCTGATAGCAATACCTTTTTCATTGGAAAATACTATACATTTAAAGCTTTATTGGCCCCTACCTTCAGGGAAAAACCAATCTGCATGCTGAATGATGGGTTCAATAATAGTAACCACATGGACAGAGGTTGCAGCAGCCATTTCTGCTAGGCTCCTGTGGGTAAAAAGAAGAGAGTTTAGAAAAAGGCATAATTAGAATATGTTAACATGTTTGCTGGATATTGCTAAATATTCTGACCCCTCAGTTTTGGCCCACAGTAGATTGGGTCCAAGAACAATGGCAATGTTGCTGGGGGTCATCTTGTTAGCGTCACTATCCTGTGCGAGCTTAGCAAGGAACTTAATAAGGTATCTGCAAAACAGAGCAAATGCCCAAATCAGAAGCATGCAATTTAAAAACAATTTTTACTCATCATCTGGAACTCCTTTGTTGTTGTTGTAGCAAACAGGAAAGTGGGATTCTAAAGAAAATAAACTTGAACACATGGTCTTCAATTATACATAAAAAAAAAAAAAAGTTCTTTCAGTGATCTGCTGGTGTCAATTTTTTTACACTACAAAATAATGTCCTTTATTTATTTTTAAATATATATCTAAACACTACCCGAGAAAAAACACTGCACAAGTTTTTACTCCATATTTCATCATTTTTTATAAGTCATTATTATTGGTCACCCTTTACGTCTATCTGTAGGTTCTGCAAATTTCTATGAAAAATTAATTAAAAAAAAAAAGGTTCAGACTAAACTTTGTAACTCTACTGGATCCTCTAACTGTCGGTAAAACCTCATAACTCCACCCCACCTCTATCGTGAATGAAGTGCTGCACGCAGTTTTGACCGTCTCTGCTTGTTTCCAATGCAAGGGTAAATAAAGAACTGGTTGTTTGAATAAGTACAGTTTTTCTTTAGTCAAGAATCATTATATTTATAAAGGCTAAGTCTTTGCTCTTAGTCTAGCATTTGTTGTCGAATACTGTCTTAAAGGGGACCTTTTTCAAAGTTTTGATTTTGTTTTTGAAGTCTACTAGAATAGGTTTCCATGCTTGAATGTTAAAAAAAAAAAATATATATATATATATATCACATATTTTACATTATTACAGCATCTTTCTATTATGATGTGTACTGTACTTTCTGGAAGAAAACTCAAGACTACAATCGAGGCACTTCTGGGAGTTGACAAACAGTTCTTACTGATAAAGAGAATAACTCTCCTTGGAGTGACTTTGTGCTTTGTAACTTTTTCAAGCTTAAACAGCAACATTACACACAGCCTGTGCGTAGTATTTCATCTTTTATAACATAAGATTTTGGCCAAATGACAGAAATTTGACTGCCCACATAGGTACAGTAAACTTCATAACCTGTAAGTTGATGAAAACGTAATGCAATGCACTTACTGCTTCAGATGCAGTCATTCTATGGAGGACAAAACGTATGTCCGACAGTCTCTAGTCAAAAACCTTGTAACTCTATTTGAGCTTGATTTTGGAAAAATGTTATTAATATACTGACACATGCAAGTGTCTGACCATATATAAAGACACAATATCAACTTTGACAACACAGTGTTTAATAGTGTTTTTTTTTGTTTTTTTTTTCATTTCCTGAAAAGTTTTGGATATATGAGAGTTCTGCCTGACAACGTCGATATTCAAGATACATTCTTGAATATTAAGTCTTAATATCTTTAAAAAAAATTACTGGAAAAAAAAAAAAGATATTAAGATTATATTTTTAGAATTTTATTTAATATTTATTTACTATTATTTTATTTACTCTTATTTATTACTTTATTTCTATTGGATGACATTTATATTAAATATATTATTTCCTAGTTTCTAGTTTCTAAACTGCGTAGTATAATGTGTCTGGATGACAATATGCATATGGAAATAATCACTCTGAATCACAATCTGAAAAATTTGTGCAAACACATTTTAAGATAAAATCTGTGCAGTTTTATAAATAGCCCCAGAAACAGATTACACTTAACATTCAGATATAGCTGAGACCTACCTGAAGTTTGCCTTGTTGTTTTTTGGTAATTGATCGCAGGTAACCCACAAAGCCTGTAACCGTTTGTCTGGGTCAGGGACACTTGACAAAGAAAGCACAGTAATTAACAAAACAAACATGATTCCATTAAACCTTTATGTAAAGTACTGCAAGATGGCTTACTTGGATGCCTGTATCCACTCATCATACATCTGGTAAGTCATCAAAGGCTCAGGCAGCTCTCTGAGATACGACTTTAAAGCCCCTTAAACCAGAAGAGTACGGTTCCAAATTAACGTTCATTATGTGTGAATGACATATTACTGATACACACAACAAAACAGGCAGTACCAGCAACGGCATGTGGGTCGGAGTAAAACTCCTCCAGCTGTGAGGTGGAGCAATCCAGAGCTGCCTTCAGCTTCTTCAGTTTAGAGGCTCCTGCAGCTATTCTGAAAAGACCCTGGAGAACAACGAAATTAAAGAGGAATTAAAAGATATTTAGACGATAAGAAAGCCAAGACCCAAATTCATCTTCTAATATATTTTTTAATGTTTTATTTGACAGTTGCAGTAACATGATAATCAAGACAACATTTTTTTGGAGATGTGTCAGTACAATGTGGACACTTATAAAAGTTGAACAATAGTTCTATTATGCTATAAACATCTAAAAGCATTTGGCGAAATGCCTTGAACGGACTGGAAAATATTACTGTGGTAGATCAACAATTAGGGATGTCCCAATCAAGCTTTTTGTGCCCACGATCCGATCCGATATATATATACTGGGCTAAATGCGCTCGTTGTATGTGTGTACATATGATGGTATTTTGACCAGCTGAGAACACGTGAAGAGTTTATAAAACGTGTAAAGGAGTCCCTCTGTCACACACACAAACAAAGATCTGCTGCGAGGAGTGGTTCTGATGGTCTGTACCGAACCGTAATGGGCAACATCGCGATTATGACGAGAAAAAACAGGTATGCTTGAACATTCTGTCCTTTTGAGGGTGGCATCTTGTGACATCATGTCCTGTTTTTGGTTCGTTTACATGTCTGTGTTGCATTCATATTTCATTTGAACCACACCAGAGTTCGTTTGGTCCGTCTCGGTCCGCTTGTTTGTTGCGCACCAGGGTTCGAATGGCGACAGTCACACTTATTCATATGAACTGCACTAACAGAGCAATTGCACCAGGGTTAATTTTAATCGAACCAAACATGCCAAGTCTGATCACACCCTTATAAAAAATGCTTAATCAGCCCCGATACTGATCCTTGAGATGGGCTCGGGACATCCCTATCAACAATATAATATTTGACTTGTATGACTGATGTATTGTTTAAATGCTTGGTGGTCGTGCCGTACCTCCTCTTTCATTCCAGTCTCCAGCAGCATCATGACGCAGGCCTCTATAGGCAGTGCAATCTCTCTGCCACTGCGCTTCAGGTGCTCGTCCAGAGCAGTTCCAAACGCTGGCTTCTCAGTCCATGAATCTGTCGGGAAAACAAAAATAACTTTATTAACTAGCAGCTTCAACTGAAAGCATCACATTATTAAAAAAAAAGAAGAAGATGTTAATCACAAAAGGAGCATTCATCTGTGATTCATCTGCTTTCAAGAAACTAAACACTACATCCTGCTTCAAGGACTTCAAGCTCTTTTTCCCTCTTTATTTTTTTCTTTCTTACTGTTTCTGAAAAAGGCAGATGAACTAGGTGGATGAGATGTGAGAAGTATTACTCATGGGCCACATGCTGGGACATCAAGTCTGTTTACCTCACGTGTGCTCGCAGGAAACCATCACAACAATTTATAGCACTCAAGTGCCAGATTTATGGGCACAAATGAGAACGAAAACATTTAAGTGCCTCTGAGGACTGCACAGAAAAATCACTGGAACACAACATCAGTCTAAATTCACATCATTTTAGTTATATATCTACATTAGTTAGTACAGATGTCCAACTACTCATCTAACAACAAATTAGCTGATTAGTCAGTTTAATAGTTTATCTAGATTTTCTTACAACGTTTTTAGTTTAGCAGTAGTGCTTTAATTAGTGTGTTTGTATTGTATGTCTTTAAATCAGATTGATGTTTTTTTTTTTTTCAAAACCAGCTTCAAGGGATAGAATTACCATTTTTGGTGTAAACTGTCATCATTTACTCATCCTCATGTTGTTCCAAAGCTATATGACTTTCTTCTATGGAACACATTTTGAAAAATGTTGGGAACTAAACAGTTTTGGTTACCATTGACTTCCATCGTATGGACAAAAAAAAAATACAACAGAAGTCAATGAGAACCAAAACTGTTAGTTTTCAACATTCTTCAAAATATTTTCTTTTGTGTTCAACAGAAGAAATAAATGCATGCAGGTTCAGAATGACATGAGGGTGAGTAAATGATGACAGAATTTTAATTTTGGGTGGAGTAACCCTTTAATTATATAAGGCTTCCTAAAAGGGATAGTTCACCCAAAAAATAAACATTGTGTCATAATTTACTCACCCTCATGTTGTTCATAGTTGTTCAACTGTATGGTTACCAACATTCTTCAAAATATCTTCTTTTGTGTTCAACAGAAGAAAGAAACTCATACAGGTTTGGAACAACTTGAGGGTGAGTAAATAATGACAAAATTTTGTATAATGTTTTAAAAATTTTTACAAAAAAACAAATTTAATGTCATCATTTATTCATCCTCCAAACCAGTATGACTTTCTTTCTTCTGCAGAACATAAAAGATATTTTAAAATGTTGATTCTGAACCCCACTAACTTTCATTACATGGACAAAAGTAGTAGAAACATTCTTCAAAATAACTTGTTCTATACTCTACAGAAGAAATAAAGGTCAGGTCAGGAGCAACATGAGGTTGAATAAATGATGACAAAACTTTCTGTTTTGGGTAAACTATCCCTTTAAGCCCAATTAGTCAACTAGTTTTTCAGATACCTATTAGTCACTAAATTAGGTTTTATTGGAAGTTATTTCAGTTAAACAGCAATAAGAAACTGTGCCGTCACCTTGTTGAGCTTGAATGGTTGGTAGGACGCTCTCGAGCAAGGTGAGAGATTTTCTGTGGTAATCAGCTTGTGCCTCTAATAACTGAGAACAGAGAAGACATTGAGGAAGGAAAGACTCACAACAGAATGAACAATGGGCAGAACAAACATGGAACTGAACAGGAATAAACATAGCAACTGAGTTACTGAACCCATGGATGAAAAAACAAAACACTTCTTACCATTACATAGTAGCGGGCATAGTCTGCCTCCTTTGAGAAGAAATTGTACATGTCTGCTGAAAGTTGATCCTTAAAAAAACAATTAACACAATTGAAACTATTGGTATGATTCTGACTGTGCAGATAGAAAAGTTGCATATTACAGGAAACAAGCACAGTGGTTAACCACATGCTCTTGACATCCATTATGCATTTGGCAGATGCTTTTATTCAAATTGACTTTTACTAAAGCTATAAATTGTATCAGTAATGTGTTCCCTGGCAATCAAATCTGTACTGTACAGGAACATACACGTTCAGCCTTAATTGCTCATGCTGGTGATGCAGGTTTGAGACCTTACTTCAAGTCTCCACTTACCAAAAATGACTATTCAGTCAGAAAGAAAAAATTCTCTATGAATACAACACTGATTACACATCAGATTTTTGCAGTTATAACAACCGCTGTATCATAAATTAGTCATCACATTGCTGACTAGCAGCCCAATATTCTGCCACTGGCAGATGAACTGATGTCTGGTCTTATTTGAGATTGATTTGTGATTAGAAATACACTATATTGCCAAAAGTTTTGGGACACCTGCCTTTACGTGCACATGAACTTTAATGACATCCCATTCTTAATCCGTAGGGTTTAATATGGAGTTGGTCCACCCTTTGCAGCTATAACAGCTTCAACTCTTCTGGGAAGGCTTTCCACAAGGTTTAGGAGTGTGTTTATGGGAATTTTTGACCATTCTTTTAGAAGCGCATTTGTGAGGTCAGGCACTGATGTTGGCGAGAAGGCCTGGCTCGCAGTCTCCGCTCTAATTCATCCCAATGGTGTTCTATCGGGTTGAGGTCAGGACTCTGTGCAGACCAGTCAAGGTCCTCCACACCAAACTCGCTCACCCATGTCTTTATGGACCTTGCTTTGTGCACTGGTGCACAGTCTTGTTGGAACAGGAAGGGGCCATCCCCAAACTGTTCCCACAAATTTGGGAGCATGAAATTGTCCAAAATGTCTTGGTATGCAGAAGCATTAAGAGTTCCTTTCACTGGAACTAAGGGGCCAAGCCCAACCCCACACCATAATCCCCCCTCCACCAAACTTTACACTTGGCACAATGCAGTCAGGCAAGTACCGTTCTCCCAGACTCGTCCATCGGATTGCCAGACAGAGAAGCGTGATTCGTCACTCCAGAGAACACGTCTCCACTGCTCTAGAGTCCAGTGGCGGCGTGCTTTATACCACTGCATCTGACGCTTTGCATTGCACTTGGTGATGTAAGGCTTGGATGGAGCTGCTCGGCCATGAAGCTCTCTACACACTGTTCTTGAGCTAATCTGAAGGCCACACGAAGTTTGGAGGTCTGTAGCTATTGGCTCTGCAGAAAGTTGGTGACTTCTGCGCACTGTGCGCCTCAGCATGCGCTGACCCCGCTCTGTGATTTTACGTGGCCTACCACTTCGTGGCTGAGTTGCTCTTGTTCCCAATTGCTTCCACTTTGTTATGATACCACTAACAATTGACCGTGGAATATTTAGTAGTGAAGAAATTTCATGAATTGCACAGGTGGCAACCTATGACGGTACCACGCTTGAATTCACTGAGCTCCTGAGAGCGACCCATTCTTTCACAAACGTTTGTAGAAGCAGTCTGCATGCCTAGGAGCTTGATTTTATACACCTTTGGCCATGGAAGTGATTGGAACACCTAAATTCAATGATCTGGAGGGGTGTCCCAATACTTTTGGCAATATAGTGTATCATATTACCCATTTGAAAAAGAAAAACATTGTGTACTAAGTGCCAGAGTTTTCACTGAACAGACTTCAGAAATCAAGGTTTGAAATAAAGATGGAAAAGGATGTTGAATATTCACCTATACAATACACTTACACTACCATTCAAAAGTTCAGTAATAATAACAGCAATTATTTGAAATATGAATCTTTGGTAACATTACAGATGTGTTTACTGTCACTTTTGATCAATTTAATGCTAAAAAGTAATTCAACAGTAGCGTTTATTACTTTTAGAAATCTCAAAATTCACCCCCCCACTCCTTCATAAACCTTTTATTTTGAGAATTTCATTGTGCTTGTCCGAACATGTAAGCACTAATCCTCCTATGACCAGCACCCACTGACCTTCCTTCCAGCAAATCAGTTAGGAAAAGTGAGCAAATGTTATATCATCTAATTAATATTCATGAACCAAGCAGAAGAGGTGTATGATGCGTCCCCCTCCCCCTCACTTTTCAGATCATTCTTACGCCCCTGCTATCATACGTTGGTGTAAAATCCATAACTAAGAGACTCATAGGGGTAAGGCATGTTCAGGCTTGTTTGCACATCAGTACCTTACACAGCTCCATTTTGTTCATAGCTTCGTCGACTTCTTCTTTAAGCGAGTCTGCTTTGGCTGTCAGTGCTTGTGTGTTTGTTCCTGAGATTATCGACTTGGTTGCCTGCAACCACCTGTGAAGAAACCATTTCTCTTGTCAACTGGGTAAAACTAGAGTTAGGATATAATAAAACCTAGATGTATGATAGAAACTTCACCTCGCTCGGGCAGAGTCATAGTCCAGAACCAGCTTGGCTAACTGCCGCCTTTGTTTCAGGATGTTAGGAATGTCCACCTGACAAATCAATAGGATTAGGTATGCATCGATATTAAAATTCTGGCCGATATTGATCATTTTGGTCATATTATCAGCCATTTATTAGTTATCGGACTTATTAAAATTCTATACTATTTTGTCTAAATAAATACAATTAAACACTAAAAACTGCAATCAGTTGTTTAAATGCTACAAGTCATTTAGCCATAACAACATTATAACGTATAGTATGAGAAATGGATACTCATTTAAAGATTTGCTAGTGAGTGTTGGATGATGGCAAAGAACCTAAATGTGAAATTGGGAAAATTAGCATGCATAGTCCGTACCTCTGCTAGCTGATTGAGGGGGTCTAAGATCTCCTTTTCAATGTTCACTTCGTGCTGCATTAGCTCAGATGCCAGTCTGTTCTCGGCATCTCCGCACATCTCCATCATTTTTCTGCATAGAAGATACTGAATATAAACTACCATAAAAGTTTGGGGTTGGAAAGATTTAAGTCTCTTATGCTCATGAATGATGCAGAATAGTTGGGATGTAAAAAAAGTAAAAACAGTAATATTGTGAAATAGTATTACTATTTAAAATAAGTATTTTCTATTTTAATATATTTTGAAGTTGAATTTTCACCAGTCATTACTCCAGTCTTCAGAAATCATGCCAAGGGGCTGTCTACACGACACCGTTTTCAAATAAAAACGGAAAATTATGCTTTTGGCCATTCATTTACACGACAACTGAATTTTGAGGGCCTCAAAATGCAAACCTTTGAAAACGGGTTTTAAAGAGCACGTTTTTTTTTTTTTTATAAATATGCCGTTATTGTCTCGGTGTAAACTACAAAAATGCAAATTTGTGAAAACGGTGACATCATGCATGTGTATTAGGTGTTAAGTCTATAGGCATGTAGTGTTTCTTTACAAAGTGACATCGCCAACTACTGGTCTGGCATGAATAGTAAGGCATTTTTAGTAGTTTTAACGGATCCGTGTGAACGGTGATAGTTTTGACAACATTGCTGTCAGTACATGAAAAATGCAAAGGAAAAACGTTTCTGTTTTTAGTAGGGGTGTAACAATTTATCATGTCACAATATATCGCAATACAAAAATGCAACAATATCGTATCGTGGATAGTGACAATATGCATTGTGCATGGTTCACCCAAAATGAAAATTACTGTGTGAGAAAAAAACTTTAGTTCACAGAGTTTTAGTCTCAGTACTACATTAAACTACTATTTATAATGTTGAATATAATGAATAATAATGCAATGGGGGAATATTTGTGGGTCCTGATAATGCCAAATGTCTTATGTTACCAGTAAAAAGTGGCCTACATTATTTTAAATATACAGTGGGTACGGAGAGTATTCAGACCCCCTTAAATTTTTCACACTTTGTTATATTGCAGCCATTTGCTAAAATCATTTAAGTTCATTTTGTTTTCCTCATTAATGTACACACAGCACCCCATATTGACAGAAAAACACAGAATTGTTGACATTTTTGCAGATTTATTAAAAAAGAAAAACTGAAATATCACATGGTCCTAAGTATTCAGACCCTTTGCTGTGACACTCATATATTTAACTCAGGTGCTGTCCATTTCTTCTGATCATCCTTGAGATGGTTCTACACCTTCATTTGAGTCCAGCTGTGTTTGATTATACTGACTGGACTTGATTAGGAAAGCCACACACCTGTCTATATAAGACCTTACAGCTCACAGTGCATGTCAGAGCAAATGAGAATCATGAGGTCAAAGGAACTGCCTGAAGAGCTCAGAGACAGAATTGTGGCAAGGCACAGATCTGGCCAAGGTTACAAAAAAAATTCTTCTGCACTTAAGGTTCCTAAGAGCACAGTGGCCTCCATAATCCTTAAATGGAAGACGTTTGGGACGACCAGAACCCTTCCTAGAGCTGGCCGTCCGGCCAAACTGAGCTATCGGGGGAGAAGAGCCTTGGTGAGAGAGGTAAAGAAGAACCCAAAGATCACTGTGGCTGAGCTCCAGAGATGCAGTCAGGAGATGGGAGAAAGTTGTAGAAAGTCAACCATCACTGCAGCCCTCCACCAGTCGGGGCTTTATGGCAGAGTGGCCCGATGGAAGCCTCTCCTCAGTGCAAGACACATGAAAGCCCGCATGGAGTTTGCTAAGATGGTGAGAAATAAGATTCTCTGGTCTGATGAAACCAAGATAGAACTTTCTGGCCTTAATTCTAAGCGGTATGTGTGGAGAAAACCAGGCACTGCTCATCACCTGTCCAATACAGTCCCAACAGTGAAGTATGGTGGTGGCAGCATCATGCTGTTGGGGGTGTTTTTCAGCTGCAGGGACAGGACGACTGGTTGCAATCGAGGGAAAGATGAATGCGGCCAAGTGCATCTTTCCCAAAAAGACTCATGGCTGTATTAGATCAAATGGGTGCTTCTACTAAATACTGAGCAAAGGGTCTGAATACTTAGGACCATGTGATATTTCAGTTTTTCTTTTTTAATAAATCTGCAAAAATGTCAACAATTCTGTGTTTTTCTGTCAATATGGGGTGCTGTGTGTACATTAATGAGGAAAAAAAAATGAACTTAAATGATTTTAGCAAATGGCTGCAATATAACAAAGAGTGAAAAATTTAAGGGGGTCTGAATACTTTCCGTACCCACTGTATCTAAGTCAGTGACAGAGTGAAAACATATTCATCTAAAATAAATCTGTGTTTCAGCATTAGAATCACGAATATCTTTATTCTGGTGTCATCATTGTCCTGTGCAAAGGGTTACCAGCACCAAGTCCAAGCCTATTCATTTCCCTTCCCAATGTAATACCAAATTTAGCATTTTAATCAACAGTACATTTTTTGTTATTGTTTTACCATATGTCTTGGAGTATTGCAATAATATCGTATCGTGAGTTCAGTATCATGAATGTATCGAATCTTGACATGAGGGTATTGTTACATCCCTAGTTTTTAGTACATCGTTGTTGTGTAAATGTACACTAATATGCTGATTTGAAACATTTCTTATTATTATCAATGTTGAAATAGTCATACTGATTATTATTTTTGTGGAAACTGTGAAACATTTTTTCAGAATTGACTGATGAATAGAATTGTCAAACAGCATTTATTTGAAACAGGAATCCTGTTAAATGTCTTTACTTCACTTTTTATCAGTTTAATGCATCCTTGCTGAAAAAAAGTATTAATTTCTTTAAAAAAAAAAAAAAATCTTACTGACCCCTGAAGTAAGTTAAAAAGTGTATTGACACAATAACACATGTACAAAACCTCTAATATACCAGCACTTGTGGTGTTTTTTTGAAATGCGTGACTCAAGCTCAGCAATAAAGTGTTCTTTTGTGCCATTATCTCATTTGTATGATACAATGAGCTTATCCATTAACAATCTAAACAATAAAAACCAGATTTAAGGGGAAATCAATTTAAATCTATTTAAATGTTGATGTCGTCCAATTACCCAATCAGAGACTCCTCCCCCAGCTGGTTCCCACCATCCTGCATGGCCTGTGACAGCGCTGTTAGTGGAAGCTTTTTCTGTGACAGAAACAGAGATTGTGCAACATTACATGCAAATCTAAGCAGATAAAATACATGGTGTTGACTGATATTTTGTGCAGTCATAAGCACTGTTATGTCCTTACATGTCTCTTCTCAGCATCAGTGCCTATCTGCCCCTGCAAACACAAAGCCATTTTTTTGTGTGTGTTGTGCGAAACGACTCGCACAGATTCCATACGTCGCTCGATCTGTGCAGGATAAAACAAAAGATCAATAACAACCCACAATCCATATTGAGCCATGGCTACCGCTCAATGCAAAGTCTGTATGCATTGTGTTGAAAGCAAACAGCCTGTAAAAATGCCTAAGGCATGTTATGTAAAAGCATGGGAAGCCTCTGTGAGATGAAACAGATTTCATAAATTGCTTATAGCCTTCAGATAGCCTTATTAGTTAGTTATTACAGCCTGAGTGTTTGTATCAATTAACAAGTGTTGCTGATAGAAAGGATATAAAAGAACACTTTTCATAGTCTTGAGGGCGGGGTGAGGTCAAGCGTGATTTATTACACCACTCTCTTTGGAGGCATGAAAAGGATATGTTATGTTACAAAAAGAAGACAAGTATGACTCATCTATGCCTAAGATTTAGATGCATGGGCTCAACACTGGGATGTCATAAATAGAAAATACAGATGCAGACCAGACCCTCTTTTTCTACTTCAATCTGTTATATAAAAAAGGGGTGCCAGCGCATACCAGCAGAGACAGAGAATGGCGATGGATCCTTTTCACATTTCTGGGTTCTGAGAAGCGGAAGTCATCATAGTTAGGTAAACTTCTATAGCGGTGAATGGGAGACGACAACAGAGAAAGATGTCAAATTTGCCATCACTCCCTCAGCTGTTGTATTAGAAACAACCTCGCAACAGCATTAAAGGGATAGTTCACCCAAAAATGAAAATTTTGTCGTCATTTACCCTAATGTTGTTCCAAGCCTGTATTTTGTTCTACTGTACACAAAAGAAGATATTTGGAAGAATGTTTGTAACCAAGCAGATCTCGCCCCCCCATTGACAAACATAGTAGGAAAAAAAGAAAATACTATGGTAGTCAATGGGGAGCGAGATCTGCTTGGTTACAAACATTCTTCCAAATATCTTCCTTTGTGTTCAGCAGAACAAAGAAATTTATAAAGGTTTGGAACAACTAATGGTTAGTGAGTCCGACTGGTAACCCAAAGGTTGCTGGTTCGATTCCGGCAGGAAATGACTGAGATTGAGCAAGGCACCTAACCCCCAATCGCTCCCCGGGTGCCACAGCATAAAGGCTGCCCACTGCTCCGGGTGTGTATCACGGTTTGCAGCGTGTGTGTGTGTGTGTGTGTTCACTACTCACTACTCTGCTCCTAATATGTGTGCACTAACTTGGATGGGTTAAATGCAGAGGACAAATTCCGAGTATGGGTTTCACGTGTCACTTTCACTTTTCACTTTAATTCACTTTTTGTCATTTACTACCAAGGTAATATAACACAAAGTATAGAGTTTTTTTAAAAACAAAAATATTAAAAACTTTCCTAGATTTGCGAAGTTGATAACTGTGAAAATGCATCATCACAGTCCGTGAAAAGGTTTTATAGATTACAACATTACAACTTTTGCTTTGAAGAAAAAAGTATATGAAATCAGAGGAAAAAAATACAACATTTCTATAATAAGGGAATGACTACAATCCAATGAAGCACTGCAAATGATGTAATAAAATGAACATAACTGACAATATAAAACTACTGATTTATATTAATTAGTAATACAAGTATACACAATAAATAATAATTTCAAACATATTGCAAAATATTCATGCAAACTCGATAACGTTATTCACAATGCTTCTGAGTTATTTCATCATGATAATCTGATTGGTGGATTTCTCTTCAGGATTTATTGGCAGTGTAGTTTTTTTTATCTGGAATTTGTGTATGAAAGACGACTTTTTAAAAATGCAGTAAATGCAAGTAATTCTTGTATCTAAACCAATAATTTAAACCAGTATTTTGCAAATATTACTACAGGTATGATAAAATAATTTAGCCTGATATGATTGTTTGCCTCTCTACCAGTGAACAGCGTTTCTGAATGTGTCTGTCAATCAGAAGACGTCAATTCGGTCTATCAATGAACTGTTTCAACATTTATAAACTGATCAATCATATTAATAATATATAACTCTAGAAAACCTGACAAAATGTGAAATGATCAAAGTACAAAGTTCGGTTGTATCGATTTTAGATTTTACTAGCATTTACTTTTTCATTTATTATTTAGGCTACTTATTTATTCTACCCACAATAAGTTCAGAAAAAAGTGAAGGTTTTGTCAGAACAGAGGTCCACTGTCTAAGACTTTAAAAACTAACGTCATAACAGACTTGTCAGCTTTTTGATGCGAGCAGGACGGGCCTGCTCGAACACATGTCAGCCCTAAAAACAACCATGAAAAGAATGTCACTTCAGAACTGTGAGAGAGGTATGACTGAACAAACAGTGAGGAGGAGAAAAGAGATCCAAATGAGAGAAAAAAAAAAAAAAAAAAAAAAAAAAAAAAACTGACTCATGTTCCAAAAACAGCCTAGTTCAGGAATTCCACAGGCTGGGAGAGGAGATAACCACCTCCTCACACTTCTCTGCCTCCTTTACGTCATAACATTCCCTCACAGCCGTCCCAACGCAGCTGGGTCAAGCGTACATTCCGCTCAGGCGTCTCCGGCATGAGAACGCGGAGAGGCCCGCCACCTGGCACGGGAACAAGGGGAATCACTGCCTGTTATTGTCAGTGCTTTTTCTGCTGAGGGAGATCCTGTTCGAGGGGAGTTGTTTGGATTAACTGGTGTGAGAAGTCTTTACATGTTTGCCTGTTGCCATCACAGACTAAAATCTGGGGAGCAAACGGCAGACTAAACACACAGAAACAATGAGCAGTTCTATTGAACCAGCAGTTTTTGTAATGGAACATATTATACAATGTTCAGAAAACGGGGAAACACCACTATAATACTGATTAGTCATTGGCGAAATGAAATCTGCAGGCACGTCCTGTCCGGACAAGCGATTAGGGAAAACTGGATGCAGTTCAAACTGGGAGAGTGCCACTATCCAGATGCTCAAGATTGTCAAAATGTCCCCAGAACGCATCTGTGAGTGGCACGAGTGTAAAGGCCCTGAAGTAACATGGGTGATGGGATGGTGATGGGAAACCGTTGTGATCCTCCCCGAGCATCATGCAGAACCCAGAATAAAAACCGAGCCCCTCTGAGCGCCACGGGGGGTGTCAGCATAATTCTCGCTTGATGTGTCCTAACATCTCAGAGATAATTTTAGACGCAGCCAGCTAAGAGCAATAAACAAGCTGTCAAAAAAGCTAGCGGACACAATATTGGTAGAAGTTCAGATAATGATTCTCTGTTTCACAGAGTCACGTTCCTACTTTCTAGAAGGTCGTTTTGGCACAATTTCCATAGCAACAAAACTTTTTTTTATATAATTCCACTGGGGACAGTTTCACATATAAAGAGAGCAAAAGCAAAAGACTCAATGTGACGCAAACCATTTTGCTGATTATTCAGAAGAGAACATTCTGTCTAGTGTCTAATGTGAAAAAAATAAATTGTATTGAATGTATTTGAGTTCAGCTTTCCCAACCCAGTGACTCACTAGTTTCCCACCATTTAATGAAAGATGGATTAGAGCCAATGAACAGGAGACAGAGATGGAAAGGAAAGCAGTCACCTGTAACAGGTCATCACTGAGGACCTCCGTTTTCTCCGCTCTGTAAAAGAAGTCAACAGATCATTAGAAACAAATCCCATATTTATTTAAAGACACACTGTTAAAAAACCTACATTAAAAGTAGGGCTGAACAATTATGGGGACACAGGTTTGCTGTGTTTGTTGGTAGGGCTGCACAGTTTGGCCAAAGTTTTGTAACTGTATAACAATAATAAATTATTATTACTATTATTATTATTATTATTTATTATTATTATTATTTTAATAACAAAACAAGAAATATTACTATTGTAATATTTCACTGTAAAATGAATATAATATACTTAACTATGTTTTCAGTGGTGTATAAAGACCTTACATAATGAACCATTATGTTTTTATTACCTTAGAATGAGCCATTTCTATCTACATACACCGTGGGTCCCCTTACATCGAATTCGCCATTTTGCGCCGCCATGTTTCTACAGTAGCCCTAAACTGCTCTACAGAGCACGTTTGCTAGACTGGCTACTCTTTGCTGTCTCAGACGATGACATCTTTGTCCTGTGTCAGCCACCGTAGCTTCTCTATGTGTTTCGAAAGGAAGGGGTGAGCGGTGGCCTGAGCCGTTGGTTGCAATTCGCAACCTCACCTCTAGATGCCGCTAAAATTTACACACTGCACCTTTAAAGTCCCCCTGTGGTGAAAATCAAGTTTTTAATGTTGTTCATGTGTCTATCTGGTGTTTTTAACATGCTTTAAGACAAACCATGTGCAAATTCATGAGTCAACACCATTGCTGAGTATTTTCTCTTTAAAAGACAAACCCGCGTTTTGAAATCGATGTTGTTTGTGACGTCACAAACTACCTTGTAACCAATCACGTCAACGTGCTAGCGGGCTTTAGCATATCATTAACTGACCGCGCAAGGGAGTCTCAAAAGAAGGTTATCCCGGTATATTTTTCTGTTGATATAAAGAAAAAAAATCGTATAGATTTAGCAATATTGCGCAATATTGACTCGTGAATGTGAACATGGTTTGTGTATCATTAGCAACACATTAAAAAAAATTATTGACTCCAGTGGGACTTTATGGCTGTTTTAATTTCTTTATTTTTAAACATTAAACCATTAAGCTTTTATTTTAGTGGTAACACAGCAAGCCCTTTAAGCCTCCCCTTTGCTGACAACAGCTGGTTTATAAGCACCTCTGATTACAAGTTTGGAAAAACGATTGAAACATGTTACGTTCCCAAATGCACATTATAAGTGATGCAAACTCAGAGCAGGTGTAGAGATGAGTTTGTATGGAGCAACATTTAATGCGAATCGAGCCGTTCTGACTGAGACATTGAAAGCACTGGATCATGAGCTGCTCGCATGCAAAAGAACAAAGTGCAGCTCTGAACATATATTTACTGAATTAAATTGCAATTTGGTACTAAACCATATTTCAGTTTTATTTCAATTAATCATGCAGCCCTACAAAGTGGTATAAAATAATGTTTACAAATAAACTGTAGATCAGGGGTGCCCAATCATATTCCTGGAGATCTAGGGGCCGTTTACGCGACACCATTTTCAACTAAAAATTGAAAACTTTATGCGTTTTGGCCATTCATTTATACATCAACGGCATTTTGGGGGCCTGAAAAACTTTTGAAAACAGGTTTCAGTGCAAGTTTTTGAAAATTATACCATTATTGTCTCCGGGAAAAACGCGAATATGTGAAAACAGTGACATCATGTGCATGCGTATTACGTGTTCAGTCTATAGTCATGTAGCTTTTCTTTACAAAGTGACATCGCCAACTACTGGCCTGGCATGCATAATGCAGCTTTTTTAGTCATTTTCGCAGATCTATGTGTGAACAGGGATTGTTTTGACAACATTGTCATCTGTACGGGAAAAAACGCAAAGGAAAAACATTTCCGTTTTTAGTACATCACTGTCATGTAAACGTACCCCTACTAACCTGCAGAGCTCAGATCCAACTCTGATCCAACCCACCTGTCTGTAATTATTGAGTGCTCCTGACAATCTTACTTAGCTGGTTCAGATGTGTTTGATCAGGGTTGGAGCTGAACTTTGCAGGAAGGTAGATCTCCACGAACAGGATTGGGCACCCCTGCTGTAGAGTGTAGACCAGGAGTGTCCAATCCTGCTCCTGGAGGGCCACTGTCCTGCAGAGTTTAGCTCCAACCCCAATTAAACACACCTGAACCAGCTAATCAAGGTTTTTAGGCATACAGGAAACTTCCAGGCAGGTGTGTTGTGGTAAGAGCTAACCTCTGCAGGACAGTGGCCCTCTAGGACCAAGTTTGGACATGCCTGGTGTAGACACTACTAATGGTCAAGTCTAGGAGTAGCCAACAGCTGAAAATCTGTCTAATGGAACCAGCTGTCCAAAATGGCATTTACTTTCCCAGGGAATTTTAGCAGTCCACGGTCAGCCTTGTGAACAAATAGTTAAGGTCCTATTAATAGTAAACTAATAGAGGGCTTTGACCATGGCACAGATTATGTCCTGTCTATCTAAGACAGAGAGAATGTGAGAGGACAACATCAGCTCAGTTCACACAGCTTGCGCACACACACAAATATCTATCACACTACTGTTTCAGAACAATGACTCAGAGACAGGTTGTGTGACCTCACCTAGAAATTGTCTTCCTTAATGATCTGTTTACTTATTCGGCAGTGTTAGATACCTAAGTGTTTGCTACTGTAAAGATCAGAAAGGATATCACTATGCTCAATCAAATACACTGATGTGCGCAGGGAAAACAGTGAGAACAGATAGATATTTATGATCCGAATGGATTTATGATCCTACGAGTTCACATCAACATAAAAACTTGCATACAACAGACTGTGGCAATAAAACACTGCTGAAATATTTCCTGTGTTGAGGTGGGCCTGTTTCTGTGTCTGTACCTTCTGTTGTGGCAACCGTAACATTCGAAAGCATGGAGGATGTCATATGTTATACAATAGTGTAAGCTTGTCCATCATAACTTTGAGTATTAGATTCACTGTACACTCAGAAAATCTTAATTGTTCTCCAAGAGGAAGACAGTAATCATGCTATTCTTTTACAGCTAATAAAAGAATAGTGTCTTGGAAGTCATTAATTTATTTAACTTACAACAAATATCAAGTTTCCTTAAATTATAACAATTATATAATCATACAGCAATTAAGTAATTATAAATGTATTATAAATTAAATGTAAATTATACTTTTTTTCCTTAATTATGACAAATTAATTTCAACTGATTATAGTTATAAAGGCACACAGTAGACAAAAGTGTTTGTTAATTGGTTAAAGGGTTAGTTCACCCCAAAAAAAAAAATTCTGTCATTTACTCACCTTCATTTCGTTCCAAACCCTTAAGAATTTTGTTCATCTTCGGAACACAAATGAAGATATTTTTAATAAAATCTGAGAGATTTCTGTCCCTCCATTGACAGTCTACGCAACTGACACTTTGATGCTTCAAGAAGTTCATAAAGAGATTGTAAAACTAATCCATATGAATTGAGCAGCTTAATCTAAATTTTCTGAAGAGACACGATCACTTTATATGATGAACAGATTGAATTTAGGCCTATATTCACATATAAACATTCACCAACTCACACATCAGTTGTGGTAAATGGAAGCTCAAGCATGTTTGCTTGACGTGTGCGAGAACCAGTAAAGTTCATTCTTGTGTGTTACGCAGCATGTTTGAGATTCCGCAAGAGGTTTGTTCTAGCACGTCAAGCACGTTCGGTTGAGCTTCTGTTTATGTTCGCTGATCAATGTTTATATGTGAATAAAAGCCTAAATTAAATCTGTTTATCACATAAAGTGATCAAGTCTCTTTAGAAAACTTGACTAAACTACTCAATTCATATGGATTAGTTTTACAATCTATGAACTTTTTGAAGCATCAGTCGAGTAGTCGAGTAGCTGTCTACGGAGGGACAGAAAGTCTCTGTGATTCCATCAAAAAGATTCCAAAGATGAACGAAAGTCTTGCGGGTTTGGATTGGAACAACATGAGCGTGTGTAATTAATGACAGAATTTTCATTTTTGGGTGAACTATCCCTTTCATTTTAAGTTACTATACCATATACAACAGCCATAACTCCAGTCTTTGCTGTCACATGATCCTTAAATCATACTAATAAGCTGATCTGGTACACTTATCATTATTATCAATGTTAAAAAAAATGTTGTGCTGCTTAATATTTTTGTGGAAACAGTCATACTTTTTTTTAAAAGAACAGCAGATAGATCTTTTGCAATATAAATGTCTTTACTGTCACTTTTCATGACTTTACAAACACACCCTTTCTGAATAAAAGCATTAATTTCTTAAAAAAAAAAAAATTACTGACCCCAAGCTTTTGAACGGTGTATAAAAGTTTTTTTTCTTAATTATGCTGAGATAACTTTTGTTCATTCGATTTATCAGTGTCGATTGATTCATTTAAAATGTGGTAAAAATGTAGGATAGACCTGCCCTTTTGTTTGAAAGTTTTGCTTCTGCGTGTTTTAGGTTAAAGTAGTTAGGTAAGATTGATTGTAATTTTTGGTTAGACTAGTTTTGTTTGTCATTTTGGGCCGTGGGTCTCTCTTACGAATCATACCACTGTTGTTACTTCCTTTTTTTGGTATTTTCAATACATTTATCTTCTAATTTATGGTGCTTTCTGTGGTTCTTTTGTCTGATGGCTTAAATGGCTTTAGTTATTTTTCTTTTATTTGTTACATCTTACCCCTAGCAAACATAATAAAAAAGTGTATAATACAATGAAAGTAACTTTACTGTAAGATACTGTAAAACATATAAATTATGGTGAAAACAGAAAAACGATGTATCCACATTTAATCACATTGTATTTAACGCTTATGTTTCTTCTATTTTTATTACCGGTTATGTATATTAAAAGGTTAGTTCACCCAAAAGTAAAAATAATGTCATTTATTTCTCACCCTCATGTCGTTCCACACCCGAATGACATGAGGATCTGAAGAGGATCAAACTCTGAAGATCCATAAAGTTACTAAAAACATATTTGAAACAGTTCATGTGAGTTCAGTGGTTCAATATTAATATTATAAAGCGACAAGAATACTTATTTTGTTTTTTTGGTGGAAAAAAAAAAAACGACTTTTCAACAATATCTAGTGATGGGCCAATTTCAAAGCACTGCTTAATGAAGCTTTATGAATCTTTTGTTTCGAATCAGTGACTCAGATCTCCTATCAAACAGCTAAACTGCTAAAATCATGTGACTTTGGCGCTCCGATCCACTGATTCTATTTGTAAAGCTCTGAAGCAGTGTTTTGAAATCGGCCCATCATTTATTGTTGAAAAGTCGTTATTTTGGTTTTTTGGCTAACAAAAAGTATTCTTGTTGTTTTATAATATTAAGATAGAACCACTGATCTCACATGAACTGATTTAAATATGTTTTTAGTACCTTTATGGATCTTCAGAGTTTCAATGGCTTTGCTCTCAATAGAGGCCTCACTGAGCCATCGGATTTCAACAAAAATATCTTAATTTGTGTTCCGAAGATGAATGAAGGTCTTACGGGTGTGGAACGACATGAGGGTGAGTAATTAATGACATTATTTTCATTTTTGGGTGAACTAACCCTTGAAGATGTTTATGTTACATTTTATGTTGTTTTATGTGAGTTAATGTTTATTGCATTATTTATTGTCATGTATTATACTCTAGCCGGTTCTAATAGTGAATGCTTATACCCAAAACCAATGACCTGTATCTTTTTATGCATTTAGGCCTATTCATTTTATTTTGTCTAAATGATTCTAAAAACTACAGATATAAAAGCATGCCTTCGCCATTTATGTATTTACTGTCATATCTTTTACCAGAGCTGGCCTGACAGTTAATTACGGTCATTTGAAGACCTTATGTTTACTTTTTGTTATCAAAAAAGCCATAAAACTTTTATTACCATTGTATTTATTGAAGAGCAATCAAGCAGAGGTGATCAGCATTAGCTTAATGGAGCCTGACTAATGTGGTTAAAGCAGAATACAGGGTCTGAATAACGGAAACTGTTCTGTCAAAGCTCAAGAGTCTGATTGTGTATCGTTTCATGACTTCCTTTAGTCTGCCGTGTTACCCACAAATCTCAGCCCCAGTTCCTCCTTCTGCCAAAACTGCACGGTTGTAACCTCGTGACAGTGGAGGACAGCTGCTTTCAATTAACACAGGAGGATGAGGAAAAAAAGGCCTACAATACTGCAACCAATCCAGATTGAACTCCAAACATCTTGAGAGTGTGTCTGAATCAAGCTCTTGATGTCACATGTAAAGAAGAATTGAAAATAAAAGGTTTCCAGAGCAAACAAAAGGGTTTTTCTCCAGGCCTAGTAAGGAAAGCAATTGATTAAAAAAAAAAAAACGAAAAAAACTAAAAAACTAAAAACAACAAAAAAAACAAAACAACAGTATTATTGTGAAATATTATGATTTAAAATTACTGCTTTCTACTTTAATATATTTTAAAATGTCATTTATTCCTGTGATGGCAAAGCTTAATTTTCAGCACCATTACTCCAGTAATCAGTGATCAGTGTCACATGATCCTTCAGAAATCATTCTAATTTGCTGATTTGGTGCTTCAAGAAACATTACTTTTTATGATCACAATTGAAAACAGTTGTGCTGCTATTATTTCACATTTTTTGTGAAAACCATGACACATTTTTTACAGATTTATTTCTTTTATAAACAGAAAGTTAATTTGTCAAATAGAATATTGTAAATATTTGTAATATTGTAAATGTCTTTACTGTCACTTTTGATCAATTTAATGCATCCTTGCTAAATAAACATACTTTATTTTTTAAATTTCTTTAAAAAAAAAATTGCATAAAATTCAGTGTTTGTATTTCATCCATTGTGCGTTTTTTTTTTTTTTTTTTAATTCATTTTGAGAAATACTGAATCTGTTGCAGAAAACAGCATCTGTCTGGTGTATATATTTAAGCAGCATACACATACATTTTAACAGAAAAGTAAATCAAATGGATCATTTAATGAAACCATACACTTCTTTTCTAATCTGTAAACTGTATCTGTATGTGTTAACGCATTAACATTAAAACGAAGTGCTACTTTTTTTAATCTTTTGGCTATTTTTATTTAATAAAAAGTAATTCAATAACATGCAGAACAATATCACGTATGCACATCAACCCTTTTTACAACACAAATATTTGTCTAAAGTAAATGAGCGGGCTATTACTGAAGATTATAGAGCGCTGCAGGGTGGACGTCAAAATCCCAAAGACTAATTGCCATACGTTTAAAAAAAAAAAAAAAAAAAAAAACCAGCATTTTCGATATGGGTGTAATTTACGCTTTAGAGCAAAATGCTCAAGTATTGTCAAGTTATGTTTATCACAGACCTTATTTCACTCATAAATTGAAAACCCCAATAGGAAAATCTCAAAGGAACCGGGTTCTGAGGTAATACCTGCACAACTCTATTATATCATGTCTAACACTTCAACAGCTAAATGTGTTGACTCCGAGTTTGGTATTCTACATTCTTTTCTTTAGCCTACATCATGAATATAAAACTTAAAACGCAACTACTTATTGTAGTAATCATTTCAATGTCATGTCATGAACAACTCCCATCCCCCGTTGAACTGTTAATGAAGACAGGACAAGTACTTCTATGTGCTTGCTGACATCAAGACACTGAGAAAGTGATGTGCAAATGAGCCACAACTTGATCTTTAATAAAGGTCATTTGATAATATATTTGTTTATCATTTTTAATCACACTGGATGTTCTAAAAAAAAAAAAAAAAAAAAAAAAATCAAGCATTTTCAAGGACAATATACAGAGCACATTTCAAACCTTGAAAATGAATCATTTTCAAACCTTTCAAAACTAGTGGGAACCCTGAATTTCAAAAACAAATTACAAATCCTTATCAGTGTTAGCTAGATATATAATGTTTAAAAAAATGCAGTATTAAGACCCAAACTCGCTTGCACTTATCGGGCAGTTCTTGAAGGAACACTCCACTTTTTTTGAAAACAGGCTCATTTTCCAACTCCCCTAGAGTTAAACAGCTGAGTTTTACCGTTTTCGAATCCATTCAGTGAACCTCAGGGTCTTGCTACCGTACCATGGGAGCAACCATGGAGACATTTGTGAGAGACGCTGCGCAATATCATTGTGCCTGCTGCACCCATGGTACGGCAGCAAAGTTCCTTGATTATTACGCCGGAATGAGAGTATAGTTCCTAGCCATATCGGCCTAGAAAATCGCAACTTTTCATTTTCCGTCGGTCTTAGTACCCGATGTAACTACAGAAGAGTCAAGTTTTAAATAGGAAAAATATCGAAACTCTTTGGTCATTTTTGAGCGAGATGCTAACGGTCTAATCAGATTCAATGAACTATGCTAAGCTATGCTAAAAGTGGTACCGCCAGACCTGGAGATCGGCTGAATGGATTTGAAAACGGTAAAACTCAACTGTTTAACTCTAGGGGAGTTGGAAAACGAGCCTATTTTCAAAAAAAGTGGAGTGTTCCTTTAACTCTTATTCCTGTTTTCTAATTTCGTGGATGGCCTTATTATGCTAAAGGGGAAAAAGAATATCCAATGGCAGATAAAGATAACGTAAGATAAAGTATAATTTTAACTTTATCTTACATTATCTTTATCTGCATGTTATCTTCAGTGAATAAACACATGGCTAGTGTATGGCCTGAAGCACTTTGTCTATGTTTTTAGCTGAGCAATACTGATATCAACAGATCTGTATTTGATAAATCAAAGCTGATTAAGAGCAGATATGGTACAAGCCACTGTAAAAATCTCTGCACTGACTGCTTGATTTCTGTAACAGGCTTTTAAAACAGCCATGCTTTTACTTTAATGACTACAATCTTGCTTTTCCTTTTTTGCTGAAAGAAAAACAGCACCTGAGGCCAAGTGAAAAGCCTGAGCTGACAATAGATGTGCATCATCAGCAAACTGACAGGTGGTTCTAGTCTTCTGATAAATTGCGAGGTAACGTGGCACTAATGTGCCTTGGGATGTTGTTACGCACAAGCGTGCTGTTTAGATCGTCGGATAGAATCTTACATTACACAGTTTAAACCCCAGATCATTGCTGGATCTGCCTCTGAGTTGATTCTTTGATTTCATTCATAGAAATGAAACTTCCTCAGTACGACTTCCTGTTTAAAAAAGAATAAGGAGAGATTTCCTTTGAGGGGTTGCATGCCGAACACAGTGTACTGCCTCCTCACAATCACAGGAACCATGGGACCAGCTGAGCCCTGCGCCCAGCCACCTCAACACCCCCCACTCCCTGCGTCCGTCCGACCCTCAACCGCTTCAAGTCTGCTTTCTGCATCACACTCAAGTGATTTATTGTTCGTAAAATAAATTCAGGAAGAGATGAGAATTCCAGCTGAATCTCTTTTATCCACATGTAAAACATTTGTTTACAAGGCAACAGTCAATGACTGGCTTTGTCATTGACTAATGTTTTCATACTATTTAGCAAATGGCTCAGTGTATATAAAATTGTTAATGATAAACAAAAGTAAAAAAATTGCATTCAATTCAAAAGTTTGGGGTTGGTCAGATATTTGAATGTTTTTTAAAGAAGGCTCTTATGCTCACCAAGGCTGCATTTATTTGATCAAAAATTTAAAATAGCTGTTTTCTATGGAAGCTTGTTTCCGCCAATGAATAAAAAAAAAAAAAAAAAAAAAAAAAAAGATAATTGCGACTTTTTAATCTCACTTTTTTTCTCATAAATGAGAGTTTGCATCTCGCTTTTTTTTTCTCAGAATCGTGTGATATAAAGTCAGAATTGCAAGATATAAATTCACAATTGCGAGAAATAAAGTCAGAATTGCGAGATATAAACTCGCAATTGTTTTGCCCCTCAGAACTGGACTTCATAACTCGCAACTGCGAGTTAATATCTCACAATTCTGAGAAAATATATCTCACAATTAATATCTCACAATTCTGAGAAAAGAAGTCAGAATTGTGGGATATAAACTCGCAATTCCGTGTTATAAAGTCAAATTGTGAGATATAAAATACACACAATTTGACTTTATAACACGCAATTGCAAGTTTATATCTCACAATTCTGACTTCTTTTCTCGCAATTGTAAATTTATGTCTCGCAATTCTGACTTTATTTCTCACAATTGCGACTTTATAAATCACACAATTTTAAGAAAAAAGTCAGAATTGCGTGTCGTAAACTCACAATTTTGAGAAAAAAATCAGAATTGTGAGATAAAAATTCGCAATTATCTTTTTTTTTTTTTTTCGCCAACTCTCAAAATGGATATCAGATCAGATCACGTAAGTGTGCCATGCATTTTGTGGATGTTTGCCAAAATTCGATTCTGAATGAGTTTGATAGTGTGCTGCATGGCTAACGGAGCTAAAGCCACACACTGTTGGAGAAACTCAATAAGAATGAAGATGCGTTTATGAATTATACAGACTGCAAGAGTTTTCGGAGTTATTATCGATTCATCTGCCATTTTCGCTATTGTCCTTGCTTGCTTGCTTCACAATACCTGCAGAACGTCTGATGATTCGGCTGTGCCTTGCCTTGAACATGGGCTGGTATATGCAAATTTTGGGGGCGTAAATAATAATGATTCTGACTGTTACGTAACAGTTGGTGTTATGTTGGGATTCGCCTTTTTTTCCGTGGTGTTTTTCACGCACAAAATTTACATATGAAGGAGGAAACAATGGTGTTTGAGGCTCACAGTATGTCATTTCCATGTAAAGAACTCTTATTATTCAACAATGCCAAGGTAAATACAGTTTATCATTCTATGGCACCTTTAAAACCAATTTATGCATTTTAAGTTCATTACTAGTATGTAAATCTTCATTTAAAAGTATAATTTCACGACTCAAATTTTGTGAAAACACACTGGGCTGTCTTGTGGTGGTGGATGAACCACCTTCTTTATAGAAGATAGTAATTTTCGGAGGCCTAGAAAGACTGAGAGGGCTGTAAAGTTCCTGGTATTCCAAACTGCAACAAAATTATAAATCACCTCTGAAAGGGAAAAGCCTTGCCCCAGTTGGGCTCAGTGTGAACATCAGTAAACTGTTAGCTACTGGCATTTCTCATCTTATACAGCTCTATTGTCATAAGGCTAGCCATGTCTCTGGTGGCTGATCGAATTGCACACATTTAAAGGGAATGAGGCTGAGGACATGGATGCTAAAGGTCAGGTTAACCACCAGTTAGATGAGCATAGCTGATAGGTAGGTGCCTTTCTCTATGTAAATGTACTATGATTGGTAAAAAGGTGTGTTATTATCTCTAAAACTATCTATTCAAGCGAGATTACTGAAAGGAATTCCCAGATAGGAATGTACACGCTATTTACCTACAGTTTATTTAGTTATCCGGCCTGTTCAATAAAGTTAACCTAATTGATTCAAACTCATTTTAAAATCTATATTAAAGTCAGCATGAAACAGAACTTGTGATAGTGTTTTCTTCCCTATTGTCACGTACTGTATATCCGAGTGTAAAAGCTTCTCGAACAAGAAGAAATGTAGGACGGGACTTGATTTTGCCCATCGGGAATTGATTAGATCGTTATGGTTTGCTATTGTTGCCGTGATGTCATGTGAGTGACAGATTGTAACTTGCCCATCCTCGCGCCAGTAAACACATCAGAGAAGAGGCACATGAATTAAAAAATAATGATGTAAACAGATAAATAATTGATCATAAATAGTGCAATACTCCATAAAAAAATAAAAATTGTTCATTTTGATTACATGGTGACTTCAAGTGCTTGAAGTAAACAAACTACTGTTTGGCTTGAGAAAAGAAGGATTTACAGCTGTAACACCTCCTTGAAAGACCTGTGAATGTGATCGTCATCTGTCCTGCATGTTGAGAATCCGGCCTATTTACCCTCAAGCAGCAGAATGAAGAATGCAGTTTGAGGCTTTATCAACAGAGGAGTCAGAAGTGATGACCAAGCGCATACCATTTCAAAGTAGGATACAAAGTATGAGCTCAAAGGACTTTGCTAGATGACAAACAAAAATTAGAAAATACAATAGGCACGCATAACACCCAAAAACTGAATTTCTCAAAAGAACCCGGGTGTTCTGAATACACCTATGAACAAGCAATATGTTCCAAGTATTAATTTGGAAGTCAGATTTAATTTGTCATGGCTCAGTCCTTATAACCGGTTTAAGAAATAAATCAACAGTTATATCACGTTGTGACATCCCCTGGATGGCACATGTTCCAATAAAGAAATATGTAGTCGGTAATTGCGGTTTATTACATTATTTATATCATAGGCATATTAAGTTTTATTAATAGGTGTTTATTGTATTTTTTATAATAAACACAGTTGTATCAGTCTTGACTCAGCTCATCAAAACAGTCTTTTAGAACCTAAATGTAATTTGTAGTGAGTGAGATGTTCTAGAACAAAGAACCACTCTGTTTGATTCATGAGTGAATCGTTCACTCGATTCGTGAACGAATTGTTCAGACCGGATTTTTATCAGATCCGACTCAATAAATTGATTCATAAACGAATCAGACACATCTAATCTTCAGTAGTTTATCAGATACTTTATCTTACCGCATATAAATTCAGGAAGAGATGAGAATTCCAGCTAAGTCTTTTTTATCACATAGGCTATAAAACGTTTGTATTTACAAGACAGTCGTTGGTAACTGGCTTTAATGTGTTTGTGTTGTTTGCAAATGGCTCTGTGCCATTTTGTTAATGAGAAACATAAGTAATTTATATATATATATATATATATATATATATATATATATATATATATATATATATATATATATATATATAAACCTGTAGTCAAAAATTCGCATTACACTACCATTCAAAAGTTTGGGTCTCGATCAGATATTTGAATGTTTTTTTTTAAAGAAGTCTCATGCTCAGCAAGGCTGTTTTCTATATCTGTATATGCTCTCTAATTTTAGGAGTTCTGTTTGTTGCAGCCATGACTCCGCTCAAGTCTTTTAGAACCTAAATATTTTATAGTGAATGAGTTCTGGAACTAAGAACCGCTCTTCATGAGTGAATCGAATTGTGAACGAATTGTTCAGACCGTTTTTTTTTTTTTAGCAGATCCGACATATTCATTGTAAAGATCCGAATCAAAAGAATGATTCGTTCACGAATCAGACATATCTAATCTTCAGTAGCTTATCAGATACTTTATCTAGCAGTATTTTCCCATTAAGATGTAGTATTAAATAAACAGTAACGAGGCCGCAACGAATCCTACTAACATTCAAATCAAAAGTAACACATCTAAAAAGTTGAGTCTGAGGTCAAACAACTGCGTAATCTGAGTATGTAATATCAAAGTTTACTGTTAAGCTAATTGCTGTTATACTTTGAGGTAAATCGAAAAGATTTGTTTTAGGCAGCTGGTTAATTCGGCTACCGCCTTGACAACACAACATAACAACAACATATGAAACCATGACAGAGCTGTCCGTGCCCATCCACGAGATGGCAAAACCAGATAAAAACTTTAAATCTGTACTCGCCTGCCAACTGTTTGATTGGCGAGCTGTTTCATCCGATTAAACTGTTTCTTCATTTTAGTGGCGTCGGCCTCAAACCCCAGTTTTTAAGACGTGGAGAGTGTGTTCGTCGATGCCTCATGAGCCGAAAGATCCTTGAGCACGATGGTGAAGTCGTGTGGATAATTACATTAAAACAGCCCGGTGTACGGTTAGCTCAAGCAGCTAGAAAACTAGCCGAACGGGAGACAAAAAAACAGTAGAGTAGAAAAAAGTTAGCTCCGGTGAGTAGCGGTGCTCGTTTCATGTCATTCCGTGTTGCAACTGTTCTCAAAATCGGGAGTGAGTGGAGTTTCGACGTATGCCAGCCCGTGACATCTACGGGAGAGAGTGGAAGTGCATGGCAGCGGGCTGATCACTCCATCCGTGTCGGGTTCTGTGTGTGTGTTTCACAGCTCAGATCAGCGCTGCTCCAGGCTGATCGTGATGGCATTATTGTGGACACAGGGGCTGTCTCCAATCGTACTGCGCTGACTATATAGACAGCATTTAAGCCGTCTGTTACGGCAAAAAAATGCTGTCTGTGTAGGCAGCTCTAAATGTTTTGACACGCAGCCTAGAAGAGTTCAATGTCCACTCATATTACCTACTGGGATGACCATACACTCCCTGAAAGGACTGTAGGAATTTTACATTATAGCGTTTCTCTTGGTGTCTCTTAGTCTTTTCTCATATCAGCATTAATAATTATATTATATTTTTAGTTTAGTTTTAGATACTATTTTTATATTTTTGTCATGTCCCTTTCCTTTATTTTCCACCCACCTCCATTTGTTACTTTGGTACACAGTATTTATTTTATGTATTGTCTATTTTAATACTTTAAGTACTGTATATATACAAAGCATATATGCTTTGGCAATATTGTAAAAGCGGAAAATCATGCAAATAAAATCTCTGTCTCTCTCTTTCTATTTATAACTTTCACTCATGAGGGCTTGACTGCTACTGACCCAATCCAATCCACAACTTTCATTTTCTAATTTTGCGTTTTTTCCTCTTATTCGGCTTCTAAATGACAGATTTCAGTCATACAAGTTTTTATAACCCTCAGATCCTTGACGTCTAATATCTATAAATCTGTATGTAACGGGACATTTTCCCGTTATCATTGACGTGAGTGATGCAGGGGTGTAAAATTGTTGTGAGCAATAATAAAAAACGGTATTTATAAAAGGACTAATCAGTGCGATTTGCAGAATCATCAAACATATGAAAACACCAACCAATGTAAATGTTACACATAAATGTGAATTAAATTTACTGTCATGCGCAGTAAGCTCACTTCGCCACCTCGAGATGTATTATGGGAAAGTTCCGTCAGCGGAAATAGATGTAAACATGTGATTGTCAACCGGAGCGCTTGGTGCAGTTATGTTTGTGTTATACCGCTGTGAAAACCAATATGCTTGTTTCAAATAAATGTGCTTGAAAAATATTTAAAGAATCTGTTGATAATCTTGAAGTATTGAATCGGGCTGTTGTGTTTTTCGAAACCCGTTCAGTTTAGCTAACATTTAGCATTTGCGTTCATAGGAATGTATGTGTTTATTTCACGCAGTGTTTAGCAATAATTCTTACGTTGCTTCAAATCTGTAAGTGTTCATGGCATCCAAACAGCCATTTACATATTCTGACACTGCTGACGAAGCGGTCAGAGCAACTTGCGACGATGCATCGATATGCAAAAGGTAGCACGCCGTGCAAACACTGTGATCCCAAATAAAATTATTAAACATGATTGTCGCATGTTTCTAAATGCTGTGCTTCCCTCATGACATTCTACCACAATGTTATTGAGCATCCATAGTATCGCCAAATAGGCAAAATATTACAGTCGTGGTTGTGCACAATGTTGCGGACATGATAACTTTTTAATATAATAATGTATATAATACCTAATCAAATTCTTATGTTATTTACATATTAAGCCAGGAACAGTGCTGTAGTTATACATGGCATATACCATTTATGGGTAATAATAACTATTTTATTTAATATAACCGTATGGTTTTTATTCTGTTTTATAGGTTTGCTACCAGTAAAGGTTACTGGACTGACCTCTACGCCCAGTATTTTGTGAGGCAAATAGGTGAACGTAAAGCACCTGAGATCAACAGAGGTAAGATTGTATAAATATCTCCACCTGCTGGTCAATGTTTAAAGCTGCCTTTAATATTAATTCTCCAATATTATTATTGTGCTGTAGGCTATTATGGTCGTGTCAAAGGGGTGAATCTCCTTCTTGATGCTTTTCTCGAGAAGACACAATGTGACTGCCAGGTGGTGAATCTTGGGGCAGGACTGGATACCACTTTTTGGAGATTAAAGGTTTTTTTTTAAAACTATTTTGAGATCCAATAATAATAGTTGTTTATATATTAAATAAGGAATAAAATGTATCCTTAACAGACTCATAATATGTCTTTTTTAATATGTATTTTTCTTAATTCTTAGGATGAAAACATTATGCCGAAAAAGTTCTTTGAAGTTGACTTCCCAACGATTGTTGCCAGAAAAATACACCACATCAAGTAAGGTGTTATTACTTTTGAAATATTATTATTGCTGTTATTTTTCAATAATTTACGTTTTGACATTAACATGAATGATTTTGTATGCTTAGCATGTTGTTTTAGTCATATTCCTGTAGAGGGAGACAGTGTCTTAAATGAGTAGTTTAGGAGCCCTCTGTCTAGCAATGTCCACCCTCCAAAGCAATGGTTGGTTTGTATATCTGTCATCTTTTGTGTATTAAATTTATCGGTCCTTTTGTGCTCTTTATCATTTTAAAATATCCCACCTGAATTAATACTGTTCAATACCTGTTATGCATATGAATTATACTTGTGTGGAGGATGTTTTGTCATGGGTGATTAGATATGGGTGATTAGTATGAAAGTTTTTTCCTACCAAAATTAAAATGAAATATCAAATGCTCAAATTATCAAATAATAAATCAAACTTTCAAAATGGCTGCTCAAATGAGAAATCAAACGCTCAAATGCAATTTAATTTTCTCATTCAGGGAAGCATGAACTGTACCAAAAATAAAATTAAAAATAATTTGTATTTGATTTTTAATTTTCATTATCAATTCAGTATAAACCTGTCATAATTAAATCTATAATTCAATGCTCAAATGAAAAATCAAATGCTCAAATGATAAATCAAATGCTCAAACTGACTTTGCAAACGGCAAATCAAATGCTCAAACAGACACTGCAAATAATAAATCAAATTCAAATGAGGCATGTCAATCAAGTGGCGTGTGGGCGGAGTTTTGAGGCAGAAGAGGAGACTTTCTTGTGTGCAGTTTTTGGTAACTGCCACACTTGAGTAAAAAATGTGCGGATGTCGCTAGCGTGCCACTCCCTTCTTGTCCGCATGCTTACGAGAAATTTTCTCATTTTAATTATGAGAAACTAAGTCATTATTATGAGAAAAGATCATAATTACGAGAAAATTTCTCATTATTATGATTTACAGAATCATATTTGTTACTCAAGTGTGGCAGTTACCCAAACTGCACACAAGAAAGTCTCCTCTTTTCTGTTTAAGAAATTTTCTATTTTGTACCAGGCCATTTGTGGTTGTTAAATTCTTTTGTTCAATAAAGTTCTTGCAAAAAAAAAAAAAAAAAAAAGTCTCCTCTTCCGTCTCAAAACTCCGCCCACACGCCACTTGATTGACACGTCTCATTTGAATTTGATTTATCATTTTTAGTGTCCGTTTGAGCATTTGATTTGATGTTTGCGATGTCGGTTTGAGCATTTGATTTATCATTTGAGCATTTGTTTTAACATTTGAGCATTGAATTATATATTTAATTATGACAGGTTTATACTGGATTGACAATGAAAATTAAATATCAAATACAAATTATTTTTAATTTTATTTTTGGTACAGTTCATGCTTCCCTGAATGAGAAAATTAAATTGCATTTGAGCATTTGATTCTCATTTGAGCAGCTGTTTTGAGAGTTTGATTTATTATTTGATCATTTGAGCATTTGATTTATCATTTGAGCAGCTGTTTTGAGAGTTTGATTTATTATTTGATAATGTAAGCATTTGATTTCTCATTTGAGCAGCTGTTTTGAGAGTTTGATTTATTATTTGATCAATTTAAGTATTTGATTTTTCATTTTAATTTTGGTAGGACAAAAACTTCCATAGATTAGTGCTACATAACCAGAGTCAGTGGAAACTGCTGTAGGTACAGCTGTGCAACATACGCATTTAGCCGTCTCTTGGCCAAAGTGAATTGCAATAGAGAAGTTGTTCCCAATCTGGGGGCCGCGGCCGGAGTTTTAAAACTGATTTGACTGATAAAGGCTAATAGTGTACAGTGAGCAGATTGTTGTTATGCGGAAAAAAAATATTCAGGGTGATACAAGACCCCACTGCGAAATTATCCCGCTTATTATGTGACTACTTGCCACATAAGTAAATAAATGAACACAAAATATTAATTTGACATATTTTATTACCCTAAGATGACTCACAGTAGGTTGAGCTGATCTGTTATCAGTTGTAGCTGTTGTTGTCGTGGAATAAACAGACCGCTAGATGGCGCGATTGAAGAATCAGAATTGAGTATTGCATGGAGCCGTGTAAAATTATAAATGAATAATGCATGATTCTGCATTAAGCATGGACAAGTTTGTGAAACGACTGCCAGTGCCAAGTGAACGTTAGTGATGAGAGAAACGAAGCTTTTCAAAGCGTTCGAAACACCCCACGCTGGTGACGCTTGCTGGTCAGAACAGTGTAAATGCAACAAAAACTCAGGCCAAACGTGCATAAAAACAGCTTTTACAAACCCATTGCAAATGTTTTATTGAGAATATAATTTATCAGATGCAATTAACTAATCATCTAATACCATTAAATATTAAGTGTCTGTATAATATGTATTCTTTTATCAATTTTCAGGGCTTGTTTTGTTTGTTCTATGGATGGGTCAGTTAAACAGAGACTATTGACTACTATTATTCCTTTTAAATATACAAATACCTCATTAAAATGTATACAAATTTATAAAACTAGTCAGAGATCAGGTAATAGACACTTTGACACTTGTTACGCAGATAGACACTTGTTCAATGATTTGCCGCTAGGGAGCGATCTCAGTGAATCTGTATGATTTATGGGTTCACAAAGATCGCCCCCCCAGTGGTGAACCACTGACATTTTGAAAAGTTTCAAAACAGTTATGACGTAACGAAGCCTCTTTATTGAAATCACGTGACTTTGGCAGTTTGAAACACGCTCTGAACCACTGATTCGAAACAAAAGATTCAAAAAGGTTTCGAAGCTTCATGAAGCAGTGTTTCGAAACCGCCTATCACTAGTAAACGTGAAGCAGACAATGAATCTAACAACGATGAATCATATCAAAGTGTCTACACCAGACGCGAGGGGCGTGACAACAAAAATAAAAAGAACCCATTGTAATCAGTGACGCTGTCTACACTGGAAGCGACACGACACAACAAATTCCCCACTGGATGCCGCATTCCATTTCTGACATACTCTAAGCGCTCGCGCAACTTCTGACACAAGAAACAAAATGATTTGTAATGTCCGCATTGTCGCATCCAGTGCAGGCAGCCTCATCAAGCTGTTGAAGAGCGACACAACAAACGTTGTGTCCGATGTAGACGAGTTTTAAAGACAAGAAATATGACGAGACATATCTTGCCCTCGGATTCACCAGTACAACAGAACAGATACCCCAGTGTGGTGGTCCTCAATATATTAGCTTCTGAGAGTCTTTATTTGGGTACATGTAGGTGGGAGGGGCTTGAAAATATTTTCCTCTAGCAGGCCCGGCAGTAAAAGTTTGGGAACCACTTCAATAGAGAAACATAAGCAATTTGTCAGAGACAACATTTATTCATAGTGTTCAATACCAGGTTTATAAGAAAACTAGTCTAGGAAACAAGTTAGATCAGAGATGAAATGCAAAGAAGAGGAAGATTTTTGTGTTTGTGTTAAGTGACATTTTAAGTCTGTGTGTGTTAGTGACATATAGAATATAAATACACAAGCTGTGTACAGAGGGAATTGTGTAATACAATACAATCCCGACCCTTGTTGCATTAGATAACAGAATACCAAAGTGTCATCTGCAAACAAATGATACTAGATCTTTTCTCACAACCTTTTTTGCAGTTGCCTGTAACTAACTGGTGTTGTATAAAATCTGTTCCCTCAAGTTCAAACAAAAAGTGTTCAAATTGTTTGAGTAATACATGTATTATTTGTATATTTTGAGACTACTGTACAATATAATACAAAGGAATGCTATATATATATATGCAGAATAGTTTTCAGAGTTCAAACTTGTATTTTTATGTGGACTTTCTGCACGTTGTTTGATGATAAAATATGAATGACTTTGATGATAGAAATCTGAACTGATAATGATCACTGAGATAACACTCCGTTTTCCATAAAACAATTGAGTAAATGATTAACTTAAGTATTTATCTATCTATCTATCTATTTATGTATCTATCTATCTATCTTTTACAGGACAAAACCTCCACTATCGAAACCTTTGATTGAGACCCACTCCACTGATTCACTCCTTCTGGGTATTGAAATTGAATTATGATGTTACAGAGCATATTACTTTGCTGTTGTGTAGTGATCTTTTTCACTGTAACCTCTCATCTGTTCAACTCTTTTTGACAGATAGTCATAGCCTGGACTCGGACAGATATTGTATTATTGGTGCTGATCTAAGAGACCTCCCAACTTTAGAGGACAAACTAAAAAAGTTCCAGATAAATCCAGAGTACGTACTGTAACGTCACAGCCTTGGCTGAGTTAAATATAAATTCAATATTTTTTTCAGTCTTACTATTACACTGCATTTTTGTGACATTTTATCAACACGGTCATCAAAGGACTTTACATAGTAATGCCAGTTACAACAGCCTCTCTTATCTTTATTGTGATGTACAGATTTGTCTTTCTGAAAGGTTCACACATTTGCCTCAGTCACATGTGAGTTGTATAATGTTGTGACTAAAATTAACAGTTGGTTGAACGTTGTGTATCAAAACAATAGGTTTTTGAGATAATTTGACTTGCTAGAAAGTTAACCTCACGATTCTGTGCATCCTACATAGTGTTGATCCATCCTGCTTGGCCTCCCAATAGGATTTGCATGCATCTGTTGTTTTGTTTTCGTGCATCTCTGTTGATGCCCCTGACGACAATAGTACACTTGGGAGCATTTAGAGTTTCCTTAGATGCGTCAAAAAGTACATGTTTTCTTTGATGTGAACTGATGAGACCCGAAGGAAGCTACCGTTCTAGAAGGTGTATGACATCAATGGCATCATTTCCAAGGTCTCTCACCTTGAGTTTTTTTTTGTTTTGTTTCGCTTTTTTTTTTTGCAACTTCCTGTTCAGTCCACCCTAACATGGCGTCTTGACGTTTACCATCTTGTCTGCAAATCCCATCAGTGTCTCATTTGCTAAATGAAAAAAAAAAGTCTGGAAAATCTATTGTCATAGCATGTGAACCACTCTTAAAAATGTGATTTCCTGCTTTGTACTTTCAGATATTACCTTAATGATTCAGCTGCCAGGAACAAACTTCTTGTTTAATGCAATTGATTAAATTGTGATGTTCTCAAGAGAAAAAAAAATGGAGCCTATTTTGAATCTGATTCCAAAAAAGAACATTTTAAAGGGATAGTTCATCCAAAAATGAAAATTCTGTCATCATTTACTCCCCCTCAAGTTGTTCCAAACCTGTATAAATTTCTTTGTTCTGCTGAACACAAAGGAAGATATTTGGAAGAATGTTTGTAACCAAGCAGATCTCGCCCCCCCATTGACTGCCATAGTATTTTTTTTCCTACTATGGTAGTCAATGGGGGGCGAGATCTGCTTGGTTACAAACATTCTTCCAAATATCTTCCTTTGTGTACAACAGAATAGAATTCTTTTGAATAGAATGTTCAAAAGTACAGCATTTATTTGTAAAGTAAATCTTTTGTAACATTACGGGTGCTTCTTGGCTGCATATCTTGGCTGCCACACCATCAAGTGCCACCAAAGGCCATCTCAGTTTGAAGGAACCTTGGAAGGCAGACCTTCGCTTCTCGTCCTTCATTCAGCTCATTTTGAAGGATGTATCAAGTGTATCCTTCACGTCAATCAGTCACCCTCCATCTTTTGCACACATTCCAATTCACAATGAATAACTGACGGAAAATTAGATGAAGATGAAGGCTTAACATTAAACTGTAAGCCATTGGGAGAACACAAATGGTTGTCATTCACTGCATCGCATGAATTGAAAGCCAGTTAATATAAATGCGCACTTACTAGACCATCTCTTTCTAGCAAAGGACTGGACTAGGAAGGACACAGCCTCACTAGGATGCAGCCTTCCATTTGAGAAGCACATTATAAATAACTTTAATGTCACTTTTGATCATTTTAATGCATCTTTGCTTAATAAATGTATTAATTTCTTTGAAAAAAATAAAAAATCTTACTGACCCCAAACTTTTAAATGGTAGAGTTTAATTTATAAATATTCTATTTTTCATTGTAGTTAATGTTTGTTCATAATCCATCAATGTTAATACAACTTGCAACCTAATGTATGTAGACAGTAACATTATCCTAGATTAATTAATGCTGTAAAAGTACTGTTGTTCATTGTTAGTTTATGGTAATTCTTTAATGTTATCAAATTGTTACCCATAATTCACAGTTAAATTTAGCCTCTATCTAGAGGAAGCTTAATCATAGGATGGGTGTTGTAAAGAAACACTTCCCCACCATTGATATGAGCTGAAGGATTATGCTTAACATTCCTTTATCCCAGTATTCCTCCTTCTATCCACCCAGGTTGCCCACTCTGTTTCTGTCTGAATGTGTACTGGTGTACATCACCCCTGAGCAGTCCTCCAAACTGGTGCACTGGGTTGCAGACACCTTCCCTACGGCCATGTTCATTAATTACGAACAGGTGAGTTAATATCATAATCTGCATCATTATTACAATCCTCATGTTTATTTTTTAAAAATTCAAAATGTTCAGATCATTTGATGGTGTCTGCAGGTCTTAAAAAGTCTTAATTAAGGCCTTAAAAGGTCTTACATTAGAGCAGAAATTCATAATGTCATGGCATTAAATTTAATGCATGCATTGCCAAAAAAGTGTGTTTTTTTTTTTGTCCTGTTTTCCAGTATAATTATCTAAACATCTTTAAATCAAGATACATTTACCTGAGATGCTAATGTAAAGTGAAGTCTTGAAAAACTGAACAAAATTAAGTGAGTTTATGCTTAAAACATGAAGTTATGAACATTTCCATTTAGATTACGTTGATTTTTCTGAACCCACTGGCAGATATTTATTCTTGTTTTAATTATAAACTCACTTAATTTTGATCAATTTCACAAAAACAAGACTTCATATATTGTTATGTTGTATTCCTAGTAAAGGTATCTTGATTTAAGAATGTTTAGACATTTGCACTGGAAAACAAGACAAAGATACTGAGGAAGAACATCACTTTTTTGAGGTGTGATCAGAAGATGCACTAAAAGATATTTCCATATTCTAGTGGCCGAGAGCAGAGGCATACTTTTTTTGTAAAATGAATTAAAAAGTAATTGATATATGTTGGTAGTTGTATTTCCAAACTGTGACGTGTTGCTAATACAACTAATTGTGTTTGTCCCTAGACATTTACATTTAAAGAACATACTGACATATTTATTTCTTAAATTTTCTTTACTTGGTTTTAAAAATGTCTTAAAAACTCTAAATTTACCTTCATAAAACCTGTAGAATTTGATGAGAAATGTTTGAATTCATACTTTGATCTCAGATTGCTTTATTTCTGCAAATGTAAGCACAGTTTAAGACATTTATCCAGACGCTTTTATCCAAAGTGACTTACATTACATTCAATGTATACATTTTCATTTTATCAGTTCTTACTTTCCCTGGGAATCGAACCTATGACCTTTTCATTGCTACTGTTTGAGCTACAGAAAAGCATGTAAATGTAAAAATTGTGAGCTCTTCCTGTCTGCCTTGCTAACTGTCCAAATCTTTTTAGGTGAACATGAATGATCGCTTTGGGCACATCATGATTGAGAATCTGCAGAGACGGCAGTGCAATCTGGCTGGGGTGGATCTGTGTCAGTCTTTGGACTCTCAAGTATGACACTCTCACATTTTAGGACTGGCATTAACATTCTAGCTCTTTATTCATAATGCAATTCAAAGATTTTGTACAGCAGGAGCTGTCAGATTGTATGATTGTTCTTCTCCATACAGTAAGACAGTGTCTTGCTATGTACAATCAAAACATTACGCTGGGTTGTACTTGGAATTTCAAAGTTGTTTTCCTGCTCAACATACAATGGGTCATCAAGACTCAGGAAAACAGCGCAGTTAAGCTCAAGTCATTGTTTACTGCAGCCACCCCCAGCACTTCAGTCTCACAAAAGCAGTATCAGTGCAAGCCTCTCAAGGTTACCACTGCGATGACCTTCTGTAGACACCTCCGAATATCTGCACAGGATGGCTTAAAATTTGAACTTGGAATGAAAAATACATTAGTGTTTTCAATGTGTCAGTGTTATTTTAGTTTCATTAATATAGTATTAATATTTTGAATGTTTTTATTTTATATTTTTAATTTTAAACTTTTAGTGATTTTGTGTTTTGTATTTTATTATTTTTTGTTTATTTAATGTCTATAGTTTTTATTTTTATTTTTTATTTCAGTTGTTTTAGTAGGGTTAAAGGGTTCAAGTTAAAGGGTTAGTTCACCCAAAAATGAAAATTCTGTCATTAATTACTCACCTTCATGTCAGAAGACTTTCGTTCATCTTCGGAACACAAATGAAGATCTTTTTAATAAAATCTGAGAGAATTCTGTCCCTCCATTGACAGTCTATGCAACTGACACTTTGATACTTCAAGAAGTTCTTAAAGTAATCCATATGAATTGAGCGGTTTAGTCTAAATTTTCTGAAGAGACACGATTGCTTTATATGATGAACAGATTGAATTTAGGCCTATATTCACATAAAAACATTCATCAACTCACACATCAGTTGTGGTAAATGGAAGCTCAAGAATGTTTGCTTGACGTGTGCAAGAACCAATGAGGTTCATTCTTGAGTTACGCAGAATGTTTGAGCTTCAGCGAGTGGTTTGTTCTCGTGCATCAAGCATGTTCGGTTGAGCTTCTGTGTATGTTCGCTGATCAAATGTTTATATGTGAATAAAAGCATAAATTAAACCTTGTGCGTCAATTAAAAAAAAGTTACACATAGGTCCATAGAGGACAAAATTGTCCATGTCAAAAAAAAAAAGATACAAATTTGAAACTTATTTGCTTGATAGGCCAAACCTGAGAAAATGGCACCATCGGGTAAAAAATAGTAAAAATTAAAATTTTGAAGCCTTGCCAACAAAGATCGCATCGTTTTATAGTTAAATGGCCCTGGGATTAAAAATTGCAGTGTAATGGGTTTCAATGGGGACGTTTTTGTCCAAAAGGTCCTGAGTGGAACTATTAACTAAATAGATTTTTTTAAAGGAAATGGGGATGAAATAGTAAAATTCCAATAAAAATACATACCTGTGCCAAAATTTATGCAGTTGACATTAATCCAGGCAAAATGATGAAAAAAACAAAAATGTAAGGTCGGATTTTATTAAAAAGATCTTCATTTGTGTTACGAAGATGAACAAAAGTCTTACGGGTGTGGAATGACATGAGGGTGAGTAATTAATGACAGAATTTTCATTTTGGGGTGAACTAACCCTTTAAACTTAATGAAAAATGTGGCATTGGCAATTAGCTGAGTTTTGTTTTATATTTTATTTTCAGTTATTTTACAGATTTATTTGATTTTATTTCAGCTAACATTTATTTCAAGAAATGAAAACAGAACTGTTTTTATTTTTAGTAACAAGAATGTGTGTTTCCACAGAAAGAACGCTTTCTGTCGGCAGGCTGGGAAAGTGTAAATGCGCTGGACATGATGATGGTCTACAGCATGCTTCCTCAGGAAGATGTAGCTAGGTACACAAGCCAACACTAAAGTACAGTTGTAATCAAGTGTATATTTATAACTCTACAACCAGGAAGGATTGAGATCAGAATCTCTACAATGACTTTCTTTTGTTTTACAATCACAGAATTGAACGCCTGGAGTTCTTAGACGAAAAGGAACTTCTCCAACAGCTTCTACAACACTACTGCATCTGCTGGGCCATAAAAGATAAGCTCAGTTTAGGTGAGGCTTCCATTTTACCCAATTAACGTCATTCTAGAGTTTCATGGACAGTTTGACGTCACTTGTAACTAATAGCGGACTTCTCTTTTCAGGCCTTTCACAAATTGGGTTTTAAACAGCAATGGGGACTTGGTTGTAAAAGTTTAATTTGAAACAACATGACCAAGAGTCAGAGGACAGGAAGGGGAAGTCATTTATATCTTTATTTCCATTTTGGAGCGCAATAAAAATGAAGACTACTGGCATCAGCGTCTTTTCTTCTGTTTTGTTTGTCTCCTTCTGTCTCTCATGTGACGGTGTCTCACTGAAGTGCCATTGTAATTCAGGCCATAGCCATTATTAAACCATTGTGAAACATTCATAAGATCACAAAAATTAATAGCTTAGCTTATTTTGTTAGCTATATGAATGTTAGTAAGCTTCTGTATGAATATTAATGAAGAGTGATGATGAATAAAGACAATTAAGAGTCTGAAGTAAACTTTAATGCATAATTTATTGTTGCACTTTAGGATACCTTTAATTTGAAACCATTTTACACATCTACATTGTGTAATATTAGTCCTTCCAGGATTTTGCAGGAGTTTTTTCTGATTTTTGCTGCCTAAAATGACTGCATTTGTGACGGCTTTTCTCAAAATTTGTGGCAATATACCGGACTAACATTTGAGGGCAGTAGCACTGGTGCCTTTAAAGGGTTAGTTCACCCAATAATGAAAATTATGTCATTTATTACTCACCCTCATGTCGTTCCACACCTGTAAGACCTTTGTCCATCTTCGGAACACAAATTAAGATATTTTTGATAAAATCCAATGGCTCAGTGAGACCTCCATCGAATCTGTGGTTCGGAGTGTGTATCAAACTGCCAAAGTCACGTGATTTCTGTAAACAAAAGAATAATAGTAGTTAATAGTCTCTTATTGACCTGTTTAGCTGCGCCAATAAAAGACTATTAACTACTATTATTCTTTTTAATTATAGGCCCACTAATGTCTAATTAAAATGTCTACAAATGTATAAAACTGATCAGAGATCAGGTAAAACCTATAGACTTGATTCATGGGTTCACAGAGATCATTGCCCCCCAGTGGTGAACCATTGAAATTTCAAAATGTTTCGAAACACTTATGACATAACAAAGCCTCGTTTACTGAAATCACGTGACTTTGGCAGTTTGATACACGCTCCAAACCACTGATTCGAAACAAAAGATTTGTAAAGCTTCGAAGCTTTATGAAGCAGTGTTTTACAAATTGCCCATCACTAGAAATTGTTGAATAAAGTCGTTATTTTGTTTTTTTGGTGCACAAAAAGTATTCTCGTCGCTTTATATCATTAAGGTTGAACCACTGTAGTCGCATGAACTGTTTTAAATACGTCTTAGTATCTTTCTGGGCACTGAAAGTGTAAATTAACTTGCTGTCAATGGAGGCCTCAGTGAGCCATCGAATTTTATCAAAAATATCTTAATTTGTGTTCCGAAGATGAACGAAGGTCTTACGGGTGTGGAACGACATGAAGGTGAGTAATTAATGACAGAATTTTCATTTTTGGGTGAACTAACCCTTTAAGTTCTAAGGTGGCACCAGCTCCTGATTTGGCTGCGCTGTGAGGACTGACAGAAAAGCACTGAGCTTGAGTTTAGATGCAGATAATATTAACTTTTTATTATTAATAAATATTAAAAACATATACTAGGGTGTGGAAATGGCTTATAAGCCAATAAGTGCGCCTCTTCAGCATCTACTACAGTGGTAGTTTATTGTCTTTTTTATTTCTAAATAAGTGTTTGCTTTCCTACATTGTGAAACTTTTAGTTTTACAAATGGGGACAAACTATGAAGGATGAATACATGCCAAATGAATACAGGACAAATAATGTTTTGGACATCACATTAAAAATAACATTTAAATTGGGCAATATTTAAAGCTTTGAAGTGCTGGGAAAAGTTGTGTGAAAGCATTCGAAAACATTAGACCATTTCTGCCACAAGTTATTTCTGTTAGTGTTAGTGGCATGTTTCGCATGGTTTCCAGATTACACAGGGCTGGGAAGAAAGCGCTTGAATTCACCGCAGAATTAATAACATCACTGTGAAATTTTGTGAGAAGCACTCACGTTCGTCGCAGAATTTTCTGTTAAACCACAGATATCAGATCAAAGTTTCCACGTCGGCGCTGTTTGATCTGATATCTGTGGTTTAACAGAGAATTCTGCGACGAACGTGAGTGCTTCTCACAAGATTTCACAGTGATGTTATTAATTCTGCGGTAAATTCAAGCGCTTTCTTCACAGCGCTGTGTAGAAATGGTGTCGTGTGATCGAGATAGGCCCCGCTGCTCTGAACTCCTGTCGTGTTGTCAATTATTGGTCCGAGCTGCGCAGCTCAAACGAGTTGACTAAATGCATGTTGCGATGACGTCACGGGAAGTGTCTAAAAGCCCCAAATCTGCTGAAAATCTGCGGCAATTAAGAAAAAATGCAAGCTCCTCCGAATATTGCGGAGTTTGCTTGATTTTGCGATAAATTCAGCAATCGCAGAATCGCGAAACCCTGGAGGGACTGGATCATACTGGGAATATCCTTTGGAATATCCTTGTTACACCAAATTTTCGTAAGCAGCGCTAAATTAATTAATTTATTTATTTTTTTTCTGGTTAAAATGTAGGACAAATATTCAAAAAATCGAATATTAAAAAAAACAACAAAAAAAAAAACATTATTTTACTCTAAAAGCTCATTTACGTTTTTGTCATGTCATAGCTTTTCTTCAGACTGTACATACCAAAAGATTGGGGTCAGTAAAATTTCTATTTTTTGTTTAAAGAAATTAATAATTTTATTCAGCAAGGATGCATTAAATTGATCAAAAGTGACAGTAAAGACATTTATAATGTTACAAAGGATTTCTATTTTAAATAAATGCTGTTCTTTTGAACTTTCTATTCATCAAATAGAATCACAGGAGCAAAAATGTATCACGGTTTCCACAAATATATTCAGGCAATGTTTCTTGAACACCAAATTAGCATTAGAATGATTTCTGAAGGATAGTGTAATACTAAAGACTGGAGTAATGATGCTGAAAATTCAGCTTTGCCATCACAGGAATAAATGAAATTTTAAAATATATTTAAATAGATAACAGTTATTTTAAATGGTAATAATATTTGACTATATAACTGTTTGTACTGTATTTTTGATTAAATAAATGCAGGCCTTAGTGAGCATACACTGTAAAAAAAAAAAAATCCAGCAGCTATGGTTGCCAGAACTTTACCGTAAAAAACCGGCAGCTGTGGTTGCCAGAACTTTACCGTAAAAAATATGGTAGCAACGTTTTAGGTTTTACGGGACAGCACTTAGTTTACTGTCTATTTTACTGTTCAAAACCGTATAATTTAAAGGTTTATATTGTAATAATTACAGTTCAAAACTGTTTATTTTACATACCCTAAAAAAATTCCATTAAATTTACGGTAAAAAAACGTATTTCATGCAATCAACTTATATAATGTTAATTTACCAACATACCTACTAATATCTGTTTTGTATCTTTGTAATACATTGACAAACACAGTGGTGATGAGAGTCACATGATGAATCAAAGTTCATCACAAGCAGCTTTTCCACAAGCTGAGAAGGACAATACTAATATATAGAAGGTGCACACAGTGTCATTCACACAAACACTAAACACCATCATGGTAACACACATGAAATTTTAAAAATGCAATAAACATTAATTTAAGAACATTAAATAGAACATAAAACCCTAATGAACAAAACTGATTAGAAAAAAACCAAGAAGAAACAGTTATTTCAACAAAAATACATTGAAGATGTGAAGTGTCACACATGGAATTGTGGGAATTTTAATTTACGTTTTCTTTTGTTATTTTTCACTTCCAAAAACTAAATTTAACGGTATTTTACTGTAAAATTACATTAAATGTACTGTTAGATCTATTACAGTTATTCACCGTATATAGTATGGAAACTTTCTGTAAACCAATGAACTCTTTTTCACCGTAGCATTTTTACAGTCTTTTACCATTAAAATCAGTAGTCATTTTTTACGGTGTAAGAGACGTCTTTCAAAAACATTAAAGATCTTGACCCCAAACTCTTGAACGGTTGTGTATGTTTTTCAAACGTCACAAATAATCACCAGGAAGTAGTTTTAGAAAACAAAAGGTGATTAAAAGACACAAAAAAAGGAAATGTTTCCTCTTTAGCCGTCAACGCCAGGCATCCTGCAGTCTTTCTCTGTATTCATTTTTGTCAGTAAGTCCCACAAGAGAAAGATTAACCCAAAGCGACCTTGTGCTGTTATTTACTGCCACAGGAACCCTGATTTGATGCATGGGAGTGAGAGCTGTACGCAATACTGTGATAAATGCAGATGATCTGCTGCAGGCCATGCAGTGATCTATAATGTGCCATTAGATTTATAAAGTTTGGGAATCTGCATTAACTCTAATCAATTTAGTTGCATAAGACAGTCAAAAAGACCTTGTGTGACATGAGAGTGCGTTATGCTCTTTTTATTGTCCTCGGTTGTGTAATAGCAGGCTGGTGGATGATAAGCTATATCCTGAACCCGTCACCCCTCAAACAATGCTCTCCACTGCTGTAATTGTAAAGTGTTTTTCCCAAGCCACCAAGAGTGATGACGGGTGAGACTGTTGGCCCGCCTTACCACCACTCCACCCCATCCTCTGTCCACCTTTATCAGTACAAAGCTGCAGTGTGTGTGCACAGAACACCTGAAACCTCGGACAAACAAAATGACCTCAGTGGAGTCAAAATCAGAGCTCTTTACTGTAGCCACAGGCGATGGAGGGGACAACCATCAGAATGCGCCTAAAAAGTCCTTCTTTGAGCACTACATTCAACCCTGCCTGGCAGAGATCCTCGGCTCCACTCTCTTCATGTTTGTGGGCTGTGTGTCGGTCATGGGTAACGTGGGCATCAGTGGGAGCATCCAGCCTGCCCTGGCACATGGACTAGCACTGGCGATAGTAATTGCGATTTTGGGAGAAATCAGGTAACTGTCTTATTTTCTGTGTGACAAATGACTTTAAAATAGAGAATACAAATGAAAAATAATATATTTAAATATATAAAACTATGTTGATAATGTTTATATTATATGCTTGTTATATTTACAATATTTTAAAAAAGAATATCAAGTATTTAAATTAGTTTTCATTGAGTAATGTAGCCAGAAATGTCATTATAAAGAAATTTTACATTGTACATGCATTAATATCTGATTACTATGCAAAATAATATATTTTTATTGATATTATTTTATAAACATGAATAAATTATCATTTTTTTATTTAAAACATTTCTTTCTTTCTTCATTTCTTCTTTCATGCATGATTTTCTTATGTCATCTTGTTTTCCAGTGGTGGTCACTTCAATCCAGCCGTGTCTGTGTGTGTTTACCTCATCGGAGGAATGGAACTCATACTCTTGGTGCCATACGTGCTCTCGCAAATGTTAGGTGGAGTGATTGCTGCCGGCCTTGCTAAAGTATATGTGCAAGCTTCTCTATCAATATTTCTGACTGTGTTTGTGTATTTGTGCCTTAGTGCTCAAACTACTGGAAGTATACGATCATTTACACTTTTGACAATACAATATAAACATTCTCTTTTCTTTTTCTTTAGGCTGTCACTACAAATGAGGCATTTGGAAATGCAACTGGAGCAGCATTTAATGCCATTCAGTCCGCTCATGGCACTGGCTCTGCGACTATGGCAGAGATGATAATGACGCTCTTCTTGACCATGGTTGTGAGCATGGGCGCTGTAAACGGAAGGACCCGAAGTCATCTTGCTCCCTTCTGCATTGGACTCACTGTGACTGCAAATATTTTGGCTGGGTAGGAAACTAATATTTCACACAAAGGGACAAACAAATTATATAGCCTACTGTACAGAATACTGTGCCATACTACATTTTAAAAGAAGAAAAAAAAATCTAGTCTAGTGTTTTGTGTTAAATATTTAACAATAGGAAAGATTGGAAACATTTTATTTAAACATCTATATCTACATCTATATCTAGGGATGCACCGATACCATTTTTTAAGGACCGAGTACGAGTACCAATACTTTTTTTCTGGTACTCGCCGATAACGATACCGATGCCTATACATTTATAAAAGTTTTCCAAGCACAACACAGTGAGACTAATGAATGTAGGACAGCTTCTTTATTATTACTCCAATGAAAAAAGTAATAATTATTAAAAACAGACAAATATTTAATTAGGCTACTCTCCCTTTAAGACCGAATCCAAGTATGTAATATACTGACACATATCCTGTTTTCACCCACCTGTTTGCGTCCACTTAAGCCATAACCGACTGTATTTACATGAGATACTCCACACGATGGACATTTTGACAACTATTTGTGCATTTGACCATTCAGGCGCAAGGAGAACTGATCGCACGCTGTCTGAGAGAACAGGGATCGCGCGCAAGAAGGATAGAGAGCGCGCTTCTGGTCTGTCATTCAGCGCGATTTGCATGCAGTTCGCAGTGTGTCGGTTATCATCATTAATTTTGAAGTATTTCCAGACCCCTGAGGCTGACATTGTTTCTGCTGCTGCCGCCGGTGTCTCTGTGCGCGGAAAATTTTGTCAGTTACATCACGTGAGGTATTGGTCTTTGGTATTTTTACGAGTATGAGTACAAGTAGGCCTACATGAGCTTGGTATTGGGCCGATACCGATAGGCCTACTTGTATCGGTATCGGTGCATCCCTATCTATATCTCAAGTCTCAAACTTTCATATAATACTCCTCTCTCTTTCTCTCTCTGAAGTGAAAATGAAGTAGCCTAGTTTAGAAATCTATTAATACCTGAACTGTGTAGATTAGTGTCAAGTATACAACCAGTGCAAATACTGTTACTACTGCACTACTGTAACTCAACTGTTAAACAGGAACATGGATGTTTTAAATGTTGTACGTTGTAATTCAAAATGCTAATCTAATCTAATACAAAACACATACAGGAAACATTTTAATTCAAATCAGCAAATAAAACAGGGAAAAATAGAGAACAAATACAGTCTAACAACTCTAAACATGTTTTGTTTATGCTTATAATGTTTACATGTTATATGTGTTTTTAGACTATGTTGTTAGATGATAGTATAATTCTAAAATTATAATTATTATATTTATAATTAATGATTTTACTAATAATTGTTACATTATATTTGTCCATGCTATAAAACTTGACTAATTTGAAGCCTTATTGCTGAAAATGCTGTAATTTGCTTTAAAAAATATATATATAAATCAAGAAATATTGATTGAGCAGACAGAGAGGATATACTACTACATTCTGCCCCAAAAAAAAAAACCCTATATAAATATAATAATTATATAATACTATTACTACTAATAATACTAGTATCCCTACCATTTAACAATCATTAACATTATAAAAAATAATAATAATCTAATTATTTACTAGATTTTTCTTGGCTTTTTTTTTTTTGTGTGTGTACTGCTGTCCCCTGACTCCCCTCAGGGTGGTGTTGATGTATGATAGTGATTTTACCCCGTCAACCCCGGTAGCTCATTTCTAATTGGTGAAACTGATGATGTTTTATCATATTCCGTTACAACACTTTTTGGTGTGCACAGACATCCGCGAGGGCAGGGGCGCGCCCCCCCCCCCCCCCCCCCCCCCCCTCCTGCACGCCACTGAGAACACTCTCCCCTAACTGTCATCATATGTTTCATGCGCTTTTATAAGCAGATGTTTGGCACAACCAAAACTCATTTTCTCACAAGTCGCTACACTTGTTTTAATGTGGGGAATGATTTGTCTTTAATGAACATGGCAACTAAACAAATAGGATGTCACAGGATATGTTACAGGAAACAAAGTCATCAAGAGCCTTAGAATAATAATGGCAAAAGGAAATATTAATTCCTAACACTAAAATGTGCTGATATGCTGTATTTAGGGTCATTTTTTGAGAAGCTCTAATTTAACTGTCTTACATGTCAAACAGGGGTGGAATATCAGGAGCATGTATGAATCCAGCAAGGGCCTTTGGGCCAGCGATAGTGTCCGGTCACTGGACGTACCACTGGGTATATTGGGTGGGACCTTTGGCTGGTGCTTTGGTCACTGTCAGCATTGTGAGGTATTCTTGCAACTCACTTTTTCCTTACACAATGAATGATTTTCTTCATTCAGGAGGAGTATAAAGTCTTTTAGTGTATCAGCTTGAACATGATATGATGACTTAAAGCTGTTCAGATTGAAATAAAAATTAATGTTTTCAGTATAAAACTTTTCATCTTAATATGTGAGTATGAGTATTCTGATCAATTGCTTGATTCATTCTAGGTTAATAGTGGGAGACAAGAAGATTCGTGTTATTTTCAAATGATGGAGATGGAGGACCTCAGAGGATCTCATGTTGCAAGCTTTTTAAATTCCAAATAACTTGTAAAGCATTGTATGATATTGTCAAACATTTATATTAGTGCAGTATTCTAAGCTTTTCTGTATTCTGTTGCCTCATTGTCTCTTGGACAAATGTATTTGTTGTTTTAGTTTTATAGCCTGCCATTGTGTATTCTGATGTTTTATGTTAATAAGCATAAAGTCTTTTGTTAGATATTGTCTGAATGTATTTCTTCACTTTTTTTTTACTTTGCAATATGTAAATATGGAGCACACACTCCAAAATGGAGTGGCCAAGCTAAAATGGCAAAATATTTAGTGGTCTTTTAATGGCCTTAACCATTTTAATCACAAATCACTGGTTGGGAAATTAGCAAGAATTGCACAAATACTGTAGATAAAGTAACTTTAGCATGGAATAGCCTTCCCCAACTTGCAGACAGCTTTATACGGGAAGAAGAGTCAGTGTTGTTCCACTCAATGTTAATGGCTTCAAACAGTTCATGAGTAGTTGAAAAATGTCTCCCAGTTCGTTTGAGTTTAATGTGAGACCAAATATTCAGTATAGGGTTCAAATCTGGACTCTGACCAGGCCAAAACATGAGCCTGATGGTCTTGTTCTCAAGCCACTTCTTGGTTGTTTTGTGAGCGTTGTCTTGTTGAAAAAATAACATCTGATCATTCCTCTTTAGATAACAACTTTTCATCTGTGGGAAACAAGCCATTCTGCAATATTCTCCTGTACTCCAAAGCATTAAATGACTTTTCACAGAGAAGTAGCTCACCATACCAGCAGTTAAAAGGCTCCACACACAATGACACCTCTTCCTCTATACTTCACTGTGGTAGAGATGCATTTATTATATATATATATATATTTTTTGTGTGTGTGTGTGTGTGTGTGTGTGTGTGTGTAGAGAGAAAGAGAGAAAATATTTAGGAATTGTCAAAAACTTATTTAAAACTAAAAAATGTATTGTCATTTATTAGGCAAATAACAAACAGGAACAACTATATAGTCTTTATTCCCACATAATAACAGAAAAATATATATATATATTATTTTTATTGTATGCCCTCTTTTGGCCTTGATAACAGCTTGCATTCTTGCTGGCATTGTTTTTATCTACTTTTCCACAGTCTCTGCTGTTTTCAACTTCCAAATAGTTTCTAGTTGTTCCCAAATACTTGCTTTTGATGAAACTTTCATGCGATCTATCTTTGAATCCATTAAATCACAACAATAATTATATTGTGACTAAAGAGCTTGCACATTCTGGTGTGGATTAACTATTACAGAAACATAAAAAATGATTTTGGTAATCACCAATACAGCTAGGGCAGCTGTGGCATAAACCTTACATTGGGTGGTGGTCTAATATATATATATATATATATATATATATGATGTCCTGAGAGGATATTTGTTTTTTAATGACCCTTGACCCTTAATGACCCTATGAGTTTGATTAAACCATCAAAATATGAGGAAAATATTTAAATATGAGGGAAGAACAAAACTCTAAGCTCGGTTAAGGTATTATATCTAATGAAATTATTTAGCAGAAATTTATGTCTGCACAATTTGACATTTTCATTGAATTCAAAATCTTTAACAGATTTTTAATAATAATTCAGTTTAGTAATAATTTGAATATATAATCAAATCATGATCTCTGTCTTCTGTTCACTCACTATGATTCTGAGACCCACTTAATATAATTTGTAAGAACAAATATGACTTTTGGCTCAAAGTGCATCTTTAAGTTCAATGTGTTGTTTTATTATGCCATTTTGTTGATAACATTTACAGCCAAGGTCAGGCAGTTATCACACGCTTGACAAGCAAATCAATAACACAGATATAATAGTGGGGGAAAAAAAAAAACTGTCCAAATGTGAAACAAATCTGATAAGGGAACAAACGTCCACTGATCTAACTCTAGACTGAAAATGTCTGTGCTTATACCTCACAGTTATTGTTTTTGTAAACTTTCCAGATCTTTTCATTGTCTCCTAAAACTTGATTGTATGTGGCTGCTGCATCCTTTACAATAATCCTATGATAATATATCAGACTTTCAGGGATAAAAGAGTGATTTATGATGGAACAAGTCAAGTTGGCTCTTTTATCATATAGTGCTTCCCTCTGCTACAGTCACAAAGTTTCTCACTGCACTTGATGGTACACAATGTCAGTGGATATGGAGAAGCTAGAGCTCAAAGAGCTGGACAAAACTTTGCTGAAGAAGAACGAATCCTCACCCAAACCTCTGAGCAAATATGAAAGAATAATCCAGCCATGTGTTGCCGAGCTGGTGGGCACAACATTTTTTGTCTTCATAGGCTGTGTGTCTGTCATTGAAAATGTGGAGGCAGCAGGAAGACTTCAGCCAGCACTTGTACATGGTTTGGCAGTGGCTGTGTTGGTGGCGTGTATGGCAGAAATCAGGTAAGAATTTTTGGTTACATTTTAGCTTAAGGTGTCCTTGTTATATTAAAATTATACATTTAAGTACTGAGTAATGTTAATTAATGACATGTACTTACTATATGCTTAGGTTAGTTGCATGTAATTATGCATAATATACTGTTAAAACTACAGTAAGTACATATGTAACAAAGACACTAAAATAAAGTATTACGGATCTTTAAAAAAAATATATATATTTTTTTTTTAGACTTGTTCAATTATTTTTGAGTGCTGACGGTCATGTTTCTGAATCCCTTTCTGAAAGAGAATGAGTTTATATCTCACCTGAATTATTTTTTTTTTTCCCTCCATGCAGCGGATCACATTTCAACCCTCCATTCACCATCGCTATCTGGTTGTGTGGTGGAATGCAGCTGACAATGGTTGTTCCCTACCTTATCAGTCAGCTTATCGGAGGTGTGCTGGGAGCTGTAATGTCAAAGGTGTGAGCAAAAATACACTTTAATACAAGAACATTAAATAATATTGGTGTTGCTTTCCATAACAAAAAAAAAAAGTGCTCAACAGACAAATGTATTTTTTTAGGTTATGACATCACACGAGAACTACATGAATGCTACCGGAGCGGCCTTTACTATTCTTACGTCTGATGAGCAGCTGGGGAAGGTTGTGTTTGCTGAAATGGCCATGACATGTCTAGTAACCATGGTAGTGCTGTTGGGGGCAGTCAATGGAAAGAGCAAAAGCCCCCTGGTGCCCTTCATGGTGGGCTGCACTGTTATCGTCAATATTCTGGCAGGGTAAGTCTGGAACGAAATAAATCTTAATAGCATGGCCAGGGCCGTGACCAGTTACCTAATTTACCTCAACATTATACCAAAATCAAGTTCAAATGGAGTTACAAGTTTTTTGACCAGCGAATATCGGACATAGCCTATGTGTTCTGTCCGTAGAACGGCCGCACTTTAGGCAGTAAGTTCATGTTTTCAACTTATAAACATATAAAGTTTATTGTAGCTATGTGGGCGCTCACTTTTTTCTGTCATTTATCCAAAATCTCATGTTATAAAAGATGAAGTGCTTTGCACAGGCTATTTAAGACAGTTTTGGCTTGACTCAACGACAAATGCTATTTGAAAACACTCTTCTCCGCTCCTCAAATACATAAAACATTAGCCTTAATAGCCAATAGTGTTTCTTGAGCAATATCATTATAACATTACAAGTAACGCGAGTTATGTAATCAGATTACTTCTTCCAAGTAACTAGTAAAGTAACGCATTACTTTTAAAATTACAACAAAATATCAGTTACTTTTTCAAATAAGTAACGCAAGTTACTCTGTTTTCCCATTTATTGACTGACAGCTCTCCTGCCCCCATGTTGAGAGAACCATGAGTAAGTGCAGAGCTGTTGTGTGCGCTGTGTAAACATGATGGTTATTGCAGTTCTAGACTAAATGTGAGATACTCATCTCAAATGAAAAAGAAAAGCAGAAAGAATGAATAACGACTGTGAAATGCACACTCGGAATATTATGTAAACCGGCAATATATATGCATATAAGACAAATATAGCCTACTTTATGTACAAAGTAATGTAACTCATCACTTTTCATAAAAAGTAACTAAGTAATGCAAATAGTTACTTTTTTAGGGAGTAACACAATATTGTAACGTTCTTGAGTAAAGAAAACTATGTAGTTTGTCAAAGAATCAGTTCTTTATCTATCTTTGCATTGCAAACAAACATGGTCCAAATGGCACTTCATTCACGGTAGAGGCGGGGTGGAGCTATAGGTTTGACTGACAGTTTGAGGATCCAGTGGAGATATGATGTTTAGTCCGAAGCACTTTTTAATACTTTTCATTGGTTAAATGTTTCCAAAACCCACAGACAGACGTGGGGTGATACTAATGATTTATGAGGGTGAAAAAAGACATTTTACAAATGTTAACAAATGATATATAGGCCTATGTATAACATTTCGCTATAATAGAATTTGTTTCTGTCTGAAAAATCTATGTTGTTTTATTAAATAGAGGAGACGTTTCTGGCACCTGTTTGAACCCTGCAAGAGCTTTCGGACCTGCATTGATAGCTAACCACTGGTCTTATCATTGGGTTTATTGGGTCGGTCCGATAGGGGGAGGTCTGGTGGCTGCTGCTCTCGTGAGGTCAGTTTGCCTTGATATAAAATATTCCATATTTCCTTGTTGAGATCTTGTGTCAAGAAAATTATTTTTTAATTAAATATACTTTATTATTTTAACAGGCTTCTGCTTGGAGATGAGAAGACACGAGTTATAATGAAATGATATTGGAGCACATCAGCATGCAAAGCCTCCTCAATTCATGATGCCATTAATACTTCTAAATGCTCTAAATATTTCATATGTCTAACTTAACAGCATATATTGCATTTTCATTTAAAACTTTGTGCGTGCTTGACTTTTATAACAAATGACCAACACTTTTTCTTTTTTTCCAGCAGATGTCAGTAAATTGTCTTTTGATAACGTTTCACATAAAATAGCATGTTTTATCTCAAGCTGCAGTTTATATTTTTTTCGAAATAAATTTTATTCCATATTTTTATATTTTTATACTATATCAGTGTGTTTTAAATACTGCACATTTCAACATTAACAATAACTGTTCGTTGAACATTTCCTGATCTGTCCTATTTAGCTTCAAAAGAAGTTTCTATTTCTGTAAAGCATATCAATTAAATGTCTAAATGCAATTTTTTTTTTTTTTTTTTTTTTTTGGGCAGACACCATACCACCGAAATCGAGTAATAATTATATATAGGAATAATAAGAAGAGGAATAACGACTAGAATAATTAGGCTATATATGATGATGATGATAATAATAATAATAATAATAATAATAATAGGGCTAATTATTATTATTATTATTATTGTTTTTTAATAGAAGAAATATGGGATACGTAGATTAGTTTTTACAAGTTGTCACATGGGCTATTCTCTAAAAAATTCTGGTGTTTTTTTGTTGTTGTTGTTGTTGTTGTTGTTTGTTTTGTTTTTTTTTTGTTTTTTGTTTTTTTTACCTAAATGCTTGGTTCAGCCTGTTGGGTCATTTTATTGGGTTATTATTATTATTAAGTGCTGGCTAGTTTTGTGTAACTCAGCTGCTGGGTCAGTTTTACTGACAATACGCGAAGCTGCAGTGTAATATAATGTTGGGTAGTCGAGGCTGCTCCTGCACTTCCTATGATTCTGAAAGAATGATGACTCGTCATTGAATAAAAATTATTTTATATTAACTGTCCTTGTCCTAGCCTATATAACAGATTTTAGAGTAGCCATATTATTATTTAAAATGAATAGCCTTCAATATCACGTTGTGTGACACTATGTCAAAAACAAACCAGCAAATGGGTTTATTATAAAACATAAAAAAGTTGGGTCTAAATAATCCAGCATGTGTTCTGTCCAATATTTACACAACACTGGGTTGCCAAATAGTTAAAAACGTCAACAAATGTCGTTTTTAACCCAGCATTTTTAGTGTGTATATTTCAGTAATACTATAGCCTACTAAACTTGTGATATCAGAGAATAGTAATTATAAGATATTTGTAGACTATTTTAATGTAATTTTTCGACACAATATAGTTAGTTGACCTATACCCACCTTTTTGCCGAAAAGTCTGTACTGCCCATCTGCTCTTCACAGTGTTTATTCTATGTTCAGACAATCAAGATATCAGGTTTGAATGACCGTAAATGCCCTATACAAGACTATCTCACGTGACTCAAAGCTGCTCGCGTGTCTCAAAGTTGATTTATTTGATTTTAGTTGACGGGTTCTTGTCTTCTTTTTTTTTTATTGTAGCTAATTAATATACATTTTTATATATTATTATGTATGTATAATGTATGTAATTAATTCGACTATATATATATATATATATATATATATATATATATATATAGTATAATTTCTACTTATTAAATATAATATCCTTCTGTTTTGAAAGGTCTTAAATATTTTATATGTTAAAAGAAACAGAATTGATAACGGTATGTATAAACATTGGTGTGCCAAAATGAGATGATTGAAACGTTTGTTTTCAATATCCTATATTTATTCAAGCAACAGGCTTAACTATTTGAGAGACCTGTCCTCTGTATGATTTAATTTATATGATCCAATAGCCTAATTATATATTCGTACTGCAAACAGATTTTGTTTTAGAGAAAAATGCACAAGATGAGTGTCTCTAGATTTGTTTTTATTGACATGTTGTTGACCAAATCGACAAAACAACATTCAAACTGCTTAACAAATATCAAACAGGTTAACGATATTTGTCAGACAAAGCCAGGGCCACTCCTGCAAGGAACTTGTCCATGGCCAGGTGGGCTTCAGGTGTGAAGTCATCAGGGAAGAGCATGGACAACACCACAAGAATGTTGTGGGACAGGATCTGGTAAATAGATTAGTAGACACAATTTTAAGTAGGAAACTATACATAATGAGATATGGCTCAATTATTAATCACTTAGCGTCAGACACAACAGTATGTTTACCTTGAAGTTAGCAGGATCGACTCTCAGCTGAAAGGCATGCAGCTCGCTAAGAGTGAGCAGACCGCCGAAAAGGTCGTCGATCTTTTCAATAGCCAAACCGAGTCCACCGATGACCTTCTTTCCATGCTTCCTCACAGGAGCAGAGCCGGGGGTCAGGTCGCTCCAGTGAGAGAAGTAGGTCTTGGTCTGAGGGTAGACCAAAAGCATTCTGCAGAACGGTGGGGAAATGTAAGTTCAAGTTAAATCAGATCCTTACCTTTGATCTGTAAAATACATCAAAATCCATTTTTTGATGTTTTGTCTTACCTGGACAACGCCTCATTACCGATGTCCTCAGCCTTTGGGGAGATCTTTGCCCAGAGGGCCTTCACAGTGGCTTTGTCCTTAGCAGAGAGACTCATTTTGAATCGATGTCTGGAATGAATAGACGTGCTATGGTCAAATGACTTACCCACCTAAACGTTGGTCCTCTTTTTAAACGTTTGTAGTTGAGTGGGCACACCCAAGATACAGCCTAATTGCGTGTCAGATTGAACTCCTGCCAGTGAACACTGAAAATTGAAATGATGCCCATTTTCCCCTCCTCATTTTAGGGGTGATACGTGATGATAATGTACATGCGTGAGCACTTGAGTCAGCCATAAACAGAAAAGGGTCAGATCCTAATCACCTCACGTCCGCATCTTCGATACAAGTAACCCCACAACCTAATTTAAATAATTAGCCTATTTTATTTATTTAGTAAGTTAGTTTAGTTTTTAGTATGTGAGATATGACTCGTTATGCTTCCTACCCCCAATATATGTTATGTTAGCTACACCCTTTTAATTTAACAGATTTATTTATTTTTTTATTTTTTTAAATAAACAGCCCAATGCAGTTTATTTTGAGTACTAATTTATTTGGTACATTATGGCCTCATATACGCCACTGATTTTACTTTTAATACGATGTTTATTACAGTTTCTCTCGATTTCTAACACAATATTCATGAAACAATTCGCCATTTTCTCACAACTATAAACACAATCCCTGAACTACCAACCTGCACAAACCTCAAACTGTCACCTCAAAATCAAATAATTTAGTCAAAAACATATTATCTTTTGTCAAAATCAAATATGGCCTCAGATGACACACAAAACCGAACAAATAGCCTATACAACATTTCTGCGTTAATAGGCTAGTAAGAGCAATCAATGTCTATTGCAGTAGCTAAATGAAACAATGTGAAGATACAGCAAAATTCATCAATGAGTTTTCACTACATTACTGTAAAGTGATTTTAAAGTAGATGAAAAGCACTAGAAAAGAAAACTTCAAATACCAAATCAAATACCAAATAATTGAATATGAATGCGGTATTCAACACAATACAGTAGGCCTATACTGTCAATTACTGTACAGTAAATAAATAAATTCAGCATCTTCTGCACCTTTGGCCAGATTACATTACAGTATACAGTGCTACTATAGCAGTGTCTTGGTCTTCTGACAAAAGACTTTCTCTACCTCCCTTAGCAAGTCATTTCTCAGTTCTGCGAAATGTATTTGAAAATCGCGAATTTGAGGGTGTACAACATGTGCTACAGTTTACTGTACATAGAATAGAGACATTTCCCTCATCTAAAGTACTGTTACTGTGTACTGTAATTATATTGTATGTGTAAGTAGCCTAATATAAAAACCGTGTAGATGGTTCTTTCGGCTCTGCAGTGTTAGGATGTATTTTCTAAAGCACAATCACCTCTGGCCCTTTTTTCTGAGATTCTGATTGGTGTGTCATCAGTTTTGCTACTCATTGATAAATGTGTGCTATTTGAGGAAAATGCGATGCTTGAGTTAATTATATTGTGTGTTTTATGAATGATAAAAATTCAAAAAGGTCTGCATTCTAAAAATAGTTGTATTAAGTTTAAGCAGGAGATGTCTGCCTTCGTCAGTGTCAATAGAGGTCTCAGCACCCAGTTAGCTGGGAGAGCCCGGTGAGTGCTTTGATTGTTTTATGAATGATAACATGGTTAAACCTGTGTAAAATGAGGGCGTTTTTAGTTAGAGTTTTGCAGAAACTATTAAGAAAATTGGAATGTGTGTGAAAAATGTTTTAAACGTTTTGAGAAATGTGTCTTTGTTTTGAGAACTGAATGAATATAGTTTGGGGAATTGTGCCAACTCAGTTATAGCGTGTTAGCAATCGAGAAAACGGTATTATTTTTAAGATCTGAAAAATTATTAATATTATTATTAATAAACATGAACATTTGTTTTCTTATAAGGCACATATTGTGCAGGGAACTGAAGCACAGTTTTTGATTATTCTGATTTTCTTATTCTGAATTGATTTATAAATCATTTATTTCATTTATTGGCTCTCAAATAGTGTTTGAATTGATAGTGCTTGAATTGATAAAATGCCCACGCCCTTTTATATGGTATTTGGTCAGACTGGATTTTTATTTTTATTTTTTTACCACTCAGTCAAATGCATTTCATTCTGTGATCTACGTAAGCGGAGAGTCTGTTAGTGGAGATAAGGCAGAGTCGTTTTGAATGTGCGAATGTATGAGCATGAGATAACCAACAGCTGAGATCACAGCAATAATTGATATACACTTTGAAAGTCACGTTTTCCAACTGATTAGACAAGGATTAAAGCAATTAAAGTTTTAGGCTACTCTACAATCCTTTATTATGTTTAATATGTAAACACAATATCATTTCAATATAGCATATGTTAATCCGCTTTTTATTCAGCGTCTATTTTTTTTTCCTTACTCTTTTCATGAAAGGGGGGCGTATGTTATGCTAGTGTTTTGCTACTTACATTAAAGCTTCGTATAACTTCTAGAAGACTGCAAACGCATTGAATCACCACATACTTCGAGTCCTGCCCATGAGAAGTTTCAGCCAATCATGCGAGCCAACTTGTATTGGCGATGCAACCCGATGACATAAATAGTGTCGACAAGAGTGGAAAGGTATGATTCTTATTCCTAACGGAGAAGAAAATCATAAACTGACAACATGGTTGTGTGGACCGACCAGGAGCGTGCCTATATCCAGGACATTTTCAGCAAGCTTAATTATGAGGAAGCTGGCCCCAAAGCCTTGCAGAGGTATGATGCCCGTGTCATTGTGCTCCTCATTATCATAATTTATGCAAGTTTTCTTTGTATAGAGACACAAAAGAGACATATTTTTTATTATTATTTTAGTTGTATTAATTTTGTGTATGCATATTATGCTGTATATTGCAGGGTCTTGATTGTGTATCCCTGGACTCAGCGGTACTTCGGAGGTTTTGGAAACCTGTACAATGCAGAGGCCATTATGTCCAATCCAATGGTCGCAGCCCACGGAACCGTTGTGCTCCACGGGCTTGACAAAGCCATGAAGAACATGGATGATATAAAGAACGCATACGCCGATCTGAGCGTGCTGCACTCTGAGAAACTGCACGTGGATCCTGACAACTTCAGGGTATGCAATCACAACAACATATAAAACTCGTAGACACTATTTAAAACATTGAGCTTCCAGCGACTCACCTGTTGCGAGACACTCTTCTGCTTTTTCTGTTTCAGCTGCTGGCCGACTGCCTGACAATCGTGATTGCAGCGACTATGGGTACCTCTTTCACCGCTGATGTGCAGGCTGCCTGGCAGAAGTTCCTCGCTGTTGTCGTCTCTGCTCTGCACAGACAGTATCATTAAACACTCTAAATATGGGCGAAAACATTTTATGTTTTGGTCTCTAACGCAATAAAGGGGACTTGATACGCACCTGAACTCATCATTGTCCGAATTTCATTAAACGAATAGTTCACCCAAAACTGAACATTGCCATCATCTATTCACCCTCATTATTTATTAGACTCCATGACATTTATCACAGAGTTGTAATTAAAAATAGTTGTAACTGAGTGTAATGCTCATCTTGTTTGGATGTACAGAATTGTTAGGCTATTTATACAATGATTATGGCCGCTTATATGGCAGCTGATTAAATGGTGCAATATTTGTGATACATACACTCTTTAAAATATAAATTTTTCCAATACCATTTCTTAAAACCATTTCTTTCACCAAAGAACAGTTCTTAAAAGAACCATTTGGTTCCATTTGTGCGAAGAACATTTTAATAATCTAAAAGAACATTTTGTGCAATGGAAAGGAAGGTTCCATGGTTGGTCAAGGACAAGGTTCTTCGTGGAACCATCAAATAAAGAACCTTTACTTTTAAGAGTGTATTTAAACACTAAAGATGCTGCTGTCTGCTCTAAACTTTTTCTTAATTGTCTTTTATGAACTCAGCACGTCTGCTGAATCGTCTGTATAATTAGGAAAGGTCTTAGTAAATAATTATCTTCTCTATAATTAACCCTCATGTTGTGTTCGGGTCATTTTGACAAGGAGAGGATTTTTCCCATACCCGAAAATACTAGTTAATGTTATCGCATTGGACTAAAATTTACTGACTTTACTTACCCAGAGTCCTACAACTTCCCAAAATTTTTTTTGAAAATTTTTTGTAATTTCACACATCCCCCCACCCCCCCCGGTCAAAAATGACCGGCCTACAAAAAATTGCTTATAAATCTCTCATTATGCTACATTATCACCAAATATTGGATTTAATCTTTTTGTCAGCTTGTTTTCTTTCAATTGGGACAGATTTTATATTTCTTTTTGAAACTGATCGATCGTTGGCCTTATTTATCTGAGCTTATGTACCTTATGTACCAGTTTTTGAGTGAAAAAAGCGTTATTTGTGGATAATTTTGTCAATTTGACAAAAAATATTTAAAAAATTGCCACTGTTTATCACACTAGTGTGCTTTAATATTTAAGCAGGAAATTTGTTTTTTTGGTTTTTATTTATAACAAAATGGCACAAAGTCACACTTGTCCCGGTCAAAATTGACCGGCCTAAAAAAATAGCTTATAAATCACTTGTTACACAATTTTATCACTAAATATTCAATCTTTTTGTCAACTTGTTTTCTTTAAATTAGGACAGGTTTTGTATTTATTTTTGAAAGTGATTGATCGGCCTCATTGATCTGAGCTTATATTCGTCAAAAATGACCGCCCATTGAAAATGAATGGGGAAGTCGAAAATCAGAGAAACAATTAGTGTTCAGGAACGTGTTTATCATGTTCGTGTTCACAGATGTACATGTGTGGATACATGCATACTCGTGCATCCGCGCACACGCGTTCATGTACACAAACAAACTATTTTGAGTATTACAGGCTTTCTTTTGCTAAAAGATTAACTTTATCCTCAAAACAGTGAGGCTTAGATCAATGAGGCCTACGATCAGTCAGTTTCAAAACTTGTCCTAATTTACAGAAAACAAGTTGACAAAAAGATTGAATCCAATATTTGCTAATAAAATAGCGTAACAAGTGATTTATAAGTTATTTTTCTGCAGACCTTTTGACCGGAAACACCAGAAGTGTGACTTTGTTTCATTTTGTAATAAATAGAAACAAAATAAAACCATTTCAAAACAAATTTCCTGTTTAAACATTAAAACACACTAGTGTGATAGGTACATAAGCTCAGATAATTAAGGCCTACGATCGATCAGTTCCAAAAAGAAATATAAAATCTGTCCCAATTGAAAGAAAACAAGCTGACAAAAAGATTGAATCCAGTATTTGGTAATAATGTAGCATACCGAGATATTTATTATAAGCAAGTTTTTGACCGGAAACACCACGAGTCTGGTAGGGTTTTTAACACAGCACAAGGGTTAAGTGATTTATCTGTTGTCTGATATGCACTTTTGGCGTACATATAATACGCCCCTACCCCACACCACTAATCCTACCCATTGCGTATCATATGCACGTAAAAAGTAATTTCAGCGTATAAATAGCACACCAAATACAAAAACATAAACTCGTGCTATAGACACGCAGTGCCCCCAAACTGCTGCAGGACGCCGGCGCTCCAGATGGAACGTTAAACATAATCCACGGACAGCATGATGCTGTGAACTTCATCTGTAACCAGGCTGGCGAGTACATCTGTAAGAGAGGCTTGGAAAATGGAAGTGTGAACTAGTTGGTAGGTGCTGCTTTTGGAGCAGCAGGTCAGAGATGTGTGGTGCTTTCCATGGCTATCCTCATAGGAGAATTCCAAGACTGGTTGCCTGAACTGGTTGAATGTGCAAAGAGTCTCCTTGTCAATGCAGGTGACCAGCCGAGTGCTGATGGGACCTCTCATTTCACCTCAGGCCAAAGAGTGAGTGAACAGCCTTATTCGGAGTGGTGTGGATGAGGGCACCAAGGTGCTGCTTGATGGCAGGAATGTGAAGATCAAGGGTTATGAAAACGGGAACTTTGTAGGACCAACCATCATTAGCAATGTTACGCCTGACATGAAGTGCTATAAGGAGGAGATATTTGGACCTGTATTGGTAGTTCTGGAGGCTGACAGCTTGGATGAAGCCATCAAAATATAGTCAATAAGAACCCATACAGCAACAGAACTGCTATCTTCACCACCAATGGTAAATACTCCCATAAAGTTGATGTTGGTTAGATTGGAGTTAATGTACCAGTCCTCGTCCCACTGCTCATGTTTTCATTCACCGGTTCCAGATGAAAGCAAGGCATTCAGTTCTACACACAGACCAAAACTATTATCTCACAGTGGAAGGCAGAAGATGCTATATTGAAGTCCCCTGCCTTTACTATGCCAACAATGGAAGGTTAAGTGTTAATTACCTGTATAAATTCCACTAGCACCTAAATCGTTCATAAATGTCTTTGTATAGGCCTGGTGATGCAGACACTTGAGAGGCGGGGGAGGAGCTACTATTGGGCTGAATTTCATAGAAAAATGGACGTAGGCTATTGAAAAGCTCGGGTAAAGTGACTTCATTTGTATTCAAACATCTGCATCCGCTTACCAACCTTATCTGAAAGCAACACAGCAGCATGGAAATAGAAATAGCAAATTAATTATCTGAAGTGTTTTATGCGATGTGTCCAAAAGCTTGTCTTTAGGCCTATAGTGATCAAAAGCCACTGATCGAAAAAACAATTTCATTTATTTAGTGTCCTTTTAATTCAGACAATGTGTAACCTTGCTTGTAAAGAATAGGCTACTCTCAATTATTTTTCCAAGCCTTTCTTTTTTTTTTTACTCTTTGCACTCTTACAGGCCAATATAAATAATATTAAGTCATGCCTGATGTATTGATATGTGATATAGGCCTAATGGTCATTCGTAAAGAAATTGTCGATGTGTTTTAACAACAGTTGACGGTCAGTCAGTCTATAGGCCATATAGCCTAGTATAGCCTACTCAGTTGCCAAAAATTTAAAAGTCAGCTGCTGATGATTTCAAAGTTGAGCTTCAAATATAGGCTACTTCAGTAAGAACGTTTCCATTTTCTCGTGATTTCGTCAGTCAATGTGAAAAGTTAAGAAATATAAATAATACTAGAAGGTAGCTAGCCTAATTAAAAGTTGAAACTTTACTTTCACTGCAGTGTCTGACTTAATCTCAACACTATGGAAATCTTTGAAAAACCCAAAAAGGTTCTGGTAATTTTCTGCCTCGACATTTTCCGTTACGTTTCCGTTATACTTACGGCCATTTTCTTTAACCCACAAAATTCACGTAATTTAAAATACAGGTGTAGAACGAGAAAAAATAATAGGCCTACGCAAATTCAATAAACACAGGCTACATTGGCCCCAGAGGCTGTGAGTTTTTAAGACCTAAGCCTATAATTTCTAACTTTTCACCTTTCACCATTTTTAGAACATCTACGCAAGTATGACACGTTTAATTCGACTCGGATTGGACCGTTTATATAATGTCGGGTTAAATAAACAGCAAGAAACCTCAATAAAGAACCACACTCTGCGTCGAAACACTATCAATAGGCTAGGCTACTATAAAATTTATTCACATGGACTCAGTTTATCGGTCAACTGCCGCCTCTTCCTCCGGACTATCGGCCAAACAGATCTGCCCGATATACATGGGCGGCGACCTACCAGCCCTATTTAAACATCTTGTACAGCTGTGAAGCCACAAGACACGATGGTTCAGTGGACAGCCGAGGAACGCGCTGCGATACAGGGTGTATTCGCGACACTCGACTACGAGTCGGTGGGCCGCGAGAGCTTGGCGAGGTAAACATTTCTCTATAGCCTGCTTCCTTTTCTCCTTAATACGAACTCTTTCAACCTGTTTAATTGTTAATTTTATTTTAATATAGACCTATTTTATATAGCTATTTCTTCAGTGGACGTAGGCCTATTTGTAGTTTGCCATTAAGACCTTCAATGTTTCTGTCTTTATTGTCTGATCTCAAGATGCTTGGTGGTGTACCCTTGGACTCAGCGGTACTTTGGTGGGTTTGGAAACCTGTATAATGCTGAGGCAATCATGGCTAATCCAAACGTCGCGGCGCACGGGACTGTAGTGCTTCGAGGACTGGAGAAAGCTCTCAAAAACATGGATGATATCAAGAACACCTACACTACCCTTAGCGAGCTTCACTCAGAGAAACTGCAGGTCGACCCAGGCAATTTCCAGGTTGGCGTCTTAGAGTAGTGGCTACCATGTTGGTTATTATGTTGGAACTGTGCTTTAATTTCCCCCAACTTCTTTTACAGCTCTTAGCTGACTGCCTGACCGTGGTGGTTGCTAAACACATGAGGACTGAATTCACCCCAGACATCCAAGCTGCTTGGCAGAAGTTCCTGTCTGTTGTTATATCAGCCCTAAGAAGGCAGTATCATTAGATTCGTCGACTGTATACGAGGATATTCTTGTACTGAGATTGTGTAATGCATAATGAAAAATAAATGATTGAGATGATTTCGTTGTCCATTGAGTTGTCATGTTTCAAATCAAAAAGGTTTACATTAAAATTGAGTAATTTATGAAGGGCTAATATTCACAACTTCAGTGACTTACAAGAAGGTTACATATCACGAAGGCCATTTAAGGTCTTTGCTCATTCTGATATGATCTCCACTTCCTGCCCCTCCCTTTTCTCATGCCTTACAAGACCTTAAAAGACAACTGATATATAACACTATAAAGTGTTATAGAGATATATATATCTCTATAACACTTTATTTTACATTGTCATTGTTGCATATGTTACATAGTTACTATAGCAATAACTATGAATTATGCATAATTACATGCAACTAACCCTAAACCAAACCAAACCAAACCAAACCCCAATCCTAACCCTATAGTAATTAAATGTAGTTATATTACTTGTTATTTAAATGTATAATTACAGTGTAACAAAGACACCTTAAAATAAAGTGTAACCAAATTCTCTTACTGAAGATCCAAAATGCAGTTGGGCTTTAAAACACTCAAAATACGCAAAAAAATATTTAGGCCTAAATTTAAGATTTATGCATTTGAATTGCATTATAAAAGTTATATTTATATTCATGTGATGCATATTTGTCAGTCATACATGAATGAAACCGGCACGAAATTTCTGCACTCAAATAAAATCATTTGCAGTTATTTGATTTTATTTAAATAATCATATTTTAAAAATGTATTTATTCAAACTGCTTAGAATCAGCATACATCTGCTAAATGTAAAAAACAATTACATTTATTCGGTTGAAAAGTATGAACATTGTTAAAATATAGCTGACTTGATGTGGAACAAGCAATATTCAACAAATTAAAATATAAAAGATTCAAACAAACTGAACGATGATAAATATGTAAACTGGTTATATGTTCAGTTTATTATTACAGAAATCTTGTTATAATACAAATATGAATCACATTAAGATTATTAGTTTGTTTATGGTAAAACTATGTGATCCAAATGAATGAAATCCAAATACATAGGCTAGACCTACACCTTAAGATGTGTGATTGTACTGCTCAATGGGTTTACACTTTCAGAGCATGACAATGCTCTTTAAATAAAGAGACACTATTTCTTTAAATTATAAAATATAGTTTTGGTTGATGCACAATGACACTGGTGGGTGTGGTCACACCTCAAAGGAGGACACCCTCATGGTTAAACTCTCTGACATAAGATTTTATTTTCTAAATTATAAGGTTGCTCACTAAATGTAAACAAATATTATTGAGACAGTTCCTATTTTGTTTGTTACTACAGTTAAGAGGAAATAAAATGCAAAGAATAAAATGTTTAAAAACTTGTTAGTTTTCTTGTAAGGAGTATTAAATATTGTGACCTTTAACCTTCAGTAATTATATTCAAATTAATTAAATAAATTGACATTCATTGATTATTTTATAGTTGACAATCTGCTTTTTAGAAAACAGAAGTGAGTGTGCCATTAGGAAATTCAAGTCAGAGATGGAAGAAAGGAAAGAAAGAGCATAAAAATAAGACGAGGCATTAAGTTCAATCTGTGGAGTGAAGAAAGGGTGAGCGGAGCAAAATGACGCAGAATATAAAGCTTTAAAACATGGACACAATTTAAGTTCATTTAAAGTGTTTAGAGAAAACAGAGACAGAAAAAGAAGTTTACATATGGTTACCATTTTAAATGTTCCTCTTATTCAATTTTTGTTAGCCAATTAGACATTGCATGTATTATACTCCTATTTTTAATGTTTGTAGGGTTCATTTTCATCTATATTCTGATTTCTGAATATTCTGATATTCAGATTTCATCAAATTTAATGTCAACACAGTTGTTTTTAATTTTACACATGCACTGAGTGAACTGACTAATTTTACTCATAGCCTAGGCTATATGCTTTTAGGTTTGTTAAATATGTTGTTAAATATGTTTGTTTGATAATATGTGTTAATAAATCATGTGTTTTTAATATAGCAGGATAAATTTTCTTAAATCTTGGATGGCCCACTTTACCTGAAAAGAAATGTGTTGTGAGAGCATGACCTCAAAATGTGTATTGGTATATACATCGCAAATAACACATTATATAAACTGTACTCAAATTGAAATATTATAGCAGGACCCTAAAGTTAACAAAAGTAATAAAGAAAAGAAAAGAAACGAAAAAAACATCTAGGGATCTAAATTACACTTTTAACAAAAAGTGGCCCAATTTACCTGCATTCTATTTGTTCTGTGTTAAAGGGTTTGTTCAACCAAAAATGAAAATTCTGTCTTTAATTACTCACCCTCATGTCGTTCCACACCCGTAAGACCTTCGTTCATCTTAGGAACAATATGACTCATCCATAGACAGCAATATAATCAACGCTTTCAAGGTCCAGAAAGGTACTAAAGACATTATTAAAACCGTTGATGTGACTATAGTGGTTCAGCCTTAATTTTATGAAGCGACAAAAATACATTTTGTGCGCAAAAACAAAACAAAACAAAAATAACGACTTTATTCAACAATATCTTCTCTTCTGTGTCATTCTCATACGTTGTTTACGTCCAGCGCCCCCAGGTTCTACGTCAGAACGCCGACTCATTATTGGCCGGCTCCAGCATCAGTAGCATAGTGCTGCTCACGTGTGCAGCTTTGGCTAATACTGACCCGGCATTTGGACATAAACACGGAAGCCTTCACTGTGCTTACTGCGTCACCTGCATATGGATAATGACAGGGAAGAGAAGAGATTGTTGAATAAAGTCGTCATTTTCGTTTTGTTTTTGTGTACAAAAAGTATTCTCATTGCTTCATAAAATTAAAGTTGAACCACTATAGTCACGTCAACTGTTTTAACGATGTTTTTAGTATCTTTCTGGACCTTGAAAGTGTTGATTATATTGCTGTCTATGGATGAGTCATATACCTCTCGGATTTCATCAAAAATATCTTAATTTGTGTTCCGAAGATGAACGAAGGTCTTACGGGTGTGGAACGACATGAGGGTGAGTAATTAATGACAGAATTTTCATTTTTTTCGGTGAACCCTTTAACAAACTAGGCTAAGTTTCTATCTTCAGCGCCATGAGAACCACAAAAAACTTCAATAGAAAGTATTATAAATCCCCAACCTAACTGAACAAAACACACTGTAAAAAATGTAAAATTACTCAAAGAGGCCATATATGGTCAAAAGAAAAAAAAATGAAGTTCGTTATCTTAGGCTACCCCATCTTATACCTCAACACTATTAAGGTAGCATATTTAAGGGTAGATAGATTTGTTAAAGGTTTGCACTTTTTTTCTGACGGTATTCAGAAAGTAACTGACCCACAGGCAAAGAAAAGCCTATACTGTTTAAATGCTTTCAGCACAACGGAGAGCGTGACATTTCCTTTTGGACTTCGGCCGAGATTTCAGCACTGAAGTCTGGACAGCACCACACCCATATGAAACATCATGTCCCTTAGATATTACGGACAGCTATGATGAAGTCACTGATTGATATTTTCCCTTTTGCATTAAGTAGGCTATTTAATAATCAATTTCACGACGTGACAATATCAATGTCAAGAAGAATTTCATAAATTCAAGTACGGATGACATTTTATTAGGAAGCCAAAATATTGAATTCCTGTCGTGCACTGTAAATTAGCCTATAAGCAATAAAAAATGTAAACACAAAGTGTAAGAGAGTGCAATACAGTGAGGGAAGTGGATATCCCAAGATTGGTATTATTATTGTTGTTTTATTGAATATTCCATTGCATTACATGTAGATAAAGTCACGCGTACATTGCAAAACATTTATTATTAAATTATTAAGGATAAAGTATGCAGAACCATTCCATCCTTCTTCGGAGGCTCTTCATCGGAACTTCTCGGCTAAAACAGCTGAGAATGCCGATAGAAACTTGTCTATCGCCGCGTGTGCAACTGGTGTGAAGTTGTCACCCATATGGCAGGCTAACGTCACAATGATGCAATGATTGAAAAGCTGGAAAATATAAGAAGTTTTCGTTAGTGATTTAAATGAAAAATATCACATCACATAATATCACGTATTTGGAAAGAGCCTGTTGATGTGTACTGGATCAGTTCAACGCTAACACCTTGAAGTTTGTAGGATGTATTCGCAGTTGATAGGCATGGAACCTGCTTAGTGGTGCCAACGTAGTAGCAAGTGTGCTTATGTTCCTCGCACCGTCGGCTAAAGCCTGGACGATTTTCTTCCCGTGGCAGCGCAAATGCTCGGAACTGGGGCTGATATCTAGATGAGAGAAGTATGTCTTTGTTTTGGGGAACGTCGTGAACATCCTGTAAACCAGTTAACAAGGGAGAAAACAAGGTCAGCATGACAAGCACAAGACCCCTATCCCCTCCCTCTCTGTTGCTTGCGTCATCGCTCATGGGAAACTGCCAAAAATGACAAGACCATTAATCATTGAAGAGACTTTTGATATTCAGAAAATTGAACTGCGAACTATCAAGGATCCACCAAAGAGCGTAAGTCAGACTTTAAATAGTTTCATTCTCAAAGTTTTACATAATTTAAAGGAAAGCAGTAGCTATTCCAGCTTGTTGAACATTGTATATAAGTGAGGAGATTTAGGAGGAAAACAACATGTGAATTTTTAGACGTAAAAATATGCTATTTTGTTTATAGGAAATATCTGCCTGGTCTTTTACACTGCTCTATAAGCGTTATATTTGTTTGGTCTAAGACAGCGTACCTTAAAAGAGCCTCAGATCCAATTTCTTCCGCCACTGGAATCATTTTGTCCCATATCTGTGCAATCAGCTCTTTTTCGGTATTCGAGAGCATTATAAGACGGCGTGGCACAATTAAAATATATTTATATACTACCCAATAAATTAAACGAGTTAGCTTCTGAACAACGCGAATCGTCGTGTAGGCTACGATTTGACCGTTTTGCTTTGAAGTTTCGATCACATATTAACCACAAACTCGTGCGTAGGTCGACTTAATAAAAAAAGAATGCAAAAATGGAAGAGTACAGTTAGCAGAAATGTAGTTCCCGTCGGTCGCTCTCTTCAACTCACCGGCAGACGAAAGTTAATCACGTGAGAGGTGAAACTGCGCAACGTTAGTCTACTGTGCGTCATATTAGAGGAGCTTATGTTGTCATGCCGGGATTCCTACCTGTGCCTTGAGTGTCTTCAGTGATAGGCTATATATTTGCATATAATTATAACACAATAAAATGCAAAATCAAAAATAATGTATAAACTGTTTTATTTAAGGATACAATGGGTGCACGATTCAGTCTAGAAGCAAAATTCTCAATCAATGCACTGATCGTATATAGCCTATTAGATGTATGTTGATAACATTGATTTGATACTGACATTTAAACCTATTAATTATGCAAACGATTTACATGTCTAGTATGCAAATGTCTCTAGAGTTGGAGTTGTAGGCCAAATGCTACAAGTTTACTGTGTGAGAAGAGGAGTAGCCTAGGTCTATGTTTGCTATATGTTTGCTATATGTATATATATATATATATATATATATATATACACAAAACTTTTCAAAAGATTAAAAGCATGTAGCATCTGCATTCTCTGTAGTGACAATACATAATGCCAACGGTCACTCAAAACAACAGGGAAAAAAAAGTAAAACTGTGAAGTGCTTACATATTTATGATGTTAAATGAATTTAACTCTAATTTGTAATGACTATGAGCATGTACTTTTGTAATAGGGAGGGGCCATGGCATTGAATCTGATAAACCGTCATGGCTGCCCCTATCAGTAGCTCAAGCTGCAGGCTGAAAGTGGGTGGAAGTTGAAGAGCAGCGTAATCACCAATCTCACTCCTGCCTTGCCCTCCTGCCAGCACTATGGCAGCATCAACTACCCATGACTCAGCTAAACTGAAGGACTACCTCTTTAATAGAATCCACATCTTTTTGCATTTTGTGAAATGTGCAATATCAGTGATCAGGTCTATTCTTGTCTCTCCCTCTCTCTCTCTGTGTGTGTTTAAACTTATTTAGAGTTGAAAGCTTCATTCTATATTCTATTTTTTTCTAATAATGTTTTTTTTTTTTTTGTAATAATTTATTCTGTATTTATCATTGCTTAGTTCCAACCCTTTATGTGTATAGGTTTATTTAATGACATATTTATTTATTTAATGTTTTATTTGTATAGGGACAGATACAATAACTGGGACAACAGCCATCCAATGCATGTATCATAGTGCTTGTAGCTGCTAATTTGCAACACTTGTCCCTAGAAGGGCTTTTATAAATTCCAGTTACAACAACAAACTAATAATAATAATAATAATAATAATAATAATAAAGGGGAAAAAACTAAACATGAGTACAAGTTTGTTGCTGAATTAACCAAGACATAGTAGCTTTTTAAAAAAATATTAAAACTTGCAGCATATTTTAAATAATCAGGTAATGAGTTCCAAATTTTTTCACCTTTCACTGAGAGGGCAGTCTGAGCAAAGGATGTTTTACAAAACAAAATTTTACAATTTCCACTAAAAGTTGCTCTTGTGGATCTGCTGCACCCCTGCAATCTCTCTCTCTCTCTCTCTCTCTCTCTCTCTCTCAAAAAAAAAAAAAATATATATATATATAAGGGCTGAGGGGCAAGACCATTTAAACATTTAAACACAAACTTTGCATAGTGAAAAAAGACAAAGTGAGCAAAGCTTAAAATCATATATTTACTTAAGATCTGACAATGATGGGATCTTATTTGCTTTCTATCTAAGATTTTCAAGGCTCTGTTGTAGAGACATTCAATCTGATTAATTACAGACTGATTTGTCTAAGAACCAAATCCATAGGACATGTGTGATAATATCGAGTATAAAAACAGAAGGGCATGATCATATGTTAAACAATTTCTTATTAATTTGAAGCTTGTAAGATTTGCTTTAATCGTTTTACATATATATTTTTAAAATTTAACTGAGAATCTAAAATCATGCCAAGATATTTTTCCTCTGATACTTGTTCAATAAAGCCATCTTTAATTCAAATGTTTAAGGATTCTGTTGCAGGTAATTTTTTTTTATTGAAAAACATATAGACTTTTTAGTATTTAAACAAGAGGCATCAAGAAAAGCTGACACTTTTTCTAGGTTTCTTGTTAACTTTTTTTCAAACTCCACACAATTTTTACCATCCAAATAACTGTGTCAGCAGCATACATTTGAAGCCTCACATCAAGACATATTTCTGGAAGGTCATTAATATAAATACTAAAAAGAATAGGACCTAAGATGGTTCCCTGAGGGATTACTGTTTCGATCTTATGAGAGAATGACTTAATATTATTAATGACAACACTTTGTTCACAATTTTTAAATATGAATCAAACCATATCAGAGATCATTTCGATGTATTATACTTTGACATTTCTGCCATTAAAATATTATGATTTACAGTATCAAATGCCTTTTTTAAATCCAGGAATAGTGCACCAACTATAAGTCCTTTATCAAGTGACCGCATAATATTTTCCATTACCAAAAACAAGTGTGTAGTAATTGTGTCTAAAAACAAACTGTAAAGGGTGTAAATGTTTATTTATCTCTAAATGATGCAATAATTGCTCTGATACAACCTTCTCCAGCACTTTGGAGAGAACTGGAAAAAGACTAATTGGTTTTCCGAGCTTCAACTCTGCAGCTGAACTAAACTCTTTCCAGTGCCAGTGAGCCCTCCCTTTAAATGTTTATGTTTTGTTTAATTTTGTGTCTGTTTCAGTGTGGAAACAGCTCCGTTCTCACAACCTCAAGTGATATATCATTATCATCAATGTGTTATAAAATGTTAGTGTTAAATAAACATCAATTAAAAAAGGGTCTGATCACTTTAAAACAATGTTTTTCCCTTCTTCATCACTTTTTATATATAATTCTAGAGATTTGTGCCTTAATTTCATAAAGTCATGACAAAAAACAAAACAAAACTGTATTTATGAATATTTTAATACAGCATTATTTCTTTTTGATTAAAACAGGGAGAGAAAAAAAAGTGTAACAGAAATAAAGATTTTACGATAAGGTATGTTTATGAAAAAAACATTAGTGGGAAATGATGAGTTTGACAGACAAACAGAAAACTCAAATTCAAAAAACAGCTCTGCAGATGTTTTGCTATGATCTGGATACACTGTCTTCTGGATAACCTTGTGTCCTTAAAAGACATTCTCAAATATAAAGATATTTACAGTGTCATGAAAAATTTCTCAAATAAATGCTGTTCTTTTGAACTTTCTATCCCTCAAAAAATCCTGAAAAAAATGTTTTGAAAAAATGATTTCTGAAGAATCATGTGACACTGAAGACTGGAGTAATGGCTGACATTTTAAAGGGTTAGTTCAGGACCCTAAAGTTAACAAAAGTAATAAAGAAAAGAAAAGAAAAAAAAAACATCTAGGGATCTAAATTACACTTAACAAAAAGTGGCCCAATTTACCTGCATTCTATTTGTTCTGTGTTAAAGGGTTAGTTCAACCAAAAATGACAATTCTGTCATTAATTACTCACCCTCATGTCGTTCCACACCCGTAAGATCTTTGTTCATCTTCAGAACACAAATTAAGATATTTTTGATGAAATCCAATGGCTCAGTGAGGCTTCCGTTGCCAGCAAGATAATTAACACTTTCAAATGCCCAGAAAGGTACTAAAGACATATTAAAAACAGTCCATGTGACTAAAGTGGTTCAATCTTAATATTATAAAGCAACGAGAATACTTTTTGTGCGCCAAAAAAATCAAAATAACGTCGTTTCAACAATATCTAGTGATGGCTGATTTCAAAACACTGCTTCGAAGCTTTACGAATCTTTTGTTTCGAATCAGTGGTTCGGATCGCGTATCAAACTGCTAAAATCATGTGAACTATTGAAATTTTGAAACACTTATGACATAACAAAGCCTCGTTTACTGAAATCACGTGACTTTGGAGCTCCGAACCACTAATTCGAAACAAAAGATTCGTAAAGCAGTGTTTTGAAATCGCCCATCACTAGATATTGTTGAAAAGTCATTGTTGTGGGGTTTTTTTTGGCGCACAAAAAGTTTTCTCGTCGCTTTATAATATTAGGTTGAACCACTGTACTCACATGAACTGTTTTAAATATGTTTTTAGTACTTTTCTGGGCATCTGAAAGTGTTAATTGCCTTGCTGACAATAGAGGCCTCACTGAGCCATCGGATTTTATCAAAAATATCTTAATTTGTGTTCCGAAGATTAACGAAGGTCTTACGGGTGTAGAACGACATGAGGGTGAGTAATAAATGACATAATTTTCATTTTTGGGTGAACTAACCGTTTAAAATATATTAAAATATTTATTTTAAATTCTAATAATATTTCACAATATTACTGTTTTACTGTATACTGGTCAAGTAAATGCAGCCTTGGTTAGAGACAAAAATGTCTTTCAAAATGTTCTTTAAAAAAACCATTCAGCTTCTTAAATTAAAATCCCTTCCTACAAATTCCTACAATTAGTTGTTGAGCATATTTTCCACTAGATGGCAATAGCGCACCAAAAGCAAATGTATGTTCCAGATAGGCCAAAAATCTTATGCAACCCACATACTTATATGGGTATACATGTATATGGGGAAATTGCATTTGTATGACTTAGATATGTACTCACCCATTTGTTAAAAGCTATGCTTTCCAAACAATTGCAATGAATAGCAATGAATATCAAAAGCATGTAATGAAGCATTTTGCACGGTGAAGTGAAATAATATTGAATGAGTGCCAGTACAGCTGAATAAAGAAGCCAGTGGGTTGCCAAAGACGGAACTACCTTTCATCTCTTTGAAAGACAAAATACGGCAAACAGGATTACAGATTAATTATTTTCCTATGCTTTAATCCTATTGATGTGTGGTTTGCTTGAGCACTCACTAGTAGATCACACATGCCACCCACACTGTCTAGTCTCAGCCTGCCAAGTACTCAGACGTGTTATATTGTGACTGGATGGCACGCTAATAGATATTCACTGCAGTTTACATTAGATTAGAGGATTTAGGAAGCCCATTAGTCCTTATGACTCGAGGGCTGTATAAGGAAAAGGAGAGAGGAAAGCAATGTGAAACATCAATAACATATTTAATCTTGATTGTTCTGCACATGAAACAAAATATGTGAGTGGTACTTTGAAATCTTGCCAAACAGAGGCAATAAATCATGTGCACATCTTTCAACATGACTATCTATTTGCTCACCTCTTAGGCCATGTCATGTCTCCTCATCCTGTGAATGCCCCCATGAGGGCCTTTAAACATTTATCATTCCATGACAGTTAACCCTCTTCCTTCCCAGGACAAAAGTCTCAAGTGTTAAAGCTGTGCCACAGACAGCCATTGTGATGTGAAGCTCATCTACAGATGATGACATCTATAGGGTTATCAAGAAGCATTGCTGATGTGTGAAATATGTGCTATATGTTTGAAAGAAATTAACTTTTATTCAGCAAGGATGCATTCAAATTGATCAAAAGTGACAGTAAATATTTATATTTGAAAATTATGCTGTTCTTTAACTTTTTATTCATCAAAGGATCCGAAAAAATATATCACGCAGGTTTCCACAAAAATATTAAGCAGCACAATTGTCAGCAAATTGTAATAATATTTCACAATATTACTGTTTGTACTGTATTTTTGATCAAATAAATGCAGCCTGGGTTAGCATAAGAGATTTCTTTCTAAAACATTTAAGGTGCGGTGTGTAAGAATGACAGCTAGTGGTTGAAATGGGTGCTGCAGTCCAAATTCAAAATATTGTTTGCCCTGCCCCCTCCTCCTCAGACTCGACGCTCACGCGGGTTGCCAGTTTGAAAACACGCAACAGGAGCGAGCATAATTGACATTGGAAGGCAAGGAGACTTACACACTGTAAGCTGATTAGTTGATTTATTGATTTATAATGAGTTGATATCGCGTTTTAATATGCTCCCGTTCACAGAGATTTTTAGATGGATGCTGAGGCTTTTTAGGTCGGGTAGAATCTACGATCTCTGACCTAGTTTGTTCGCTGGCTTCCATGGCTGCAATTCGCTGCGTGTGTTTTCCGGCAACTGGCAACCCGGGGTGGCGAAATACTATTGGGTAAATTGGCAACATGTGGTCTTGCACAGACCAAAACAAAAACAGACATTCCAACACGGAATGCACATTTCAAAGTGAAATAACTGGCTGTAGCATTAGTTTTCAGAGAAACAAGTATGTGAACTCAGCATGTTTCCTAAATATCTGCAAACATATTATTGTATTTTTATGCTTTAGTACAATAGACTGTAAAAAAAGATGGACTACGCACTTTCACTCTCTTCCATTGTAGTAACTGAAGCCGCAATATCAATGTCCAGCCCAAACTCAGAACAACTCATTATGTCGGTGTGAAATAAACAGTTATGGAAATGTAGAAATTAAAGTTAAAGCTCCACCTCGCGAGGATCCAGAAAAAAGTATGTTGGCGCCACAGTGACTTCTTTACTCAGAGAAGCTGTCAATCTCAGCTGTCAATCATGACATCAAACCACAGTTTTTATAGCATCAAATAACTAACTAAAACCAAACTTTTTAGAAAAACAAACACTTGAACTAACACCAGCTTGATAAAAACTGCAAAAAAATGACAGAAATTGTCATTAAAAAAATATATATATTTGAAGTGTAATTTAATTAATCCAGCCACCTGGGGGCGATCGAGATGCTTTGGCTTCACTTTTCAGGACTCGTGTGGCACGCTTGTTTAGTACAGTCAAAAACTTACATACAGCACCTTTAAAAAATCTTGTTATTTTTAATTATGCATTTATAATTTACTCATTTGTAATCAATAAAAATAAAATACATCATAAATGGAATCAAATATAGCCTATTTGGATCCAAAATGACTTCTTTCTAAAACACTGACTGGAGTTTTTCTGCTCACAGTTGCACTTGATCTCTGCATTCAAAAAGATCAATGAATGGCCATTTGCTCTTAGCTAACACAAAAGAGAGGGGACTTTTGGATTTCCTGCACGTAGTTGGGAGAGTCGTGGCAAGTTAGAGACTGAACTGAAGAGGAAAAAGCACCTTTTAAATGAGAAACTTTAAATGCAAACTTTTGCATCACAAGTGGACTTTCCAATGACCAAATGAAGCCTTCAGCACTGAAAGTGTTGAAAAGAGAGTGTGCTTGCATGCACTGAATTGCTGTTACTGTATTCTTACAAATCTATTCCAACTCTATATGTTTTAGAGTCTGATATTAATAACATAATAGAGATATATGCAAATGATGATTTGTTAGCAAAAGTATGATACATCGCTTCAATTTGGTTTAGGTCGTATTTTGTGTATATGTACACATGCTCTTATCCGCATTCACCAGACTGTCTAAAATGTTGATGAACGACCTCAGCAATAAATACTGTAAGTCACCAGGGATCTGGAACGTCTCCCCTGAACTATATGTCAATGTATAGTTAGAGACAAGTAGTGGATTTACTGTCTGCACTACTGTTTAGATAAAAACATTAACAGCAGACCTGTCTCTCTCTCTCCACCCGAAAAGAAACAGAAAGAGCTCCTGTTTCTGGCTGTTCTTGTCTGTTAATGGTCAGTGATTTAAAAGAAACACTCCTACTTTTTCTTTCAGTTGCAAATGAGTAATGGAATAATTGAGTGACTCACATTTTACCAAAAGAAACCAATACATGGTTTCTTTTTATATAGCTGTTATACAAAGCTATAGCTACATTGTTGGAAACAAGCAGGTCTCACAGTCAGGTTCTCTGAGGGAACATGGACATGTCATCAGGTGGAGGACTACTGTAAACTATGGTACTCCCTCCTGGCTGCCATAAACTAGAAGGTCAGAGGGAAACACAAGAGAGCACAAGTTCTCCTGTGAACAGCTGCCAGCTGTGCTTCCTGCTCTGGGCCTCAGCAGGGGAACTGGAACCTTTGAAGTGGTCACGGTGTGTAGGTGAGCAGCAGGCAGTGGTAAGAAGCTGCAGAGAGAAAGTATTATAGGGAGAGAGTGTGTGAAAACACAACTACTTAGAGAGTGTGAGAGTCTGCTCTTTAAACCAATTAGAAACCAAAGATCTTTCACTATTGTGAGAACAGTTTGATATTTAAGCAATATCACAAGCAAACATGCTCTTGTTCTGAATATCAGTGATTTGGCTGTAGGCAAGAGGCTTAATCAACGGAAGCGTATGATTTAATGATTAACTCATTAAAAACAATTCCTGTGTTCAAATATGCCCACTCCCCCAATACACTCTAAAAAACAACTGTTTTGGCTCAACAACAACCCAAAATAAATAAAGAAATAAATAACACAATAGTTTGCATCAGTCCTTTTAATTAAAATTATGTTCAACCAACAAACTACACTGAGTTTCTAGCGTAAACTCAATTTATGTTGATTACTCAAAAATAATTAGATTGTGACAGTGATCCTAATCTTATACTATTTATTTAGTATGTATAAATATTATGCAAGTAAAATGTTACTTGTCACTAGCACTAGTTCAGTTAGTGCTCTTGTAGCCACCCACAGCCTAACCATGAGCGCTATTCTGCAACACAATGGTAACCACAAAAATGAACAGAGGCTCTTTTAAAAGTCAAACATAAATGCATTTAACACATTTAACAGTAACAGGTCTTTCCCTCTACTGAAAAAGCACATAAAAAAAAAAAACATACCTTTTTTAAATGGACATGAAGTAATTTCTTATGAAAATGTAGTACCTATTCAGACAGTATGCGATCAAACTGAGCACTCCTAATAAGTCTATTTACTATTTTTTCTTAACTCGTAACCATTGATGGGAAAATCATAACCAGATGCCACTTGTTGTATCCAGGATTACACAGTCCACCCAAAGGAATAACAATGTCTGAGGAAACTAGAAAATCTGGGATCTTACACACAAAGGCTCTTGCTGTTATGATTGATCTGATGATGAAGATGAAAGGAGCAAGAGCAGAAAGCAAAAACAGCAAAGTATTCCCTGGCAGGTGCAAGCTTTAGATATCAAAAGGATGAAACAGTGATGATCGGTTTTATTTTTGGATGTTCCAAACTAAATCAAGGTCTCTATTGGCACACTTTTTGTATAGTGAAAACATTTTGTTAATCTGCTTCCTGCTTTAATGAAATTTCTGATGATGATTGAACAGTACCAGCTTATTGTCAGGTGTAGTTTCATTTTCATGGACTTTTAGTTCATGTCATGGTTTTCTTATGTTCTGATCTCTTAGTTGTTATGGTTACTGATTGAGTTGTCAAACTGTTTCTTGTTTGGTTAATAATTAGTGTGTGTATTTAAGTTCTTTCTTTTCATTATTCAGTGTCATCTTTACTTATGTAAAGCCCTCCACAGACCCAGATCCTGCCAGAGGAAGCCAGAGACAGTGCGAACGCCGGAAGAAATATTCGTCCCAGAGCCTGAGCCAGAGCTGGGACCAATGTTCGTCCCTGTGGGTATTTTGGTGGAGATAGATGGCATGGAGTGGAACCCCACCCATAACCCTACTGAGGATGGTTTGCTTTTTACGTTCCATATAGTAATAGATCATGACATTGATGATGTCAGTTCTCAAAGCCTCCCGTCAGCACTGGTTCCTCCTTCATCGCCACTGGTTCTGCCCAGTGTCCTGTCTCCTTCAGTGCTGCCAGTCCCTTCAAGCTTCCCTCTCTTTCCTCCTCTGCCAGCTCCTCACCTTCATCTCTGCTGGCTCCCTTCATCCCTACCTTGGTGCAAGGATCCGCTGGCTCCACCTCAGGCCTCCGAGCACATAACCCCAGATTGGCCTGTTAACCCATCGGCTCCACCTTGGCTCTACTCTCCCTCGTCTCCACCACGAACCATCACCCCACTGGCTTTGGCAGGCTCCCTTGTCCCTCCGGCTCCACCTTGGTTAGACGTCACCCTTGTTCCACCACAGACTACCTGCTGTGCCTCAGTGGCTCCACCAGGCTCTGCCTTACTGCTTGCTCCTCTGTGGTCTTCTGAGTCTCCATCTTCGCCTCAGTCCCACTAGCTGTTGGCTCCGCCTTGGCCCTCCAGAACTGCAGTGTCATCCTGTGTCTTCGGCTTATTGCCTCCACCTCCTTTGGCACTCCCCTTGGTTCCGACCGGAGGCTCCTACCTCCATCGTTCTGCCTTAGATCTCCCTTATCATGGCTCTGGTCGGATTCGCTCCCTGGCTCCTCTCTCCTGACTCTTCCTCCCACTCCCCTGTGGATACTTCCTCCCATTCCTCTATGTACGCTTCCTCATATTTTCCTGTGGACTCTTCCTACTGTCCCTCCTCCAATGGACCTTTTTTATGTTTTCTCCCTCCTCCCGCCACTAAGATGTAGTTTCTGTTTATGGCACCAGGAGGTGCCTACTAGGAGGGAAGAGTTATGTGTAGTTTCGTTTTCATGGACTTTTAAATTATATTGTTGTTTTCCTTGTGTTCCGATCTCTTAGTTGTCATGGTTACTGATTGAGTTTTGCAGCTGTTTATTGTTCAGATAATCATAAGTGTGTATATTTAAGTCCTCAGTTCTTTCTTTTCTCATTGTTCGGCATCGTCTTTACCTATGTGTAGTGCATGTTATCTTTACTCCTACTCCTGAATGTTCCTTGATTTATTAAAGACTGTTTATTTGGATCTTTCTGTGTTATGTGTGTTGGACTACCGCATTACACTGTGACACTTTACTATTGCATTATTAAGAATATTTTATAACAGTGAATACGGGGCTTAGTATGAAAGCTTGTTTTTGCTGTGGAATAAAAAAAATGTAAAAGGTTATAAAGGAAAAAGGACATTTTATCTCACAATTCTGGCTTTTTTCTCAGGAATATGAGATATAAACTTGCAATTGCAAGAAAAAAATCAGAATTGTAAGATATGAACTTGTAATTGTGAGGAAAAAAGGTCAGAACTGAGATACAAGTCTTAATTATACCTTTTTTTTATTTTTATTGTGTGGCAGAATACACCATATACCTTAACTAGCACAGCACAGAGAATTTTGAAATTGCAATGGCTGCCAAAGCCCTGCTCATGCATTGTAATATTATACACTAGTGTTTAAAATGAGACTGTCATCAGCTGTGATAAACTCCTGGGACTCCCCTCACCTCGACATCCTGGTTCACAGGGTCAATGTCCCAACATTAAATACAGATATAAACTTCCTCTACTCATCTTACACCAATTTACCAAACCATCCTGGAAATTCCTGGTGATCTAAGAGTTTTTTTCCATCATGGTTATGAATTAGTTGCTTTCATTTAATTTAATCAGTAATCTGGATAACTTCATTGAAGAACTTTCACCAGTTACCTTAAGCTTTCAAAATAATGATTTTTATTTTTATTTTAGGATCAACATCAGATTCTGTACAACTGTTTTACCGCTTTGTAGTCTTTTATAGTATCTCACATTCCAAAAGCTTCCCTGAACAGTTTATGGTCCCAAGATAATGAACTAGAGAGTAGAGGGATTATGAAACATCATCTTGTCGCTCCTGAGCTACAAGTTTAGCAGTGTTTAGGCCCCTGGCTATCTTTATTTGCTGCTAATAAACAGAGTTTGTGGGGAGCTATGGAAGCACTTACTCCTCTGACGTGGAATCATTTCCGTTCTCTTTCTGGTTTAGCCTGGAGAACAGACACAGAAGCCACAAAACAGCATTTAACCTCAAATCCCAATACATTGTGACAGATAACTGACAATATAGAGAAACAGACTCAATGGCTTTTGTATAAGCTTTCAAAATGTCACAAATTAAACTGAAGCACTGATGAGTTTTGAATACATTTGCTCTGTGGATAGACACAATTGGAAGAGACTAGATATCTTTCATCTGTCCATATCTCCATTATTTTTTGGTGTTGTTTTAATTTCCATGTAAGCTCATGATGCTATGCCACACCTGAAAAAAAACTTTATAAAAGTGGACAAAAAATCTGCTTTCACAACACTTTTTTTGTATCGCACACATTGTGTGTTATATCGAGTCAAATGAAGGCTTTCTGAAAGAGCCTCTGATGTCTAGGGCTGGTTAGCCTACCATACCGATTTTTGTCTAGTTCGTAATCTCTCAATTTAATTCTGAATTATTTTGTTTTTATGGAAGCCCATTTCCGCCACATAAGGCTAAAAAAATGCTTTGGTAAAACTTAATTATCACATCAAATGCCATAATTCTGACATAAAAAGTCAAAATTTGACATACTCACCCAGTCAACACGTGAGATCATGCGATGATCACTGTGACATCACACAATTCTCTTACTGTGATACTCACAGTGTAATACGTGAGCTCATTGTGAATTCAAATGATCCTTATATGATACTCACAGTGTGAGTAATACGTGAGCTCATTGTGAATTGAAACGATCCTCATAGTTCGTTTGAACTATGAGGATCATTCTGTGAGGCAGTTCAAATGTCGGTCACCGGGGGGACATTATAATTCCTGTTTCTCAACACTGGAAAAACGTGGATACTGCAGGATTTCTTAGCAAACCATTTGTGCTGTACAGTTGTGTTCTGGACTCAGCGTTGAATTGTTACACTGGAGAAATGGTGAGTGGTCTCTTTAATTGCTATTCACATATGCTCATATGATATTATAATGCCAATATGCACTGTGGCCTGGCCCTGTGTTAGCAGAGTACTGGCACATGGCCGGGTACATGTGAACCAGCCATCTTGCTAGTTCAGGTGTAGAATCACCTGGCTTCAGTAATCACACCAGTAATCAAACTGATTGCTTTCTGTGTTTCAGGATGTGTCAAGTCTTTTCAAAGGGGAAAAAGAAATGGAGGTTAAGAAGTAAAAAGGGGCCACCAAAACAACACCAGAATCTGAATGCATCCGTCAAATAGAAATATTTGTGTCAAATGCCAACACCAGGCTAAAAAGAATACAAACTGAATTTTTGAAATACTTTGTGTATGGAAATAAAATATGAACTTCTACATGATGTTTGTGATATAACTGACCAATATTAGAGAAATTTTAGATCACAGTGAGCTCACACTAAACTAATAGAATGAGGGTTTAACACTATGACATATTGCCATAATTATGATGAAAATAATAATAAAAAGATGAAATTATGAGACTGATATATTAAAATTATGACAAAAATGTGTACTAGTTTTAATCTATTGAAGCCTATCTCTGCCACATAAGAAAAAAATCATGCTTTTTAAAATTACTTATGACGTAAAAGTCGTAATAATGACACATATTTATGAGATGAAAAGTGACATAAAAAGTCAAAATTATGACATACTAAGTCATAATTATTAGATTAAAAAGTTCAACTTATGACCTAAAAAGGTCAAACTTATGACTTTTTGTCATAATTTTAACTTTTTTCATAGTTATGACTTTTTAAGTCAGAATTTGAAGCATGTTTTTTTTCTTTGGTCATGCTGTATGTTTTTGATTCACCAAAAATAACTCGTCATGAGTCTTGTTAGAGTCATTTGTTTGTGAATCCTGCTCCGGAGGTCGCATTTTTCTGCTTCATATGCCATTGAGAATGTCTCATTTCAGAAAAGTAACCATTATAACTGCTATAGAGTGCTGCAGTAATGATGTATTTTTGTAGGTCAGGCTGGAAGTTTAGCAGCACACGGGTTCCCTCGACAACAACAACAACAACAAAAAACAATAGGATTTTTCAATTGGCTTTTGTATTATTGCAGAAAACAAGCTCTGTGACCAACAAACATTTATGATTCTTATAAGTTTTGTTCATTATGATAATCCTTACAAATAACACAACTTTATGAATTTTGAAGCCTAAATACAATCAGCAGAAGCAAAAAGCTAAATGAAGGCTGTAAATGAATTACATAACGGTCAAATGACCTCCACCTCACCATGACTAAGCTTCCGACAACTCTTTCAGTCTTTGTTCAAAAAATGTTTTCCCTGAAAGTCTGAGTTAGAATAGTTTGCGAGGGTGCAGCTTTTGAAATGAGACACAGCAAGAGAATACACTTTATTGTTGCATTGTTTTGTGTAGACCCTAAGGATAACTCAATAGAAATATGTTTATTGCTATTATCTTGCCATGGCGAGGAAGATTCAACAGCAGAGGATTGATTAAATGGCAAGTATTTTTGAGCTATGAGCATATAACAGCATGAGTGAGTTTGAACCACAAAAGCCATAAAGCAGGAAGGCGCACAGGGTTCAGACAAGGTTAAATCTCAGGTCAGGACATAATGTCTTCCATATGCTGATAGAGCTAATGACATGCATGCTCTCTCCTCTTTCTACCTGCATTCCTTCATCTGCACAGAGCACTAAATCTCTGATAGCTCCCCCATGCAGGGATTGATTCATTGCAAGGGTGATCCAAAGATATCTGTGCCTTTTCTCTGCTTCCTCTGTGTAGCAAATGTGCCCTCATTGTGGAGCAGCATATCTGATTTGTTCGGCTTTCAGTTGTGGGCTTATTTTGTTATATCAGTGTGTGGAATCAAAGCTCTCCACACCTCATGACAAAAGCGTAAGATTGAGTGGCAAGGAGCAACTGCAGAGCTCTCCTTTGGGCTCTAGAAGTGTGTATTAGCGTATGCACTTTGTATATAAGATGAACTAAAACTATCTATTTTTAATTATACATTTTTAATAATACATTTACATACATTTTTTTTTTAAATTCTCTTGCATTCCATTTCTAATACTATCAGTTATAAGTCATTTTTATTTTTGAGTATTGAGAATTTAGAAAGGAAAGGTTTTGTAAGTTAAAGGGATAGTTCACCCAAAAATGAAAATTGAACATGAACATAAAAGAAGAAATTTTGAAGAATGTTGTAACCAGACAGTTGATGGTAGATAGACTTCCATAGTATTTTTTTCCTACTATGGAAGTCAATGGCTTCCGTCAACAGTCTGGTTACAACATTCTTCAAAATTTCTTCTATGTTAAACGGAAGAAAGAAACTCATACAGGTTTGGAATAAATGGAAATGTAAAATAAGTCCAAAATGTGCAATTTGGGCCCAAGCTAAGCCCTGGAAAATCCCAGCCGGAAGTTTGTCCATCCTGCAGGAGGAATGCTGTTCATTTTCAGGAAGGGGAAGAGGATGCATCCACATGCAGATCCAATCAAAATAGGGATCGGCATCGTCTGGTTCTTTAGGGACAATCCTATCGTCCTCTGTTTACTTTTGTTTCCTCACATAAAATGTGGTTTTCTGTGCCAGAAGGAGGAGTGGTACCTGTCTGAATTAAAGGCATGCACCACTGCCGAAAAATTCATATTCATCCAGATGTTATATTCAAGAAACATGTGTTAAAAGTTTTTTTAGCCAAACAAAGAGAGGCCAGCTCTAATATTCTCAAACTACGTACTTTTCATTCCTATATAGCACTATCAGCATTACCCTGCATCTTCTGAATGTGAATTCCTGTTAGACAGTTGTCCTTTTCTTTGGATTTCCACTATTTAGTTCATTTTCTATGGCACAATCCTGTTAGGATTGCTACAGTTACTGTGTCCAAATTCAAAAGTGAATACACTGAGTTGGGTCTCTGTTCTGAAAAGCAATCATTGTAACTTTGAATTAAATAGCTAAACTGGATCCATGGATGAGAGATCTCATTACACTGACATTTAGTCCATGGCGGCATAATAACACTGATATGAGGAGCTGTCAGTTTGAGTTACTTCAGTTTCCCTCATGCAGAGCTGAAAGTGCTAAGATATCTACCTCAATCTTTCCACATGAAATTCCACAAATATCATCCTACAGCTTAATAGGCCTACATCTGAATATCCAGAACACTGGCTAATCTATCAAGCTTTTATGCATGTATGTAATTTCTAGATTATTTTGGTGGTTTAAACATAGGTCTCTTCAGTGCAAGTTGAAGACTACATTAAAGAATCAATGTTGAATAATACATGTGGAATGTGCATCAGCTGTTGAGTTTGTGGTTCTAAAACCTGGAAGAGAATTAGCATTTTCAAGCTGAGGGTTTCCTCTAGAATTTCCTATGTATTTTTAATAGCAGTTTTGGATGTATATGAGTAAAATACGTTCTGTGATTAACTTTACTTCAAGAGATTTCATAATTGTTGTATATAAATTATACATATTCATATATCACATGTGAATTTGATTTGATTTTTAAAAAGGTTGCTAACAAGTTGACAATATATATGGGCTACAACTGCTACAAATATGGAAGTTTGAGTGCTTGACTACTCAAATCAGTGCATGCCTTTTATAGATACTAGCAGCTTATGAACAGTGGCTTCAGAATTCACGTTTGATCTATAACCGGGGCGCACATAACTTTTTTGGTCTGGTTCTCAAGGGAGCACCTGGAGATGTGGCTTGGTACTCACACTTTGCTCTCTGCACTATCTTCTTTTCTCTCGAACATGGTAGATGATGATAATGTTTTTTATTTTATTTTATTAACATTAATGACACAGACAACAACAAGAATATTAGGCTGCTGTCACTTTAAAGGCTGATTTATACTTCTGCGTCGAGTGTACGCCGTAACTACAGCGTAGGCTGTGTGTACCACGTGTAGCCTACGAAGTAGCCTGATGTGCACCTCTTCAAAAATGTAACAACGCGTCAATTTTACGCGGACCGCAAGCGCTGTGATTGGTCTGCTAGAACCCCTCCCTCAGGTCAAAAAACTGGCGCGGAGCACTCGGAGAAGAGTGAGCGTTTTCAACTTCCATAGGAATGAAAAAATGCTCTGTTTCAGGGGACACATGCAGTCATACTGCAACAAAAGTCGTTACCTATTTGCCGTTTTTCTGCCGTTTCTATTTGTAAGCTTCTCTGACAACGTACATGACAAGCTGCTTCTTCTTCGGCTTTTGCCTTGATACTCAACATGACCGCGGACACTGCCTTCTAGTGGTCTGCTTGCACGTCGACGCGGACAACGACACAGAAGTATGAATGAAAACAGACGCATAGCCTACGGCTCAGAGGCTCCAGCGTAGGTCCGACGCAGAAGTATAAATCAGCCTTAAGACAGAATGCATGCACGGACTGAATGTACTGACACACATCCGGTTTCTTTCTCAACTGCTCGCTAATGACATAAACGAGAGAATACTTGCAAAGACAGGTATTTCGATATAATTTTGTGTATGTGTCCGTTCAAGCGAAAGTAAACGAGAAAAAAATAAAAGAGGAATCAATTCGGTGTTCGAGCGCTGTCTGAAATGCGCCCCTCTCTCTCTCTCTCTGCGTGCGCGCGCTTCGGGTGTGGCACGGATAACAGCTCGCTCGCGAGTCCCGATTTTCGCCTCTTCTTCCGCTTTTAAAATCATTTGAATGTGTTAATTGGCGAGACAAAACATGTCCAAATGATAAACTTTCACTCTATGATGGTTAAACTTAGCAGTTAATCTGCGAATCACATGCGTGGCGAACCGTTGGACCTTATCCTTACGGATCACGGATTAACTGCGATCCGTTGCACCCCTAATAATTAAAGAACACACTTATCATCATGATTGCTATCTTACCAGATATGTAGAAAAATCCTACTCCAGTAAGTAAACGTGTTCCTGTGAGCCGGTCTCCAAAAATGTGAGAAGTGTCTGGCTGCAGACCATGGGCGAGTGGAGCTCCACTCTCGAACAGGAAATACGTCACCTCCACTTGAATAATTTTATCTCAGCATAACAATTAATAAAATTACTACTTATCAGATTGTGTTTTACTAACATCTAAACCTACCCTTATGCTGCGTTCCAGGCAGGTTTTTGAGCTTGTAAGTCACGACTTCAAACAATGACTCACAACTTAACGTTCCAGGCAAGTCACGCCAAACTGCCTGAGTGTAAACAAACCAGCATGGCGGACCGTATGGGGCTTATGCTCATTTACAATTATTTCTATCGCCAAAGATGCTTACTTCTTGCTTATATGAGGGAAACGGAGGAGGAAAAACGGCGCATTAGGCAAGAGAAGCTGTTATACCTTTTATTTTACGTTATTTTACCGTGCACTTGCATAAACACCGCGTCCGTAGGGGCTGCCATTGTTGTTTCGCGGGCTATGTGACGTCAGAGCGCGGAACTGGGAGTACATCGATCTAGTACGAGTTCACGGGTGGGAAGTCACGGGTTTGACTGCCGTTCCAGTGCACTTTCACGGGTAGAAGGTTGAAAAAACACGGGTTACGAGTTACCTGGAACGCGGCATTACAATAAAGCAAATACAGTAATTAAATGACACAATATTGATGTACACATGCCCAGTGGCCTAGCTCCACATAACCCGTGTTTTTCCAACCTTCTACCCGTGAAAGTGCACTGGAACGGCAGTCAAACCCGTGACTTCCCACCCGTGAACTCGTACTAGATCGATGTACTCCCAGTTCCGCGCTCTGACGTCACATAGCCCGCGAAACAACAATGGCAGCCCCTACGGACGCGATGTTTATGCCAGTGCACTGTAAAATAACGTAAAATAAAAGGTATAACAGCTTCTCTTGCCTTATGTGCCATTTTTTTCTCCTCCGTTCCCCTCAAATAAGCAATTGAAATAATTGTAAATGAGCATAAGCCCCGTATGGTCTGCCATGCTGGTTTGTTTACACTCAGGCAGTTTGGCGTGACTTGCCTAGAACGCTACAAAGTCGTGAGTCGTGGTTTGAAGTCGTGACTTATGGGCTCAAAAACCTGTCTGGAATGCAGCATTGGTTATAGATAAGAGTATATTGTTGTTGAATTGTGTTAGAGGTTCAAATGAAGACCCAGATTTTATTTCGTGCAAAGGACGGGGAAAATAGTATGGTATAAATAAAATATGGTAGGCCTATATCTTGATTTATCTCATGACAGTGTATGTTTATTCTAAAGCAGCACTTGTTGTTTCTTGCCATAAATGACGCACAACACAACAGCGGTTTCGGCATCCTTTGCGGTTAAGCTAGAAGAAGACATCAGTAGACATTTGTTTACGCCCATGAGTGCCGCTGATTGGCTAGTGACATCTGCACGTCTATGTAGTTTCCGCCCACTCAGTCTCTTTCTGCGAGTGTGGGTGTATTTTACAGATTGAAACTGAACTAGACTGAAACTCGCCGCCCTGTGTGTGCTGGGCTTTAAGAGTGGGAATTTACGAGGCGGGCAGCATGGTTTTTATTTGCAGCGTTGTCGCAAAGTTTGGATTTAGGATTTGACTATGTAAAATCACATTGCTATCGTACTGTTTAGTTATGCTTTGACAATATATTTCTTCTGCGAAGAAGGTGCATCACACTAAACGCCGGTTAATGAACAAACCTAGTCGCTGAGATCTGAAAGTCCATCAGAAGGTATGGCTTTTATTTCAATGGGACTCTTTACGTTTGGTGTTTTAAAGTTGCACACATAGTAACAGATGTAGCATCTTTATTGTTTGAGTCTGTGGTTGAGAGTAGGTTGGGTTGAGTTGTGTCAACTCACGTGTGACTGGATGCATCATAAGTGATATGATTTCATAAAGAACTGCCAAAGCGTGTGTGCGGTATGCAGCTAGTGTACATTGCATATAATTTTTGAAATGATGGCTGTTTTACAAACTAGTGAGCTGCCTACCTAGACAGCATTTTGGGTCACCATACAGCTACGTGTGCTGACCCTAAAAAAAGATGTCTAGGTAGGCAGCTCACCAGGTTTTTAGACACAGCCCATAAATGTGTCCTTCTGTAAAATGGTTTTGCAAAGCGATTGCATGCATCTGTAATCTGGCTGCATGATAATCTGCAATTGGTGGATTAAGTGTAACGAGCGTCAATGCTTTAGTCATTTTAATGGACACGGATTCTCCTCAGTCAGCCAGGGGCTTTTCTCCATGTACCAGAAGAATAAACCACACAATAATGTCAACAAATACGAACAACTCCAACAAAATACTATCTCTGTTTTATATTTTAAACTGCATTTTGCCCTTTGTTATGTTCTCAGGACGATAACATTTCTCATAAATATCAGGCATGGACAAGTTCTCACATGTTTTAAATGTTATAATTGTAAACGCTTTACAATAAGGTCTCATTTGTTAACATTGGTAAATGTATTAGCTAACACGAACTAACAATGAGCAATATATTTTTAAAGTATTTGTTAATTTTTGTTAACGTTAGTAAAAAAAAAAAGCCAATTTTTCATTGTTTGTTCATGCTAGTTCACAAGTCGTTAACAAATACAACATAAAAATGTATTAGTAAATGTTGAAATTACCATTGACTAAGCTTAGTAAATGCTGTAGAAGTATTGTTCATGTTAACTACTATAGTTATTACAGAATGTTGTGTCTATGCAGAAATGGATTTATAAAAATAAACTTGCCTTGTGAAATATTCTGGTGTGACAACTAGTCCCGCATTCCCCAACATTTGAATTATTGACTAGCTGTGTTATTTTTATCCAATGAATTCCTCACAGTAAACTATGAATTAGCAAAAAACAGAAACTGTCTTCATGTTTATGAAAGCTGCACCAAATTTTAGTGGTTACAGCTGCAGGAATGTGCAAGGTGCACATGCAAAGTCAGTTAAAACATCTGATGTCCTGAAACTTGATTGTTCTTTCGTTTATTTGTGTGACTACAAATCAATAGCATACTTTTATCAGTGGATTTGGAAAACTTTTTTTCACATGAATTCATTCTCACTTTTATTTTTACTGACTGTCTTGTCTTACAAGCAACACAGAGTATTTGGCCTGTTTGGATAGTGGAAACTATTAAAGGGTCCATGAAGTTGAAAGTGCAGCCCAGGGAATACAGGAACACACCCTTACGTACTGATCTGAGCCATTAGTGCTGTATATGAGCACAGGTACTAAGTTTCAAGAATAAGTATAATGTCCTTCTCAGTGGACCTCAAGGAAGTCTTCTATATTATTCGTATCTGACAATTAAAATTCCTGCTCTAAATCAATAATTATTCATTAGTGGACACACAGAGACAGCATGCCGCGTGCAGATTTTTGTGAAGATGACGGGCCAACATTCAGCCATCTGGTGACTACAATGCTCACTGAATCTTTTTTAATACATCAGAGATTTGCATAAATAGGGTCATTTACTTTTATAACAAGCTTGGCCATTTTAGAGTTATTGGTTATTCTCTTTCTGCAAAAGAAAATAGGTTGCTTTCTTGTGGGCCAGGCGTGATTATTAAATAATCATTTGATCATGGTTATTATATTAAATTGTAATTATTTGAGATAACGCAATAATTGTGCATTTTAAAATTTCTATCACATTTTGCCAAAGAATATAAAAAACACTGTTGTAAAGTACACAAAGACAGTCAAAGTCTACAAAATGAAGGTTTGTGGGTTTAATCACAATGCATTATTATATTATATTATATTATATTATATTAATTTATAATATAAACAATTTTTCACAGCATTGAAGTAAATCATATAGGTCTATTTTATTATAATTTTTTATAAAATTATACTAAAATTATGTTAGATGCAATTAATAATTTTATTTATTAATTGCATCTAACATAAAAGTTTGTTTTTACATAATACTGTATATGTATATATATATATATATATATATGTCTGTGTGTATATACACACATTATATACATAATATATACACAATATATACATAATACTGATGTGTGTGTGTGTGTGTGTGTATATATAATATATACACACACACACACACACACACACACACATATCAGTATTATGTAAACACAAACTTTTATGTTTTTTTTAATATATATTATAGATACAATTCAAAGTAAATAAATAACATGTGAGACTTAACCAGTGGCATGAAACAAAAGGAATTAAGTTGTTAATCGCAATTATTTGTATGACAGTCGTCTTCAACAACGCAGAATTGATGATCTTGACAGGCCTACTTTCGTGTGCATGTTTTGAAACAAAAGCTAATATCAGTGGAATATGAGTGGCTGTTGTATGTATGTAACTAAAGCATCTAGGGATGTTACAGTGTGCGGTAAACTCCCTGTTTTGATCTGAAATGAGGCTGTTGTGTGTGAGTACTATATGATCCCATTTGTGGAATTATCATAAGCTTGGGTGATTTGGACCCACACACTGACTTTACCATAGCTTTGCATCTCTCAATTTGGTAATAGCATGCCAGATAAACACAGCAATTGACTGTTTCTTGGAATAGGTGTTGTATTATGAAATCACAGCAGACTGTACGGCTTTGTTCCAATAGACTCTCACACATCTCCCTCAAGCTCGTGTTCTATTACACATCTTCCTTATGCAAGGTCATATTATTGCTTATGATTTATAATCTTTTAAGATTCCAATTTTATCCCTAGGTGTTTGGTAATCAGTGTACACACCAGTTGCATCAGATTGGACTGAATTGTCTGTCCACTTCTTGACAGCATTGAAATAGAATTTGAGAATATGGCATCATATACACTATTCAAAATTATGGGGTCAGTAAGATTATTTTTGAAAGACACTGAAGACTGGAGTAATTGCTGCTTAAAATTTTGTTTTGCTATTAAAGGAATAAATGACATTTTAAAGTATAATACAATACAAAACCTTATTTTAAATTGCAATATTTCACAACAATGAATTGAGAAATGAACATTTCCTTGTTCTTTGACATATAAGAGGTCACTGTATAGTATAGTATAACTGTATAGTATAAAAATATCCTGTAAATTTTAACACTCATAATTTCCTTGTTAGTCCAAAAACAGCTTTTACTGAAACCAAGCTCAGAAAATGACACGTTTCAGATTTTGTCACATTATTACCTCATAGTGCGACAAAAGACTGCCTCTGCAGGAGAATATCAACGCCTACTTCTACATCGTTGCCTCTTTAGCCCCGCCCACCGATTCACGCATGTCGTGATGTAGTCAATACGAGACACGCAAACACAGGATTACTCCAGCAACAAACTGATAGAGATGCCTGTGAGGATTACAAGACGTTTTGCAGTGCCAAGCTGTGGAAAAACACAGTCTTTGCATTGCCATCCTTATGATCCTAACATATAGCATGGATGAACTTTATTTTTAAGATCACGTCAGTAAGACACTGTCTGTTTGTTCGCTTCATTTTACTGCAGATTTGTTTTTAAGACCCAGTTCGATGCAGGCTTTTTAGACTGAAAATAAAAAATGATGCAATGCAGACTATATTGGATCTGACAGTAATGTCACAACACATGCGTCACTATTGCTTTGTCTGTTACAGATTGTTTGAAATGTACTGAGTATTTATACTGTAGCGCCACAGTCTAGTTGTGATAGTTATGATTTGCTGTTCTTTCCTTCGCTTCGGCATTTATGGGGTTAATGCGTTGGATTATCGGATACGGAAGAAAGCACGTACAGAGCGCTGCTTTTGTTTTGTTATTGTTATGAACTATGAATAGCCTATAAGAATGACATTGTGACACATGACAGTAGATTCATTCACAATTCCGTTAACATGAAACACCGTAAGTCATCGTTTTCCAATTATAACAGTGGTAACTCCAAGTACTTAAATTTTATTTGCCACAACCAAGACGCATTTAGGGCGTTTATTATTTCCAAGTCTTGAATGCGGCCATCAAAATTGAGTGTTTGAAAGAGAGAATCAAATAGCTTATTATTTTTAAATTAGGATGTTTTTTGATGCAAAAATCTTGATAAGATTATAAGTAGACATCAGATGCAGTTTATGACCCATTTAAAACCAAACCTAACTTTTTGTGAACTTTTTTCTTAAAGAATGTGTTTTTGCTTATTTTCTTCAAAATAAATACCACTTGGTTTGATATTTTAATATTCAGTGCAGTGCCATGCATAGATTTTTAAGTATGCGTTAAGTGTCCAATGCTTTTCGTGTCTTCAACATGCTGCATTTATAATTCTGCAATTACATGAACAGTCAAGTGGACAAAAGTTTTCTTGCAGCATTCAGGAAGTGCAGACTAGTTCAGACATATCCCAAACTAAAATACAAAAAAGTGAGACATAAGAGCTGTCAGATCACAGGGAGTGCATTCACTTCCAAATTCCTTTTGAGCAATCAGTTCAGTTTATTAGATTACCAACACTTCAAACGGATCTGATTTAGGTCATTACTTTGTCAGCATAACAGAATTTTATGAGACCTGAGTGTTAAAGGTGCAATATGTAAGATTTTTGCAGTAAAATATCCAAAAACCACTAGGCCAGTGTTATATATTTTGTTCTGTTGAGTACTTGCAGTATCCCAAATGTATCCAACTATTTGTAAAGCGTGAGAAAATTGCAATTTTAACCAAGGTTCTGGGATGCGTGAGGAGTCGCCTGTCAATTGCATCATAACCGCATTACCCTCGGTTTCCGGTTTTATTTTGTAAAAACCATGGAAACACCAAAGACGCTTTAATATATTACATGTTTTAATAGACAAGGGAACAACTGTTTGATTGCATTTATAGACCAAGCTAATTGTTGTTATATAGCTCAACATGTTTAGTCTTATTGTTTAAATCTAATTTTCTTGATTTTTTTTTTTTTTTTTTTTTTTTTTGCGAGTACCATGCTTTATCATGCCTCAGAGAAAAACACTATTTTGTGAAGTAGCTAACATAGCATTATCAGAAGCAGCTTTATTTTTAGTAACAGTAATACAGCATTTTCTCCATCATACAATACGTTTTAAAATTAATTGCATGTCATTTATCAACACAAGCCATCCAGCATTTAATATGATATTCTAAAATCAATCTATCTTACTGCAGTGTGCAACAAGTGTCTCACAGCAGCCACCGAGTGAATGCACAGAGTAACGTTATATCATCATTTTCAACACTCTCAAATGTATCTAATATGATAAACAGAGTTGCGTTACCTCATACTCATGACCGGAAAAGCGGAAGCGGCGCCGGCGACTGTGGCATCGTTCAGCTCCCACAACACTCGGTCCTTCTCTGCTTCATACTACAGTAACGTTAATAATCACATCCATGAACATTATTTCTTCCTGAGTCCTATCCCGATTGTTTCCACCGGCTGTGATGTGAAGACCACATGTCCCAAGATTCCACGCTCAAACTTGCCATCATCAAGCTACGCCTTTGTTTTGAATAGGCCTCTAGGGGACAAAAATCTTACATATTGCATCTTTAATGGATGGTTTGATTTTGCAAAAGGCCTGTCAGTCAGCCATGCACAGATACAGTCAATTCTTTACTGTGAAGTTAATTGAGCATCAGGGTATTGTGTGTGTGGAAATTAAAAGATGAAAAAGTAGAGGATTTATTGGATGTTCAGCAAAATTATATTTGGAAAAAAAAAAAAAAAAAATTGCAAGGAGGGAATGACATTTTGTCATGAAGTAATGGAAATAAAAGCAAATAAAATGAAAACTGATGATACAGCTCTTGTGGAGAATCAAATTACCTTAATTTGTGATATTTTTACCTTTATTCTTGATTCTTTCTCTCTTTCTTTCTGTTTCCTGGCTGCTGAATTTGGAAGAAAAAGCAGACTGTGGCGGGTAAACCCCATGTGTGCATAACCAGCTCTTTCTCTGCTTCTCCGTGTCTCTCTCAATCCTGCTGGTCCTATCAGGAAACCACAGGCCCCATCCAGACTCTGTCTGTTGTGATCATACAGGCACGTTTGAAAGGATGCCACATTTGTATTAATTAGTGGACCTGTGGACCTAACATAGGGAACGGGATTTGACTGTAATTTTATTGTTACTGTAAGCTGATTTTTTTCTACTTTGCTTTGGAAAAAGAAATATTATGAAGATTTAAATTTATCCTGAATGAGCAGGGGTTTTATAATCCCAGTAGCCTCAGCAGAGACATGGGTTACATCTGGGCCTTAGGACGTCACGTGGTAGGACAAGTTCATCTGCTCTCGGGCAGTCTGTGCGTCATCATATATTTCAGAGGCTTTTAGGCTCTTGTCAATGACCTGAATATTTCTGATCATTTGAATTAATAAAAAAAAAAAAGAAAAGAAAAAGAAAATCACTCAGTGAAGTGATTTGGCTTCAAAGAGTGTTAATGGTAAAGATGATCAGAAGTTCCTCCAAAAGAATATCTGTTTATACATTACTGCAGTTTTAGTCACCATTCAAATCAATCACCAAATCAAAATTGTATAATTCATATTTTTTATGGAATATTGCAGTATTCATTCATGTAAATGATTTATGGGTGCACACATAGTTTTTTTCTTTTCTGTGTGCTTTCGTAATCTAACTAAAATAACTTCCCCTACCTCTTGCAGTCTCTTCTCTTCTCTTCTCTTCTCTTCTCTTCTCTTCTCTTCTCTTCTCTTCTCTGATAATGTGTTTACTGGCATGAGTGCGGGACAACCTGTCACTCACATGACATCACCGCAATAGCAATCAACAATGATCAAATCATTCCTTCCTACATTTTCTTGTTCGAGAAGCCGTTTCACTCTGATATACGTCACAATAGACCCATTTGGAGCAGACGTCACAGTTACGTCACTTGCAGCTGGGCGCACATAGCGGTTGCAGAAAAATAGCGGTAGCAAGTGGAGGAAAATGTGCAAAATCCAGAGATAAGAGAAATTTTTTGTTGTGACTCTGGATGTCGGAATCGGAATGCAAAAAATATAGTTTTCATTTTTATAAAAAACCGTCGTTGAAAACGCACTTTGAAGCTAAATGGAGACGTTTATGTGGACTAGACTGGACTGATGAAACCTGCAATGATTAAAGCAGGAATTTGATGTAAACAGTAAGTCTACATAATATTCACATATGCAGTTCATAGAGGACATACATATATGGCAGTTGCAGCAAGAAATAATATTTAAACCTATAACATTTTACATAGATAACGTTTAAACATTTTTATTTCACAATTCTGAATTTTTTTTTTCTTTCATTTACGTGTTTATTTTATCTCCTAGTTCGGACTTTATAACTCACAATTGTGAGTTTATTTCACAAGTCTGAGGGGGAAAAAGTCAGAATTGCGGGATATAAACATACAATTATAAAGGAAAAAAGACAGAATAACGAGTATATCTCACAATTCTGTTTTTCCTCCTAAGAAATGTGAGATATAAACTCAGATTTGCGAGAAATAAAAGTCAGAATTGTGAGATATAAATTTGAAATTAACTTTTTATTCTTTTATTCCGTGGCTTCCATAGACTGCTATAGCAGAACTGTAGTTTTCTGTAGTTTTCTCCGCCCACAAAAACCAAATTGATCTATAGGGAAGAAAGTACTATCGCAACTTTCGTTTCATGCTGACTTTAAAGCTCACTTGAAAATGAAAATTCTGTCATTATTTACTCACCCTCATGTTATTCCAAACCTGTATGATTTTTTTCTTTCATGAAACACATCAAGAGATGTTTAGCAGGTTGTCTGAGCTGCTTTTGTCCATACAGTAAAAGTGGATGGGAACCAGTGGCTGTCAAACTCCGGTCATATGAAAACTATGTGTGATGAAAGTAATTTAAGCTGTTATTCATTATAAGACTCAGTCTGTTTTAACTTCTCCTGTAGGTTGATACATCAAAAAGGAAAATCTTGAAGGATGGATGCAATTACCTCAGAGACATTGACAGTGTCTTTGACTTTTTCCATGAGCATTTTACCTGAGCGGTTGAACTGGAAATATGTTGTTTGGAACTGATCTAGTTTTTCCTTCCATAAATATTATAGGATTAATGTAAGACTGTTTCAAAAGCATCCTTTTGGTCTTAATGCCAATAATGAGAATTCTGTAAAGTATGGTGCTTAATGGTTATGTTTATAGTCAAATCATATTAATGTTTAGTTTACTAGCAGTAAATAAAGAACATGCGATTGCAATAACACACATCATCACACAGGTGGCTTTTTGACTCCTCCATGAACACAACAAACTTAAACTTAATAAATTGTGGTCTTATAAATGGAGTCCGATGTTATTTAAAGGTTTTGACAGCCTGCTGCTTCTTGACTAAGACTTGAAGCTTTCCTGTTGAAAAAGGGAAGAATTTCTACCTATTCCTACAGAAATAATCACGTTTTCTGTTAAAACTCTTGCTGAGTCTAAAGTCTTTTGGGGAGGAAAAGTTTGGCTTTCGTGCGATTCGAGACCTCGAGCGTCTTTTATTTGATCTTGGATGTCAGATGTCTGAAATATTCGCTTTATTGTCCATTTTCTTTTCAAGCTTGTGCACCATCTGCGTACAATTAACATTTCATTTTCATACAGTGTGTTCCAACAGAGGAAGTGTTCATGTTAAATTCACAGTGTGAAGATGCCGCATAATGAGCACTATTGTGAAAGCAGCCCCTTCTTAGACAAAGGCGGCGATCCACCCCGCAGCTTTCAAATAGCCCCTAATACAACACCATTTGCTCATCTGCAGGGCTACAGATAGACTTTATCATTCTTGTGCTTTACTTTGAATAGAAACTGTTTTCACCGTATGGTTAAAAGATGTTTTTATATGAGCACCATTCATGTTTTGCTGTGTAATGCTGGTGCAAGGCTTAGCCTGTTTGTGTTACATGTTACTGCATGCTGATGGAAGCTGGGATTGAAGCAGAGCAACCGCTCAGTGGCTATTAATTGGGTGTGTTGGACTCACTGGAGAGAACTGAAGTGCGAACACAGACTGCATTCTTTGTTATATCTCAAAGTCAAGCTCTTGGCAGACATGAGTCAGTAAATGGAGGCCAGACAGTTTATTATTTAAGTAATATACAGAGATGAATACACATGGCATTTCTCTATTATTTGATATATGGGTTATAGTTCACCCAAAAATGAAAATTATCCCATGATTTACTCACCCTCAAGCCATCCTAGGTGTATATGACTATCTTTTTTCAGACAAAGACAACTGGAAATATATTTAAAAATGTCCAAGCATTATAATGGTAGTGAACAGGGGCCTGTTTTGAAGGCAAAAATAAATGCATCCATCCATCAAACGTAAACTAAACGACTCCAGGGGGTTAATAAAGGCCTTCTGAAGTGAAGCGATGGGTTTTTGTTAGAAAAATATCCATATTTAAAACTTTATAATCTAAAATAACTAGCTTCTGCTAGACAACCGTACGCATACTGTGCAAGTCGACTTGCGCCACTTGACGTGATGTATGATGCAGGATGTAGGAGTAGCGTAAGCTTATGCCAAGTTTACACTACAGGATTTTAAGTCCGATTTGCAAGTTAACGAGCTCGCCGACAGGTCGGGCTGTGATCGGGGGAAATCAGCGAGTGATCGGGGCTCGCCAATCTTTGTGTGAACTACTCAAAGCATCAAAGAGGCTCGCTGACACATCGCCGACACCTCGCAGGAGCTGTCGGCCGACTCGACATCCTGTGGTGTCACATGTCGCAACGCAACAGCCAAAGAAATATACACTGATGTCTATGGAAGCAGCAATAACAATCCATTCAAATATAATTTGCAGACATTTATTCATATCAGATACACATTGTGTAAGTAACTATAAAGCTCACTCACTCTATTGTTCTCCCAGTTTACCGGCCACATGTATTTCGGCACAAATGGATGAATTCACGTTATATATTAAGATCAAGGTTTTAAATGACAAAACACTCACTTACACATATTTGAGAATCGGAATATCAGATAGTTGATGACATGGTGAGAAAAGCAATACATCTGTCATACAGTGTGGCCGGCTGGCTGCGGTGTGTCACGTGACAAGCATGACGCGTTGTCATGGAAAAAATAAAAGGAAATGTTCTAAAATAACAGTCGCCTTAACTCTGGGAGGTCAGCCAGCATGTTTTAAACTTATGTGTGAAAGGGTTATTTTAATTTTAATTAAATTTAATTCAAAATTGAATCTAATTTCCTCCCAACATCCATTTTCAAATAAAGTCGTTGGGTGACAGTTGTCGTCAGCTCGTGTAGTGTGTAACCTCCTGTTGCAGATCATTTACGTAGTGTCACGTAGTGTGAACACCACAACAACTTCAAGACTCCACAGCAAGTCACGTAGTCTGAACAGCACAGCGATCTGTCAGTGTTTATAGTCTTGTAAACTTGGCTTTAGACGCCTCTCACGATTTAAACAAATAGGGCTGTGCAACAAACTCAAGCTCCTCTTCTCTTATATTGAAATCCTCCAACATTTCTCTTTAAAATTTCTGGTTTAGACTTCTAATTCGTGACCGGTGTTTTGTTTTGCTATCCTATTCGCTTCCGCGTTCGTCATTGCGTCATGCGTCGGGTCAGAGTTCACTCTTCCGCCGCGAATCGATACGTATAGCCGTCTCCCGGAAGCTAGATATTTTACTTTATAAAGTTTTAAATATGGATATTTTTCTTACAAAAACCCATTGCTTCATTTCAGAAGGCCTTTATAAACCCCCTGGAGCCGTATGGATTATTTTTTATGATTGATGGATGCATTTATTTTGGTTTCAAAACAGGCCCCTGTTCACTACCATTATAAATCTTTAGAGAGCCACGATACCTAGGATGACTTGAGGGTGAGTAAATCATGAGATAATTTTCATTTTTGGGTGAACTATCCCTTTAACCCATATATCAAATTATAGAGAAATGCCAAGTGTATTCATCTCTGTATATTACTTAAAAATAAACTGTCTGGCTTCCATTTACTGAATCATGTCTGCCAATAGATAATTCACGGGATAATTTTCATTTTTGGGTGAACCAACCCTTTAAAAACATTTATTTAAAAAAAAATCATTAAAAATGCTTCATACATAAAATTTCTTAAATGCTTTCTATGATGAGCATGTTTTTAATTTCTGGATTAAAAAGCTTTAAAATAAAACCTTAAGTAGTTTGGCATATTTTTTTTTGGAAAAACTTGTTTTTTTTATTCACTCACTGGTTATTAAAGTGCCCCTATTATGTTAATTTAAAGGTTCCTAATTTTGTTTTGGAGATGATCTGTGGCATCCAAGGTCGAAAACATTTAAATATTTTCATATATAATTTTATAATATGCATTGCAGCATCACCTCTTTACTCACAGTGTCTGAAACGGTTCAATAAAGTATTCGTTCTCCCTAACCTCTTCTTTCCAATAGCCTACTCTACTCTGATTGGTTAGATGGCCTAGTCTGTTGTGATTGGTCTGCTGCTTACAGCTTATGTAATTTCAGCTCCGGAGGCTTCCTTAGCACTTGTATACACAGTGATACGAACAGTAATGATGGTGTTGGTTTCAATTCGAGCCTGAGTCCTCATCCTTTGGAAGCGTGTGCAAAGTGGATTCACAGTGCAGAAAACAGCATCTTCTCGACATGTTGACAAAAACCAAACTGGACTGGAATTACTGACGACTTGTTTCAAGCCGTTAAGAATCGATCCTTTCTTTTGGAAGACAATAACTCCATTAATCGTGCACTTTGACCTTTGCAGACCTTTTACACAGACTTTTTACACAAACAGCTATAGGCTTTAACACACTACATGGAAAAGTAATATACAAAAAAACATAATAGGGGCACTTTATTTTAGATAAAAATTGCATGCTAACTCAAAGTCATGGATAATTCAGGTTATATAATGTCATGTGGTGCACCTCCCCAAAAAAATATTTATTAATTAATAGTTCATGATACTTAACGGTCTTACAAGCCGTAAATTTGCCATATTGGTGTCCATCTTACTGGAAGACGTAAATCAACGTGGCTTACAGTGTATGTAAATCAGGGACTGGTTTATGCCTCCACCCTCTCTCTTACTGGTTTTGACTACTGTTTCCTGGCAGTTCCACGCAAATGACGTCAGCATCAGGTTTGCTTTTTTGTGAGTGCCAAGTTTACTCATTTATGGCTGAGTTTTGGCCTGTTTTTGCTTATAGTCTGCTACAGACGTCAGATTATCAGAGCGTCTTTCTGTCGGTTCTTCAATGAAAATGGCTCGAAAGTTCCCTACATTTTCAACCATTATTGTGCTGTCACAGCATATTAAGTATAAAACAGTTTGCCAGACCAGCCACCCTTGTAAAGGTTTGTCTGTTTTTAGAGTTGAGAACTATATTATTCTCAAATAGCTTCTTTGGCAGTTGCAAAGACTGATTCACTTGGGAGCTAATGCATAATTGAAGGGATTTTCCAGAAGTAAATTGCTTTTGTGTCTGAAATATTGCAATTTTCTTCGCTTAAGTGTATGTTATGGAAGTGTTGGAGTGCTGAATTAATGACACAAAGTGACTTTATTAGCACAGTTTTGACGTTTCCCTCAAAAGCCAGCGAGGATTTTTAACAGCCCAAATCAATACAGACAGCCCACACAGCGAGTCCTCTCTAGTGGGAAATGCTCCAGGCGGCCATCACCCTGGAAAGTATTTAAATGGAGATCACATGTTGTTTAGGCATGTGCTGCAGAAAGTCCTCTTGGCTGGCGACAGACGCAACTGAGACAGAAAGATGCTTGTTGGCAGGTCGGAAGATGGATCTGAAGTCCCCTAGCAGGACCATTCAACACCTCTGCTTCTCCCAGCATGCACTCTGGGATCAGCACCAGTGCCACTCTGTCAGCACGCTGAAATCCAGGGATACGAATTCTAATGTCTTAAAACTGCATTGCACTGAAGCACAGCCATTGAGTTTTAATAGACCATTTTGTTAATTTATTTTAGTCTTTAAAGAGCTATATGTGTGTTCAGTCTTTAGCCTAAAGAAACAGAGGAGCTCTATTGGCCTCGAATAGATTGGTTTAGATGAATTTCAGGCTGGTTTATAGTTGGTCTAGAGTTGATATTTTTCTTATATATATATATATATATATATATATATATATATATATATATACAGTGTGTGTGTGTGTGTGTGTGTGTGTGTGTATATATATATATATATATATATATATATATATAATGTATCATTGTAGTCATTAGTCAATATAATGTATTCAAACATGCATCAAAATGCAATTCACATATTATTTAAAAATACATATTAAAAAGTTTTATTTTTTTGTTTTGTTTTTGAATGTCTTATACTCACCAAAACTGCATTTATTTGATCTCAATTACAGTAAAAAGAGTAATATTGTAAAATATTACTATAGTTTAAAAGAATTGATTTCTATTTAATATATTTTAAAATTTAATTTATTCCTGCGATGTCAAAGCTGAATTTTCAGCAGCCATTACTTCAGTCTTCAGTGTCTCATGATCCTTCAGAAATCACTCTAATATGCTGATTTGCTGCTCAAGAAACATCTTATTAGTGGTGCTTGCTAAAGGCAAAGCATCACTATTGTTCTCTTGCATACTTATTATTATTATTCCGCACAAAACTTCAGTGCGCTACTCCTCCCGTAGTGTTTGTCATAGATCCATGAATGAGGCGTCAAATCGACTTGCTCATCGAAGAGAGGTGTGCAGATTTTCATGAATTTGAATCCCAACTGCCATCTTCTCAAACACACACACACACACACACACACAAGCAGGGCTTTGGAACCCTTTCTCTCTCACACTCTCTCTCTCTCTTACTCATTTGAGTTATCTTATCAAGCAGAAAATAAGTAATGACCCAAAATCTTCATAGCCACACCCTAGCAACCACCCCATAGACTTCTGTTGAAAAATAGATGAGAGGGATATAAATTAGTGCTGCACGATTAAACGGACGAATAGGAAAAAAAAACATTGAAATCGCGCTTAAACGATTTGGCTTAGTGCGATTATGAAATCGCAAAGCTGCTATTATTTTTATTTTTTTTATGCGCGGCTTGTCAATGAACTATGGCTCCAAATACTAATTCATCTGAAAGCACTGCGGGTTTGAATCGTTTATAATGTGCATTTGAAAAAGCAACACGTGTCAAACATCTTTCCAGACATGAGAAGCATTTATTAACATCTTGTCCAACAAAAGACATTTAATAACGTTTTTACTCCAAACTCACTTCATAACGACAGTTGAGCGTCCTTCTGTGAGATGATGTGGCTTCTTACACAGAATAAGGCACTCGTGTGTTTATTAGTCATGTTTAATCAATCAAAACGCTTCAATCTTCTGTTTATTCTGCTACAGCGATAGTTTGGGATTTCCTGGAATGACGCGTGTTCTACTTCGGTAGCAAGGCATATTTGCAGTTTCTGCACAAGAGCGCCCTCTGGCTTTCAGATGGAGAAGCATTTACTACTGATCACAGAGCCGTACAGCTCTGACAAGCTGCGCATAAAATAATCGCAGCCTTTGCCATTTATCGCGATAAAATTGCGATAAATCGTGCAGCCCTAATATAAATGAATAAGAACATCATAGAGACACATGAGTTTGGCTCCTTTGATTTGGGCAGACATGCAGTTTGTTAGTTTAACCTGCTAACTGCCTAGCCACGCCCTAGCAACCATTTAGGTCACCCTAGCAACTGTGTAACTTTATGAATAAGCCATATTTCAGAACCAGAACATTGTACAAACTTGATGATTTGGCTCTCTTGCAGTTACATGTATCACTGTAACACGTGCCCAGTGCCGAGTTCTGCCACTGCAAGCACCACTCATATTTTCTTCAGAAAATGTACATTCTAGTTATCACTGTTGAAAACAGTTGTGCTACTTGGTATTTTACATTTTTTTCAGGATTTTTGATGAATAGAAAGAACAGCATTTATTTGAAAGAAATATTTTGTAAAATTATGAATGTCTTTAATTTCACTTTTGATAAGTATAATGCATCTTTGCTGAATATACTAACCACATATAGCAGTGTACATTAAAATGCAATTCATATGTACAACAACTTGAATACACCTTCTCTATATTATTACCATCTTTTTTTCTGTATTAAAATTCCCTTTGATATTAATTTCTCCTGATATGATAAAGAAAAACAAACTTATTTACAAGAATGAAATTCTTGAAAAGAAAAAAATTTAAGTAATTTAGCTGAATCTTTCATTATTATTTCTTATAAAAATAACTATAATCTATCAACAATACTACAGTATATAATTTCTTAACATTATTCACCATATTCCTTTTCATTAATTTGCTTTATTAAGCAAACTTAGCCTTTCAACTATGGTCTTTTATTAAAGTTGATTGATCATAGAAATTTTGCTGCATGGTTAAATTAGCTTGCTGGTTAAACCAGATGGAGACACCAGCATTTTACACTGGAGACCTCCATCATATGAACATAACATACGCTGATGTCTAGTTGAACAAGTTAACTCTAAGAGAAGGCTGACCCATCATGCAGAGGTCAGCTGAGTCATTATAGTGCACTCCATCCAGTCTTAACCTCATTGGCCAACCAAAATAAATGCGATGAAATAGTGCAGAACGGCTCTAGCAGTCCAGTGGTATGTGCAGCATTTCCCAGAATGTGCAGGGAGAGTTCTGCCAGGCAGCTTGCCCGGATCAGCCGGATTCATGCCCAATCGGTTGGTTCCTGAAAGTACATGCAAGTTTTTCAGCATCAGCAGTTTACTGATGCCAAATGTGCCATTAAAGCTGTGCAACGATCACACAGTGACAAATAGTAAATGGATGTTTCTTTACCTCTTTGGCTAATTTTTGAAAAGTAGACTGCACTTGGGTTATCATTGGACGTGTCTTGAATTATTTAGTCTCTTTCCTTTTAAAATATTAATCTGGAGCACTAATCAGAGTAAACATCACAGCAGTGTTTCAGTTATTAGAGTTGAATGAATGTGTCTATTTTGTGAAGGTTTCTATTGACGTCAAAAGGATGAAAAGCCCAGATCAGATTCCTGTGGCTTCTGTATGTCTTTGTCGTCCCTTTTTTCTGAGAGGAACTATTGTGTCTGTTGTTGCTCATGGAATGAATTTGACTCAGTTGAGCCAGTGTTTCGAACAAGACCAGCGGTTTTTAGCCATCTTTTGTAGAGAAAAATGCGTGTCCCATGAGTCAGTCAGCAATGGGTTGCTGAGTTTCGTACTGTAACCATTTTGACCTTCTGTATTAACATATTTCCAATAATTATTTAAAGATTTGTTTGAAATTGAAATTTAGAAAAGTATTTGTGAGAATTATAGATTGTATCCACAAAATAAGGAATGCAACGGTGTTGACACTGGAGCACATCTTTTAATAGAATTGTGTTTGTGAGTGAAAGCAGAGAAAAAGTATCCCTGCTCAGGAAGGAAGTGCTCTCCAAATGAGGTCATTTATCATGTACATCTGCCTTCCAGTCCTGTCCACAAAATTAACTCAAGTGTCCTGTTGCAACATCTGGCCCAAGTCAAAACATCACCCATGTCCTTTCCAGCACAGACCTCCTGTAGGAGGACCTCAGAAAGGAGAACTACAGATTGTAAAGCATTAATTGCATCAGAAATGTGAAGGAATTTTTTGGGTTCATTACAATCGACAACAAAAAACAAAAAATCAATGTTAACAGTGAGTCACTTACAGTGGAAGTAAATGTGGCCAATTTTTGAATGTTTTCAAAAAGCAGAAATGTGGAGTTTATGGTTTTATAAAAATCACATAAATGTATACTTTGTTAAAACTTGTTTTATTTTGAGCTGTGACATTTATCAAAATATTTCACAGTTGTTTTTAGGTGTACAACACTGGCATGGGAACAATACTGTTAAAACAGGATTTATCTTTACACAGAACGGTTTTCTCATTTGCCTATATTGGAATGAATTCTGGTGTAGCCTACAGTAGGGCTGGGTATTGACACAAATTTCAAAATTCGATTCGATTTCGAATCACAAGCTTGCAATTCGATTAGATTACAATTAGATTCAATATCGATTATTTTGGATATATATAAGGAACAGTACATGGCAAATTTTCTCAAGGAAAAAAAAATCTCTCAACTAATGCTGTAAACAATACATGGGAATCAGTTACTATAATATTGAAGGTTAAAATTAACTGATTTGTATACAAACACTTAAATTAGTTGAAGGAAGTTTTTATAATAATAAAGTTAAAATACTAACTTTAAAATAATGTAATTATATTCTATTCCAATTCGTTTTTTGAAATAGGCCTACATTATTTAAATAGTGGCTGTTATAAAAACTTGACGGATTTATTCAAACATTTATTAAATATTGAAGAACATTATAAATTATAACGAATGTGTAATATGGTGCATATTTAGCAAAATGCTATTCTCTAGAGTTCAGTTTTATAGCTGACTAACGAGGTATGGTCACTGAATATGGTTTCTGAGGTAAATGTGACGTTACGTGACATTTCTTACAAGCTGTTTTATTGACGTCTTTCGCGGTTGAAACACTGATTGAGCTATTCCATGAGACAGGATACGGATTTCGGTAAGTTGTACTGTATCTTTGAACATACCTTTGGGTATTCACTCATGTTTATTTCGCGCTGTAACGTGTTAAAGCGGAGGAAATGATCAGTTGACGCGCGCTTCGCGTTGCTGCCTCTCTTGCTTAAATCACGCCACATCAAACAGCGCCAAAACGGTTATTTTTTGAATTTCGTAATAAAATGGACAGAATTTGAAATCTGAGACTTTGTTTCATATCAAACGTAACAAAGCACAAATCTTATTGCCATTTATTAGATGGGAAGAGTGCTACAATGTTCTATTCATTCATCAACTGAAAACAGACTAGACTAATCGATTCTTGAGATTTAAGAATCGATATCGGTTCGTAAAAATGAGAATCGATTAAAATCGAGAAATCGATATTTTTTACCCAGCCCTAGTGTACAGTGTTTCTCATTTCTACACAGTTGTTTCATTTGTTCTTACTAAGCAAAAGATTATTTTTGTTAATAATGTCATGTTAATTGCACATTCACATTTGTGAATCCAGTACAAAATACCTCATTTGGTGGATTGCTGAAATGCCACATGCTGAACTGTTTAGTGAATTTGCGCCTCATTGAACATTGTGGCCCCTGATGTGATTTGCTTTTGATGTTATACATGTTTTTATACATCACAGTGCTCTAAAAGACTCAATATACACAGTATTTTGCTGTAATAACAAACTTTACAAACACAACAGCCTACTCATGTGGGCTCCTTATGTCACTTCCTCTGTATGAAAAGCAATGCTTTTGTTTTGATGTGAATAAGTTTACCTATGGCAGTTTCTAAGTCACTATCATTGAACGGTTTGAACAAGCTGTGATGAATTGAAGACAGAGAATATGTACTGCTTTCAAAACAGCAATTGTTTTATATTCTTGGATGAATAGGATATAAACGGCTCTATTTCCATGTAATGAATGAGAAATGAACACAGCCAGAGCATCAACAGTCACATCTGTGAGTAGGAGTCATTAAGGGAGGGAAAATAACCCCTTACTGTCAATAAAACTGTAGTAATCCATATTTTACATCACTTCATTTGAGAGTTCAGATTGTGTGACAAACCCCCCCTTCCCCCTTCTGAATATCCTGATTATTATTTTATGAAGTGTTTGCTGGGAGCTGTATATCAGGTCAGATTTATACTAGCAGTTAAAATGTTTTTATTGCAGTTTGCTTGTTGCTAACAGCTATGAGCTGAAAGTCTTTATATGGTAGTTAGCAATTAGGTCACTGGATTCAAGTGGATTTCTGGGAAATTCTTGGTTCCTCTAATGTCCCGTTTCTATAGTGGTTTTCAGTCAATCCCCTTGGTTTTATTAGCAGTTTAGTATGATTTAAAGGAAAGGCATTTCTTGTCAAAGGCAGAGAAGATAGCCTACTATATAAATTGTATGAATCAAGAGCTTATAATTTAAGGGCTTGTATCTGTGACCTATATCGTCTAACCTGTGCTCCCAATACACATTGCAATGAAGTCAAGAGATTAAATAGTTCTGGGAAATACTGAAATTTAGTATATAAATATAAAGAAAAATTCTTTTGTTGGTTTATAAGGGTCAGTGCTTCTGTTTTTCTCCAACCTGAAATTTCTCCAACCACATTTTAATGTTTGTTTGGATAAAAATGTGGTCTGCACTAGGATGTGGTGGGATTTCTTTCCCCATAGGGTGTTATTTGAAGGATTAAGTTTAACTTTCAGTAAAAGTAAGTGCCCTGTTTTTCGTAAGCAAAAAAGCGCTATTTATTCACTATGTTTCTGCCATGCTTCGTGATCCAAACTCTCTGTAGTCACTGAGAGTAGGTGTCAATTACTTTTGGCTGATTCTTCAGGATCAAGTCATTTCAAATAGTCAATAAAAATGGGTAAAATATATATATATATGATATTACATTCTCTATAGTATTCAGTCGCAGACATTTAGAAAAGAACATTAAAAACTGAACAGTAAGAGGCTGTGAGTGACCATCCGTCGCTTTGAAAAGTTATATTTTCACTTACAACCGAGCGCGCACACGCACACACACACACACACACACACACACACACACACACACACACAAACACAAATATTTTTTTAGTAACAGTTTTCATTGCTTTTATGAAATCTTGAAGTCTGAGGCTCTGGTAAGCCTGCAGAGAACTTCTCTACTACTAGAGAATCTTGCTTTATGGATGTATCTATATTTATATGGGTGTAATACAATATTAAAATACATATTTAAAAAAATCCATTATAGGCATATTATTTATTTAATTTTATTTTATTTGGCATTCCAAAAATAGATTTGTATTTAATATTAATTTAAAGCGGTTAATATTACTATATATTTCAATCATGACAACTATCGGAATAGCTTTAGCATGTTATTGAATATGGCAGTGTTAATGTATTTTATCTTTGCTGACTAGATCTGCTACGCTGCTGCTGTTGATTATTGCTGCTACAGAGCAAGTACGGACATCTTGCTACTGCCAATAGATACACAGACATGCTTTATGCTGCTGCTGCTTTACAAATAGGCACATAAATCCACAAGCAGGTCTAGGCAGGTGGAGCTGGGGGAGGTGGAGGGTTTCAGAGGAACTCTGATAGCTCACTGCAGGACTAGCTTAAAGCAAACAATGAACCAGACTATTTAAATGTTGAGCAAGCAATCTCATTGGCTGCAGGATCAGCAGAGGCCAGTCAGCTTGTGCCTGTGACGTCCCTGTCAGTCGTTACTTGGTGTGTGGGTGTGTATTGCATCTGTGTTGCTTCTGTGTTTTGCAGGTGACTGGCTGATTGTGGCTTGATTGGGTGCACCGGCGTGTTTCTCGTTCTCCATAAAAGCAGCCTCTTCCTTTCAGCATGGGGTCTCTGATCTGGTTCTGCGTTGGACTTTGTGGCAGCTTCTATCTCTTTGTGTCCATACTTATGGCTCTAGATGGCTAACTGTTGGCTTATTTTAAGCACGCATGTAAAATAAAGCTCAGATGTTTTGCAATGTAAATGTAGTCGTCCTCTCCTTATTTGTCGTGATCCTTCGCGATCGCAACACATGGGGGCTCGTCCTAAACATATAGTTAGTTTTGATTTGGAATTTTGTTAGTGTTTTCCTTGTTGAAAACGAATTTTGTAAGTAATATTTTGCGTTGTTGTTTGGAGATTTGTATTAATTAGGATTAATTTTGTCGAGACATTTAGTTTCGAATTTGTTAATATTTTGTTATATTGGCCTGGTAACAGGATTGGTAAGTTTGTTTTGAATTGTTAAAATTTGTAAGGAGAGTAGCCTACGTTTATTATCGAATACCTTTTGCTCAAAGCTGTATTTAGTGGGAAACCCTGGGATTAGCTTCAGAAATCCCTTAAGAATCCAAGGGACAGTCCCTTCAGAAAGCTTAAGAATAGCACTTATAAATAAAGGAATCATGTCGTCTTTAGCGGAGTCGGTAGATTTACCGGTAACTGTGCCTCATTCGGTAACGCTGTCCTTTGAACAACAGAAAGATTTAGTTCTTCTCCAAATGGAACAGCGTAAAATGGAGTTTAAGATGAAAATAGAGAAACGAAAATTAGAACAGGAGACCGTGTTTGTACAGCAGGTTTTAGAAAAAAGAAAATTATACTTGCAGCAACAACGTCTTGACCCTATGAAAGAAGGCAAGGTAAGAATGCTGAGTGATGGTGATCTACATGAAGTGGTAGAGAGTGGTCCGCTTTCTTCTAATTTTAATGTGGCGGCAAATTTGCGATTGATGCCTTTATTTAACGAGGAAGATGTGGACACTTTTTCGTGTTATTTGAACGTGTTGCGGACAAACAAATATGGTCTGGCACTGAACGTACCTTAATGTTACAATGTTCTGACTGGGAAGGCGCAGAGAGTTTGCTCTGCTTTGAGTTGGGCTGATAGTCAAAATTATGAGAGGGTTAAAAGTGCGGTTCTTAAGGCATATGAAATGGTGCCAGAGGCATGTCGCCAAATATGTAGTGGATTAAGAAAACGTTCCACTCAAACACACACAGAATTGGCGCGTGAGTTAGAATTGTGTCTTACGCGTTGGTGTAATGCATCGGCTGTTGAATCGAAGGAGGATGTTGTCAATTTACTCGTGTTAGAGCAGTTTAGGAACACGCTGCCAAGTCAAACGGCTATTTATATTGCGGAGCGTAAGGTGTCTACTGCGGCTGAAGCAGCAGTTTTGGCAGATGAATATGAGTTGATACATAAATCCTGCTTTGATGTTGGCCGGAAAATGAACGCATCGGTAAAAATGTAGTACCGTCGATTCAGTCTTCAAATATGTAAACCAGCTTGCGTTATGTAAATACGAAATTTGCTGGTAAAACCGATTTGGCCCTCATATGTAACTATTGTCTCGGTCATGGTCACTGGAAAAAGGATTGCCCGGTACTTAAAGCAAAAGATCAAAACCGCTATAGTGTGTCCAACCAGCCTGGTCTCATTGTTAATACATAGGTATTAATACGTAACTTTCAAAGACACAAAACGTACATTTTTGTACGTTTAGAAAGGTGCTAAAACGTACAATGTTGACGTAATTATGGCACTAAAACGTAAAAATACTTACGTTTTTACAGCGAAAAAAACTTAAAATATTTACGAATCTTATCATGTCTTAAAGATATATGTATAATTTCCCTTTTATCGTTTTGTAGATAAATGTAAGATCCCTAAACCCCATCCCGAACCTAAACCTACCCATTTTATACAGAATGTTAAAAGAATAAAACATAATGGGCAGAAATGTGTAGGAAAATTACAATTTTAGTAAAAATATAACATTAAAACGATATTTTGAGCCACTAATCCTACACCTACCCCTAAACCTACCCATAACCATTTCTTTAAACTACCTACTAATATAAATAAAAGAATGACAGACAAACAAGCGTAATCACAATAATTTTTTTTTTTTTTGCGAAAAAAAGTCAAAAGTGGTACCAAAAGTAGTTCAAATGATGATGAGTTCCAGTCACAGTCCTCTCTGGCGGTAATAGTTTTTTATAGGGTACAGAGCAGAATTTAACTTATTAATCCATGAAAATATGATGAATCCGGCTTCTCTCCGTGAAGGCGCGACACTCATTTCAAATGTCAATCCACTGAAACACGGCATGTCGTAATCTGTGAGGAAGGTGAGAACCAATGAGCATTTGATATCAGTGCCGTAAACCATGTCGTAACACTTCTCGAGGGTGGCGCTACTTTCAAATTTGAATAACGAGCGCGAGCTTTGATTGTGATGGTCGCTGTTGCTGAGAATCAAAATGAAGATCGATGGATAAAGGGCTGAATTTGGATCTGTTCCTTACAAACATATGGATTCTAAAGATTGGGAGTACAGCGAACAAATAAAATGGATGTGATTTGTGAATTTATGTTGTGCTTTGGTGTATCTTATGGTTGTATTGTCAGTCACTGCATAGGAGAAAACGCCTTCTGTGTCTCACAGCAAACAAACTAAATATTACAAAATGGTTAAACAATTACAGAAAATTTATTCATAAGGTTTTAAACTGTAGTCTTGTTTAACATTATGCAATCCTCCGAAACGAGCAGCACAAGTCACGAACATAAATGTTATTTCATATTAAGTAGATGAGTAAACTGCTTTCAATAAATTCGACTAAAAACATTAAATCATTAAAGCCACGATTTTAATATTAATACATGGGAATTCATATACATTCACACTTTACGTTACATGATTTACGTTTTTATTGCTGTTAATACGTAAGTATTTTTACGTTTTAGTCCTCTAAATACGTCAATGTTGTACGTTTTTGTGTGTATGAAAACGTAAGTAAATGTACGTGTGGTAGAACCACAATTTACGTAAAAATACACACGTATTCTCATGAGATCACGTTGCAGCACAGCCGGTCCAACCCTACGGCGTTGGCTGCTTCAGTACCCACAACGATTCGGTTCACTCTTGCGTCAGATGTTGAAGAAATTGACAAAACAGTGTTCAAATTCTGTTTTTTCACCTTTTGTTTCTGATGGCTTTGCATCTCTTCCGCAGGGTGAAAAAATTCCAGTAAAACACTGGCTCATCTACGAAGTCATTCTACGAAACGGGTGCCATTTTCACTTTGCAATTTTCAAAATGTTCATTAAGAACAAACTTTTTTTTTTTTTTTAAACAAACCTACAACTTAAAAGATATGTTAATCCTCCAAAAAACATATTTTCCCACCTCAGGCACAAAATCTTTATTAATATTATCCTTCTTATTCAGGCAAGGAAGCCATTCTTGTACCACCGTCACGGACAATATGTATGCCATTAGAGTAGTAAAACAAGAAATAGATTTTTAAAATCTGTTTTCCTAGTACACACTAAAAACTCCTGGGTCAAAAATAACCCATAATGGGTTATTTTTTACCCAAATCCTGGGTTAAAAAGGGACCAACTAATTTCTGGGTTATTTCAACCCAGAAAAATGGGTTATTCTTTTTGACCCAACTTCTGGGTTAAATACCTGACCCAAATGTTGGGTTAAAATAACCCAACATTGTAGTTAATATAACCCAACTTCTGGGTCAAAAGAACAACCCCAATATCTGGGTTGAAATAACCCAGAAATTAGTAGGTCCCTTTTTAACCAAAGGTCAAAAAATAAAACTTCAGGCACTTTTACTTTTTTATTGCATTAAATTAAATTAAACTCTCTATAAAAAACACACTCTTGGACCTATTTATTTTAGGTCACACTGTAATAACATTAGACATTAGAAAAAATAGAAAAATAAACAACTCATTCTCTCTCAAACATCTGACAACATTCAATCACTGGACTGAACTTGAGGCTTAAAGTCTTCAAACATTGGTTGTGTCATTTACTGCAGCTTAACACAATTAAACAGTTCTGCAATTAAGCAAGGCAGTCTTAAGAAATTTGACAGGTTTTGATTCAGATTTCTCAATCTGATACACAACTTGCGGCAGAAACTCCCATGCGGGAGCACACTGCTTGGGGTAGTTGATATCAAGAACATAAAATGCCTTGAAGCACACGTCAACTGCCCCAAGCAGTGTGCTCTGAGGGAGTGCCTGACCAGCTAATATCACAAATGCCTGAGAAGCACATTGCTGGGGATCTCCCAGCACCAGGACAGAGGGGAATGGCTTCGATTGCAGGAGGTATTCCACCATATTTGTTCCAACCTAAAACAGACAGAGACAGACAGATAGACAAAAGAATATTGTGTAGAAGGTGAATTGTAAGCAAGATAATAGACTACCAGTTTGTGTTATAATGCTGATACTAACTGTACAAGGAAGCCAAATGAACTGTGGTTCTTAATTGGTGTGTTCCTTTTGAGTGGGTCATGAATGTGTACAAGAAAATGTGGGTTGAGAACCACTCAGAGTAATAAAACTTAACATCTTTAACTTCACTTTCTAGCTACCTTAGATTGCATCACCCAAAACTGAAATACAACTGCGAGGAACCTTGGAGTTGTTGTTTTTTTTAAATCAGGATTCACCCTTTAGCTTTCACATGAAACATGTCACTTGGATTGCCTTCTTTCACCTGTACAGTATAGTTAGAATTAAGAATATTCTCTCTCAGAGTGGTGCTGAGAAACTGGTCCATTGTACTTACAGGCATTTGGTGTATGAACGCTGTCCGGGACTCTTCAATGGAGTGCCGGATAGTCTTCTTCCCAACCCTGTAGACGGCCTGTGGCACCATGGTGGGTAGCAGTGTTAGCGCTAGTTCCCCTTTGGCATCTGTAGGTTAACAATATTCTAGGTATTAGTATGTGTGTGGAAAATAAAATGACTGTATAGAAATATGTAAATGAACAGATATTTGTATCTCAACATACAGACAAATGTGACCAAAAGGAAAGGAATCACAGGACCCTTGCCATAGAACACACAAAAGGTCAGTTTTAACTTACCCAGTGTCATGTCCTCAACAGAAAGTGAAGGGAGTTTATTGTCCTGCTTGGCCAAGTACAGGACCTTTTCAGCATATTCAGGGATCCAGGTCTCAAATAATTTAGGTGCAGCCTCACCATGCAGCACCTGAAAGTCCTGCGCTATCTAAAAAAACCCACAGGAAACAAAGGAAAAAATGTGATATCCGCTCCTTTGATACAAAATGTAAAAAAGATATTGCTACTATATGTTCCAGTGGAACCATACCATGCCCGGACTGGTGAGATGAGGGTACTCTGTGAGGAGTTCCAGTATGTCCTTGGAGCTATTAGCCCGGATCCAGTTGGCTCTGCATAACCCCACTGTCGAAGAAGTTGTGACTGTCACAAAATCTTGCACTGACACATTTAAGCCATATTAAAGAAAAATGTTTAGGTATAGAGAGATGGTATGAGGGCAGTTAAGAGTAAAACGCTCACCTCTAAAATTCTCTATCAGCTCAGACAGCCGCCACTCAGTTAGCTTATCAGCGACAAAGCTGTCCATTTAAAATGACCTGGAGAAAACATAGCAACAGAGGTTAGCAACAATTTGAAGACTTGACACACTTCTTTAACTCTCACTACTTAAGCCAGTAGAGCACTGTATAATATGATAAGCACAGCGCAGCTGGTTAACATAACTCAACTATTGTGTTGCCTCGTTGCTCTAGTCGCGGCTAAAGGGGGTCGCACACCGGACGAGAAGCGTATTTAAAATTCAAACACATTATTCTCTATGAGTGTACACACACCGGCGGCGCCATTCGGCGTCTGTCCGCGGCGCCCAGCAATGGTTCAGGACCTTGTTCAAAATCCTGCAGCGCCACAGAGCGCCATGTACATAGTCTTATATTAAATTTACACTTATTTGTCTCAAATCGTCGTTAATGTATATACAGACTTCACCATGTGCTGGTATTTAAATTTAGTTTTACATTAATTTACAGAAATCAGCTACTTGAATGAAAATTGCTGATGTTATTGGATTTTCAGGTGATATTCTCAATTCATTCAGTTAACGGACGCTCTGAGGTAAAGTGTTCAGACTGCAGACTCAGCAACGGTTGTATTTAATTATACAGTACAATCATAACATAGTACTGACATTATCTTAATCCCATAATGTCCTTAAACATAATATTGCTGGCCATAAACTGAGAAAGTACGCGATACCTCGAGTTGTCCTAGACGCGGCGCTTCTCGTCCGGTGTTCGACCCCCTTAACGCGGCATGAAGTCGCCACTAGCCGCACTGTATATCGTATTATTACCAGTATTATAACAATGAGATAAGTACACAGTGCACAGTTTATGAAAAATAAAATTTAAATACCGTGTAAAGTGAATTCAGTAATTTTCTTCTAAACACATTAAATAGGTCATACATGTATTTCTCAACGATGTGTAAAAAGCATTTCAACCATTTTGACACCTAATTTCATGAACATATCGTTATTTTTAATCATTCAAATTTGGCTGGGTGGTTAATAACACTTTCTTCTTTAGTCTGACAAACTCAAAACATATTTATTTTGACTTTACACGGACTTTAAACTAGTTAGATGTTGTCGCGATATCCGCGGGCGGCTACATGCTAACCACAGAATTACCACGGTAAGCCATGGTCATTTTTTCAGCAAATGGTGGTAAACTAGCAACGGGGACATGGACACAGAAAAGTTTACGTTACATTGACACTGAAAATACTTGCTTACCTTGAATAAGCGACGAAGTTGCACCGAAGAAGCCCAGGCCAAAGCGGATCGAGCGCGAAGTTCAAGTAACGGTTATTTCAAACGACTGTTGTGAGAAAATTCCAGAACAGGCGGGGGGAAGGGGCGTGAACCCAGAACATGGATTACTCTTTGAAAAATAACCCAGAAACCTAAACAACCCAGAAATTGGGTCAAAATATTAGCCCTATAACCCAGAAAATGGTTACTCTCTGAAAAAATAACCCATCATTTTAACCCAACACAAATAACCCAGAAAATGGGTTAAAGAAATAACCCAGGAGTTTTTAGAGTGTAGTACTTTTTTGGAAACCATCAATAGAAAGTCTGTAATTTAATAAGTTTATTATTATTATTATTATTATTATTCTTAGATTTTTAATCTTGAAATATGAATTTGACATTTCAATGACCTCATTGTTTGTACTGAAAAAATGAATTCACTTAAAAAAATACAAATAAAGTTACATTTATCTGATTAGTTCACACAACAAGAACATCATCCAACATTAATTTATGTAATATTTCATTTCCTTTCCATAAACTTTTAACAAAATTACCCTGTGACGGGGTGGTAACTGATGGTAACTGATGTTTCTCTATATGATCTGCTGGTTGTAACATTATTCATTAAACAGGTAGTGAGTGATACTGAGTGAAAGAGTGAGTGAGTGAGTGAGTGAGTGAACCAAACAGTGTTGCCAAGTCTGTGGTTTTCCACAATTGGGCTACTTTTACACTGTTGCCGCAGGTTGTTTTTCATTTCATTCTCAGGTTGAAGTGACCCAAAATAACATGATATTTAGCCCTTGCAATGCTAATTTTTCCAAGGGTACCCTGCCAAAAAACACATATTTTATGTGGTTTCAGAAAAAACCTGACAACCCTGGAACCAAACAGGGTTAAGTTAACACAAAATAAATTGATTAGCATATATAAGAATCCTTGATTTCAATTCTGTGACCCTCACATTCAAACGGGAAGCAGAACCACCCCGTCACAATAAAACGTGATGGGGTGGTATGTGATGGGGTGGTAAATTCCATCCCAAAATGTCTGCAAATCTCCCATGTGGTCAAGTTTCTCACCTAGCATACATGCATTCAATCTGAAATATAATTTTCTCTGAGTTAATAATGTAAAAAAATTAAATAAAAAAACAGTTTTCCTATCTATTTTGCGTTGACGGGGTGGTTGGTTTGAGCTTGATGGGCCTTGCCGACCATGAAAAAGCAACAAATAAACAATGTAAAAAAAAAAAAAATAAAAATCAGTAATTGCCTGCTTTTGTTCTTGGTGGCTATAAGGCTCAAATGATGTCACTTCCGCTTTGTGATGTCATTTAAAGCAACAGTGCCTTATTAGGCTTGTTTGAGATGAGCAAATTCTGCGCGGAACCGATCACCGGTGATCACCGCAAGATGCATGCCGGTTAGAAGTATGTCCGAGGGTGGGCCGCCTTGCTCTGATGTCATGCCGACGTGTGTCAAAAAAAAAGTCTCGCGAAATCGAGGCGGCCTCATCGCATTCTGCAGTCGAGCGCAGTTGCTCTCCACCGCCTGCGCTGACCAAAAGCACGATGGGAAACGACTTGATGACGACACAGCTTTATGCTTATTGGTTTAAACAACTGTGATGTATTGAACTGTTTTAAAATGCTTGATTTTAAAACTCTTATATCATGTTTTTATGTGTAAAAATAATGTGCGAATATTCCCAAACTCTCTGACAGTGCGATCTCTCTATATAAAAAAATATATAAAAACATGTCTATAATTAAAGTAAAAATGATTGATACACACATCTTTTGAATGGAAATAAATAACAAGTAGGCTACTTTGCGTGTAGCCTATTGTTCATTATGTTTATTTTCATATAAAATCAACAGACCTTAAATTACATCCAGTTTATCAGCAACACAGCGCACGAGTGTGAATCCCGCGATATCCGCCTTTGATCTTGTAGGTGTCTGATCCACTACGAGAACAGAGAACTGTCCGTCTTGCCTGCACTTTTTTCACTCCTCCCCTCACTGCAGCCGCCTACTCTCGCCTACATTTCAGGCGAGGCTAGGCGCATCTCAAACAAGCCTATTTATAAATAAAACAAGTTAGTGTGATGGGGTGATAAGTCAAACTGAGGGACGCGCACAAATCATAAAATATTTACAAAAAAATAAGGCTTATTGTGAATAAATATATTTTATGTAAACAGGGACAAACATATAATCCTGAAAGTAGTATATGTTTGAAAAAATATATAACTTATTTGGTGATATTTTAGATGCAAATATCATGTTGGTCAACACGGACATGTGAAATTGGCTATGTAGGTACTAATGAAAAAATGATTAAAAATAGTATGTTAATCTTCAAAAAAAAAAAAAAAAAAAAAGCATTTTATCATATATCATGTTAACAAGAACACTTGAATTAATAACTTTAAGCTCTGGAAACACACTTTGGGACATTTTTTGGGCCTTATACATCTGATCAAACGTTGCAGACCCAAATCGCACACGTTTCGTAAAATAACTCTAACGTCATTTATTTTAGAGTCTGTGTTGCCTTTTTCAAAGGAAACTTTCACTGGTGATTTGCTATCAATCTGTGGAATTGGATTAACTAAAATGTCTGTACCTTACATAAGGTTGTTTTGTGTTCTGATTTGATTCAGGGTGAAGTTAAACTCGGTGTGAGACTTTCCAGTTAAAGGAGTTTCTGTGATTTTGGGAAACGATCTGGCGGGTGGGCGAGTTTGGAGTGATGCGTTGTCACCTTTGATTATTTCACCTATACCTGTTTCTACTGCGGACATTAAGAGTGTAAAGAGGTTACCTGATGTTTTTCCAACGTGTGTTGTTACGCATGATGCCAGTCGAGCAGTGGCAACTATAAAAAGTGCAGAACCGTTTGTGGCGGATGAAGGTATTCCGTGGCCACGTACTGTATAGGCCTACCTCTCTCCGTGTCTCAGGGTGAGTTAAGTAAGGAACAAAAAGCAGATTCCACCCTGAATGTATTATTTTCACAGGTAAGGACAGATGACAGTGGCCCACAGGGTTATTTCATTCGAGACGGGGTTCTGATGAAGTAATGGATACCTCAGAAGAACGTTTTCCTGAAGGAACCGGTTGTTCAATAGGGGTGTAAGAAAATATCGATACACGTGAATATCGCGATATTATGTTTGGCGATGCTGTATCGATATTTATTTATTTACATCAAAGATTCGTGGCTTTATGTTCGGTTTAAACCAGAGACTGTTTAAAACCCAACCGCTAGATGTCAGTGTTATCTCAGAACGTAAATTGACGCGGAGCCGGAGAAGCGCGAGGTGCATCGCTAGCGTTAGCATTAGCAAACCCAGCTTACAGAATTATTCCGTTCCCGCGGCATACAGAGCTGAAGTGCGGACTCATTTTGGCTTCAACTATAAATAAACCACTAAGGAGATCGACAATAGTCTATTGTTTGCAAAATAGGCCATGTTAAAATCCAAAACTCGGGAAACGCATTGAATCTGAGAGCTCACTTAATATCTCGACGCCATCTGCGCTGCTGAGAGAGGCGTTCGATAGAATATGTAATATGTACTGCACATTTTCCTCTCAGTAACAAAATAAACACACAACAAGGACAGTGGTGGCAGCAGAAAGAAAGCATCTGATCATAGTGATGTGGATGTTTTTACAGTATTAAATATAAAACAGCCATTCAGTCATGAAATGGACTACACACTTTCTGTTGTTACAAAGTTTAGAAATTAAAAACTGCTATACTGCGAACCTTTAAAACATATACACCTAAAGAATCCTGCAGTCACTTTACTATTTTCCCTTAAATTGCACAAAATAGTGATTAATGACATAAATGCAAATGATACTGTATTGATTAAATAAAATAAAGTTTGTCAGGTTTTATGCATATGGGTTTATAAGTTTTTTATGACAGTTTTTTCTAAAATTAGATCTTCTTTCTAAAAAAACAAGAAATATCGCAATATATCACCTTTCTTACAGTATCGCAATATGTCACAATATATCGTATCGTATCGTCAGATTCTTGGCAATACACAGCCCTATTGTTCAAATAGTAATTCCTACGCCATTTCATTCGCAAGTGTTAAAACTCGCTCATGATGGCTTATCTGGACATCTTGGAGTGAGAGATACTTTTGATTGCATAAGGTGCAAATTTTTTTTTGGCATCGCTTAAAACGCGATGTGTCCAAATATGTAAAAACGTGTCACACTTGCCAGATCTCCGGTGAGAGAAAAAAAACAACCAGAGCCTGTTCTGTTGCGTCTGATTCCTGCTGCAACTGAACCAGATAATCATTTTAAGTTGACTGAATATGTTGATGGTTTTAAAAAACGGCTTTTTGAGGCTGGTCATTTGGTAAAGGTAAACTTAAAATGGGCGCAATCAAAATGAAATGTTTATATGACCACAGGATTGAGAGTTGTTGCTTGTGTGTTAGGGATCAGGTGCTGTATTGCAAACCCCTCCATGGTGTGGTTGTTGTTGTTTTTGGCATATACCTACGAACGCAACGTCATTGCCATAGAAACCAATGCAGATATTCCGGAAAACGAAAAAGCCCCATGGACACACAAATCGGATCTGAACACTTGCGATACACAGTGGGACATTAAAATTTTTAGATCAGAATCCAATCGGATACACAATCGGATTTGGACTGACAGTCTGAACGAGGCTTTTGTGTCCATACTTATGGCTCTAGATGGCTAACTGTTGGCTTATTTTAAGCACGCATGTAAAATAAAGCTCAGATGTTTTGCAATGTAAAATTTCATCATTTATTACTCACCCTCATGCCGTTACACACCCGTAAGACCTTTGTTAATCTTCGGAACACAAATTGAGATATTTTTGTTGAAATCCAATGGCTCTGTGAGGCCTACATAGGGAGCAATGACATTTCCTCTCTCAAGATCCATAAAGGTACTAAAAACATATTTAAATCAGTTTGTGTGAGTACAGTGGTTCAATATTAATATTATAAAGCGACGAGAATATTTTTGGTGCGCCAAAAAAACAAAATAACGACTTATTTAGTGATGGCCGATTTCAAAACACTGCTTCAGGAAGCTTCGGAGCATAATGAATCAGTTTATGCCGTTTTCCCGGTCTTGCGACCAAAGATATTTTTCTGACAGTTTCAGAAATTCAGCATGATCAACGCACAGTGTGTTTGCTGCTACGACCTACGTCTACTGACCAGCCAATAAAAATGCGACATGAAATCAAAGCGACATGACGCTAAAACTTTTGTTTTCAAAAAACGCTTGTTTTTTTTTTTGCCTGTGCTTTTTAAAGTTAGCAGCTCTAGGGAATGCTTTTCATCATCAGTATTGACCTGCAGTGCATAGAAGGGACAGAGTCAGACCCAGGGTTAAGTGCTTGATAGAGTAGGACTTAGGGCTTGACATTAACTTTTTTGCTCACCAGCCACTGTGGCTAGTGGTTTTTCCAAAGTTACTAGCCACTCAGCATTTTCACTGGCCAATTTTGCTGTTGGGAAATTACATTTTATATGATAAAAGTTGACTTTGACATGCTAAAATTACTTGATTTTAAGTCATTTTACTTGATTTGGCTAGATTCAAAACCCTTTCAAACTTTCAAATCAGATTGACCACCCAAATCAAGACTACATTGTATATAAGCTGGTATGTGGTGAGCAATATGACCATAATAGGCCTAAGAAAAATTTTCTAATTTAAGTTATTTTAAAATTGTATACATTTATTTAACTTATTTTGTTGTTTGATTAACATTAATGACAGACAGGTATTTAATTGGGCTGCTGAATGCATGGACGTAATATACTGACACATATCCAGTTTTTACCCACCTGTTTAAGTCCACTTAAGCCATAACTGACTGTATTCACGCGAGATACTCCACACGATGGACATTTTGACATGTCCATCGTGTGGAGTATCTCCAATAGTCTCTGAATAGTATTTGACTATTCGGGCGCAAGGAGAACTGATCGCGCGCGCGCGCGCGAGAGAGAGAGCGAAAGAGAGCGCACGCAAGAAAGGCGATTCCGCCTATACCACCTTCACTAACTGCAAGTTAATCGATAAAGTAATTGTTTGATTGTAATTTTGTGCTACGACGAGCTTAGCTACCTTTGATTAGGCTGTAGGCTGAAATTATATTCAACCCGCCGAAGTGGCTAGTGGGAGTGGCTGTCTTACCCGCCACAGTTGAAATCTACCCGCATTTGGCGGGTTGGCGGGTGTTAATGTCAAGCCCTGACTGTAATGTTACTCTGCTGTTCTAGTGACCCCAATTTGAACAGTGTTTGTGTTAGGAGCCCAGGCTATCTGACCACCCAATCCCACATATTTCTGGAGTTTTTTTTATTTTTATAAAAAACGTTCTGGAATACAAACTGCTATGCTTTGAAGGGGAAATTGTATGGGTCAAAATGATAGATTTTTCTTTTATGCCAAAAATCATTAGGATATTAAGTAAAGATGTTCCATGAAGATATCTTGTAAATTTCCTACCATAAATATATCAAAAAATTATTTTTGTGAGTAGATATGCATCGCTAAGGACTTCATATCGACAACTTTAAAGGCGATTTTCTGAATATTTTGAGGTTTTTTGCACCCTCAGATTCCAGATATTCAAATAGTTGTATCTTGGCCAAATATTGTCCTATCCTAACAAACCATACATCAATGGAAAGCTTATTTGTCCGGCTTTCAGATGATGTATAAATCTAATTTTCAAAAACATGACCGTTATGACTGGCTTTGTGGTCCAGGGTCACAGTTCTCCTTTTTGGCATAAAGGAGAAATGGCATAAAAAAGATTGGTCCCTATTGCACACTATAAACAAGTTTAAATTATTAAACTGTAGAAAAATAGGAGAATTTGCATCCTCTGGTGGAGATATTGGGACATACACTTTTCTCACATTTTATGTTTTTAAGTTAACTGAAGCATTCTGTGACAGGCCACCATGAATTACTGCATTAGCATTATACTGTATACAAATATGACCATTTCTAAAGGCGATTTTAATGTCAAAAATGTGCAATGAAAAAAATATCTCAGCTGAGCATGGACTGAGTCTGTGAGGACAAAAGCAGCTGTAGTTTTACTCTGATGTGACTGCAGTCTCAGCAGTGCATCATCATGTCACAACAACCAGATGGAAATGCGGATTATCGTGGTGTGTGTTCTTATGTAAGGCAGTGCTGTTGTGTGTGTGCATTGTTCACCCATATCTGTGCATTTATGTGTGTTTGAGCTGTTTATTTGACCCGGTTTGATCCTACAGCTGGCTGGCAAAGAGAGGGGCGGCAGACATGGCCGAAGCTGAGGATGAGAGCAGGAACAGCAGCCTGCAGAGAAAGAAACCACCCTGGCTCAGATTGGACATCCCCATTGCTCTGAACCCTGTGGAGGAACATAATAACTTTCTCCAGGTGGATATTTGATGCTACACTTTTGCTCAGGATCAAAGAGATTTTGTTTTAATTTGAAACACTTGTGTTTCCATGAAATGAAAAATAATTCATTATATTTTACTATTCACCTGTCCTATAGCCCGTCATGCGTAATAGCTTGTACCTGCGGAGTGCCAGTGTACCTACTGAAAACATCCAGCTCAGATGCCCACCGGTCGACCCCAATGCCTGCCGCAGACCCTCTGTCCTGCGCAAACCCTCCATCTCCCAGACCATCAAGAGGTACGATTACACATCCACAAACACACATACACTACCGTTCAAAAGTTTGGGGTCAGTAAGATTTTTTTTTTTAAAGAATGACTTTTTTATTTAGCAAGGATGCATTCAATTGGTCAAAAGTGACAGTAAAGACATTTATAATGTTAAGATTTCTAAAGATTTTTAACTTTCTATTCATCAAAGAATAATGTATCATGATTTCCACAAAAATATTAAGCAGCACAACTGTTTTTAACATTGATAATAATAAGAAATGCTTATTGAGCATCAAATCAGCATATTAGAATGATTTCTGAAGGATCATGTGATACTGAAAATCATGTGACGCTGCATTGCCATCACAGGAATTACATTTTAAAATATATTAAAACAGAAAACTAAATTATAATAATATTTCACAATATTTTTTTTTTGTTTTTACTGTATTTTAGATTAAATAAATTGCAGCCTTAATTGCTGAGTATAAGAGACTTCTTTCAAAAACATTAAAAAAAAATCTAAACCCCAAACTTTGAACAGTACCGTATATCTAAGGTGAAGGGTAGAATTTCACCATAGTGCCACTGAACTAAATTTCCAAAAATAATGACTGTTTATAATCAGCTTTCAAAAATATTCCCCATCTTCCACTGGTTGGACAAACTGATTGTCCCATCCCAAACTTACATTATCAGTTGACCTGATGTTTTCCTAGTGGCACAAAAGGCATAGCATTTACATTTTAGTATGTGCCAAGTGTCTTGGCAGTAGGAAAAGAAATGTAACAATAAAAATTGTAACTTTATTTACTGTTCACTTGTACTTTACAATTGTCTTTGGTATGTACCATGTACTGTTTTTGCATAGTTGTGTCCTTTGTGATGTTTTGTTGTGTTGGGTCATTTTGTTGACAAGCTAATGGTGACAAACTAATTTGCCTGCAGGAGTGTAAAAAGTTATCTGAAAAGTCATTTATCTTGTCAGATTCCCTAAACAAACAGTCACACCCATGCAAATCCACATATAATGGAAAAAATGTGCATTAGCATAATGCTGGCTGGCACAGTAGCAAAACTGATTACGTAGTGTTCACAGCCTTGTTTATTTTAGTGACATATTTGGTTTGCTTAAAGTCAAAACTTGTTTTAATGCTAGGTTGGTACACTCACTATATATGTCATTGTGCATTGTTGTTTGAAGAGGAGATGAGGAGTAAAAGATCTTTGGCCACCATTGTCCCATTTCAGATTCATGGGGGAAAGATGTTTCTGAAAAGATGCACAACTTATTCTAAAATGTATTCTTTATTTAGTACATACACTATCTTTAATAATTCAGTAGACTTTTGGTCTCCTGGAAAATCCATCTTGAGCTTTTAGCTCGTCCAAGCTGGTCAACCGTACACTGTATTGCAAAAACCAGTTTCCAAGATGGTCTAATAGGATTAATGACTTCTGAGACCAGTTAAAACAATGTTCCAAAACACTGGAGCTGGATTTTCCAACAGAGGCATTCTAGTCTCTGATTTAATGATACACAATCTAAAAATTACATTTAGGGGACCTGTTACCACAACTTAAACAAATACATGGTTGCAAGATAAAAATTCTAGTTGCAAGTATTATATTGATGAGTTCTGTTGACATAATGTTGATCAATACATCAACTTAATATTGTGTATAATTAACTGAAATTTCTTTTTATTATTATTATTATTAATTAATTAATTAATTAATTAATTAATTACATTGTAGTAACTTAAATGAAATTGTCTTGTATGTCTTGGGCAGTAGATTGCTAGTTTCCAGCATGCTTTGCATAGGACTGGATAAGGAGAATAAAATAAATAGAATAAAATTATTGATATTTGATGTGTTTTTTAGTAAAGGGCAAGCTGTAAGTGTTTATTGCTGTTATTGTTGACATTTAAAAGACTTTCTGTTATATTGAATTTTTTTGTGGTTGCATTACTACCAAGAGTAGTGCTTTTGGTAAATAACTTACATATAGTATGTGCTATGCTAACTGTTAATTTGAACTGAAATAGATTGAACTTTGTTGAAACTAGTTGGAACTAGAGCTGCACTATTCTGGATAAATTGAGAATCATGATTTTTGTTTGTTTGTTTCAAATAGAGATTCTCACAATCCTAAACATACACCTAAACAAAATAACATGTAATTTACTAGAGGTTCTGACAAAATATTAATTACTGCAGTCTTTTTAAAAAATTGGGTTGAATGAATGATTCAATGAGTCACTCATAAATACTTCACTTAATTGTTTCATTACTGGATGAATCAGCATTTTTTGAACTCTTGAATGAATGATTCATTGATAACAGTCACTTGTTACAATTTAATTGATACAGTCGTTATTTAAAGCGCCAAGTTCCACTATTTTGATCGCTACCGTAGACAACAGTGTTTATATCAGAAATATAAACTTTTATCTCAGTAGGCTACTTCTGTGATAATGTGAATATTTTAATCACAGAAATTAGGGATGGACCGATACCAAGCTCATGTACTTGTACTCATACTTGTAAAAATACTCCCGATACTAAAGACCGATACCTCACGTGAAGTAACTGACAGAATTTTCCGCGCACAGAGACACCGGCAGCAGCAGCAGAAACAATGTCAGCCTCAGGGATGTGGCAATACTTTAAAATTAATGATGACAACCCACACATTGCGAGCTGCATGCAAATCGCGCTGAATGACAGACCAGAAGCGCTCTCTCTCCTTCTTGCGCGCGATTCCCCGTTCTCTCAGACAGCGCGCGATCAGTTCTCCTTGCGCCTGAATGGTCAAATACACAAATAGTTGTCAAAATGTCCATCGTGATGAGTATCTCACGTAAATACAGTCGGTTATGGCTTAAGTGGACGCAAACAGGTGGGTGAAAACATGATATGTGTCAGTATATTAGGCTACATACATGGATTTGGTCTTAAAGGGAGAGTAGCCTAATCAAATATTTGTCTGTCATTAATGTTAATAAAACAACAAAAGATGTTAAATGAATGTATATATAATATACATATATATCTCGTGAAATAAAATTTCTCATATCATGGTCACTCGTCCTGTATTCCACAATGAGAAATCTGGTTCCTCATTTATGTATTTCTTTCACGAAAAAAAAAAAAAAAAAAATTAGCCAGGGACTTCTGGTTACATATTGAGGTTTCCGCCCAAGCATACATACATGCATAGAATGGTGCGTAAAACAAATTCATAAGGAAAAACTGTAAAAAACAAATCAGCTCCATTGCGGATTCCAAGTAATCAAGGGCTTAGGGTGTTCCATTTAAAGGGCTACTTCACACAAAAATGAAAATTCTGTTATAAATTACTCACCCTCATGTCATTCCAAACCTGTAAGACATTCATTCATCTTCAGAACACAAATGAAGATCTTTCAAATGGAGATCAAATGAAGACCAAAGTGTGATGGAGATTAATATTTTGTAAATAGTCAAGCCAAGTCATCTTCATTTATATAACGCTTTTCACAATGCAGATTGTTTCAAAGCAGCTTCACAGTAATAATAGGAAAGGGTTGTGTTTACATTGGTTCATAGTGTTATGTTATAAACATTTGTTCTGTAATATTTGTTTAGCACTTTTTGAAAGGCAGGTTAAAAAAGACTTGATTTTTTTTTATTTATTTTTTTATTATGACTTTAATAATTATGCCCTTTGAAGGTTGTTGGACATTGTGAAATTTGCGCTTTAAGTTTGTGACAAGCACATAAAAATTATTACTTTTTTCATTGGAGTAATAATAAAGAAGCTGTCCTACATTCATTAGTCTCACTATGTTGTGCTTGGAAAACTGCAACATCACTAAAAAGAAAAAAAAAAGAAGAAATTAATAAATGTATAGGCATTGGTATCTGTGAGTACCAGGAAAAAAAGTATCGGTACTCGTACTCGATCCTTAAAAAACAGTATCGGTGCATCCCTAACACAAATAATGATAATGTGTGGTTAAAAAGATGGTTTGTGAAGCGGTTTCATACCTAAACATCACTGCTTTCTCTGGGTCAGCGGCAGTGTGAACACAGATTTGAATGTTTCAGTATGATTCTGTCAAAAGTTTAATAGACACAGGTGAATTGTAATAAGATCACGTGGGTGTTTAAATCGAGATCACAATCTTTTAATGATTAATCATGCAGCTTTTAATTTTTTTGAGTAATCAACTTTAAAAAAAAATTGTTGGCTATACAAATTAAGTTCCTTTAACTAAATGTAGCTTGGTTGAACATCATTTCATAGAAGTTGTCATAACGCAAAAACTGTTGCATTAATCTTTTTAGATGCTGTGACTAAACTAAAGGCTAATGCAATATTAAAGACAGTACAGGTACTAAATAAACCTAAGAGAATGTGTTTTGCATCTGTCTTCTGTGCTTATTCTTTTAAAATCTCTGCCTGCTCCCTAAATAACAAGTGCTGTTTATCTTAATGGCTCGCAATGTTTTATCTTCCTGGTATGGCTGAAGTCCTCCACTGTGAGGAGACACCGCAGTAAATCAAACTAATGTATTTATGTTCGTTTTGACTGCATGTGTGCATCTTTTTCAGCATCTGTTCTTGTGCTCATATATTGTATGACAAAGTCTGTCCTCTTTGTTAACCTCCTTTCTGCTTTTCTACTGCAATTAATATGATCCAGTCAACTTTTTAAATGCAACATTTTTCTTCTGTAACTAAACTTCTTGCTTTTCTATTTTTTCTCTTCCCCTGTTTTCTCATCTGCCTTTCCTGATCCTCCTCGCTTCATCCCCTCCAGTCCCACAGGGAAGAGGGTACGCTTTGAGCAGATGAGCACCGTCCTGGTTAAAGGCCAGTGTTTCTCACGTCTGGAACCCCCCAGACGTCAGTCACTGCCACAAATCGTCCTCAGGTACCGTGGAACCAATATGGACCCACTGAAGTTGAAGTTTATTTACAGTCAGATATACTTTCATTTAAGTTTTTAGATGCAATGTAGTTTCTATGTGTGTCGTTTTTGCTAATTAATGATTTAGATGAGGCGGGAGGCATTTTTTGTTGTCTTCTAACACTATTTCATCAGTATTTTGAAACATTCAAGACGTTTTAAATCCGTTTCGCCCACACTAAGTTTAAGATGAATTATATAAAATAGCATAGCCCCTCTGACAGCTATTTGCCGCTCCCTGATCATCCATAATACTTAATTTGGCTTTGAAAGAATGTCAGAACACACACAGACTCCTACACAAACTTGAAAAAGAGCTCCTCTACACAAAAACAGGAGTGCATCAAAGCCTTCACATCTGTGTCTATGGGTTTGGCTGTGTTTTAAGATAATCAACTGATAGTGTATTGACTCTTGAGCCCACCATGTGTCTACCATCAAAGGAATATCTGAGCTGTGGGAGAAGAACATGTCACGGCAGAAAGAGTTATTCACAATGCTGAAAAAAACTGCTTATGTGGGTCTCTTTCGGCTATTTTCAACTCTGCCGTTGATTGTGACTCATGCTTTATTAATGTAAACTTTGTTTTGCACAGGTTTCTGGAGTGTAGGCTGTGGATGTGTTTTGTCTATATTATTACTCATTTGGGAAAAAAATGAATAATCATGGTTCTTTTATTGCATTGACACTACACAGCCCTAGTTTCTACCAGTAAGAAATAAAAACTACATTTTATTTTATTGTTTATACATCTAATAGTAATAGTGGGTAGAAAAAAAAATTGCTTTCATCTTAAATATATGCATTTATTTGATCAAAAATACAGTTAAACAATACAGTAAAATAATAATGTTGTGAAATACTTTAATGGCTATTTAAAATAACTGTTTTTTTTATTTTAATATAATTTAAAATGTAACTTATCCCTGAAAAATCTTTATTTTTTAGCAGCCATTACTACAGTTTTCAGTGTCACATGATCCTTCAGAAATCATTCTAATCATACTAAGTTTTGCTGCTTAATATTTTTGTGGAACCTGTGATGCTTTCAGACTTCTTTGATGTCTATTTCTATTCAAAAGAATAGCTTTAAGTTGAATCTTACTGACGCCAAACTTTTGAATGGTAATGAACAGTCAAACCAAAAATTATTCAGACATATATTTTTGATATAGTTTTACTAGTGGGTGCAGGACACTATAGTTCATTTATGTAAGTGAGGATAGCAAAATAAAGTAAACTGTGACATATTATACCCCAAAATTCTTCATATAGTGGACTACCAGTTAAATTGATAAAAATTTGGGATCAAAAATTAATCAGACACTTTGACCTGACCATGTTTTGCTTAAGTGTTATCTGACATTAAGATTATTTTTTTCTGACACAGTTTAACTCGTGTTTGAAAACCCCTGCTTGAAAACAAAGTGTAGTTGTACCATATCCCCATTCAAATTCAGGACTCCTCCCCTCTGCCACTGACAAAACTATCCACAAGTTAACTGATTAACTGTCCAGACTGATAACTGTTAAAGGCCACTGATGTGCACGGTTCTTATAGTGCATGTTGGGAATTGCATGTCAAATTGAGATGGGTGGTGAATGATGTTTAATTTCCTCCACCAGGGTATTTGGAGGACAGAGTAATTTGCCTTGGAAATGTGCTATCTTTACCCTTACAGATGAGGAAATATGTGAAATTCAGCATGTTTGCCTTCTCTGTAGGACAACGTATTATTGCTTGAGGCATGTGTGATTGTATGTGTGAGTGTGCGTGTATGTGGTCGTGATTGAATTGTGCAAACTAAGTCTTTAAGTCCCAGTTCTCACACTTACCTCATGTTTCGGCACGTCACCTACCCCCTCTTTCTCTCTCTCTTTCTCTCTCTCTCTCTCTCTGTCTTTCTCTTTTAGTCAGATGAGCTGGTATTTTACTGGATGTTTACACACACTCCGACAACACTATCTGAGTAGGCGGTAAGAGTAAAGTGGAGTTGTTGTTGGGCTACAAGTGAATCACTGCTGTATGGTCTCAGACACATAAGGATCTGTTTAAGAGTTTAAGCGAGTCTTGATCCTTTGGATTGAAGCAGATTTTCTGCTTGAGCTCTGGCATCAAGGAAATGTCTTATTTGCCTCTCTGACTTTATGTGATGTAGAGGGTAGAAGGAAGGACAAGCCAATCTTTCACTCAGTGTGAAGGCTTGAGTTCCTCCTCTACCTCAGACATGACCTTCCTTGCCTCCTGGGATGAGTTAGACAGGTAGGTCAATTTTATGTTGCACAGTGTCTTTATGATTGAGGAACTTCATATTGTGGATTTTTGTATCAAATATTTGAGCTTTTGGATATTTTTGGAATTTTCAAGACTCCTTTTTTAAACAAACTATCAGCCAACTTTTTTTAAATTGAAAATTTAATTTAATTGTGAATGTGGGTGTTGTGAATGTCAAACCTTGTTTTTGGAGTGCGTTTATATTTGTGTCAAACGAGTCTTCTTTAGTAGGGTTGTTTAGTTTGGTTTATGGTTTATTGTCTCTATGTGTTTGGATTTTATTACACAGCTCTCTGGAATACTTGATTCTGATTGGTCAGCTGCTGTAGATATAGGTTTAAGTTTCCCACATAGTTTGCTAGTTTCATGGAATAAAGGTTGCTTTCCCTTTTGTTAAATTGATTGATGATTGATTGATTGATTGATTGCAAGACAAATTTCAGACTTTGTCTGACAATAAAACTTCATCAATCAATCAATTTGTTAATGAATTAATTTTCTGGAAAATATTTATTTTTCTCGATTAAAGCATAAATCTCAGTAAATTTTGTTAGATTTTTCTGAAAACAAGTCATTATCATATGCTGTTACTTATTCCATTTTGTATCTGAAGTAAATGAATATTTTTTTTAGAATGTTTTGTTGTTGTTGTTGAATACAGGACAAAAATAGATTTTTTTTTTTTTTTTTTTTGTCTAGGGTTTATGAAGTGAAATCAGTCATGTAATGGATGAGCACAGTGATTTATTTCAACACCATCGAGTGTTTACAGTAGAGGAGTTTGTTCAGTTATTCAGTGGATAGCAGGACAGTTTTTTCTTTTTCTTTTCTTGTATCTCATGCTTTATTTTAAATGTTCTTTCTCAAATCATTCCTCCAAAAAGAGGGGGACATTAAGGTGGTGACTCCCCCTCTGTTTCCTTAAAAGGCCTCCCCTCAGCTGGCCTTCCTTGTAATGATGCACAGCCGACTCTGTTATTACTATGTGTCCTTTACTCTAAACACTGCTGATGTCCTCACTGTACTACCAGCATTTGCACACACTTCAAACACTTAGAGAATAAAAACAGGCATACTTACAGACTCTGTCCTAGGTTGTGTTTTAATGTGTTTTGGTCTTGTTTGCCAGTATAGTATCTAAACATGCTTAAAATAAGACACATTTACTTGAGAAGCAAAATTGCATAAGATATTATTATATCTTGAATTAAATGTATTTCTTAACACATCGGTGAATAGTTGGTCTTAAAGGCACAATATGTAAATATTCGCCACTTGTGGTCGCTTATTCAGCGAGCAGAAACGAGGCCGCTGGAGCGATTGCTAATGAGAGACGAAAGCGACACACAGCTTGAGAGCAGCGGAACTTTTAAGCCGCTGTCGCTGCTTCCGCTTCTTCCGGTCAAACGTATGTGGGGTAATGCAGTGCTGTTTCATCATATTAGATACATTTGTGTGTTATAGCGCTACTCTGCGTTCGCTCAGCAGCTGCTATGAGACTCTTGTTGCACACTGCAGTAAGCTAGATCGATATTAGGCATGGTAAAACATGGTACTCGCTGTAAATCAGAAAAAACGAGATTTAAACAATAAGACTTACCTGTGTTGAGCTATATAACAATGATTAGTTTTCTGTCAATGAACGTATCCATCCAAACAGTTGCTCACCTGTCTAATAAAACACATAATATATTAAAGTGTCTCTGGTGTTTCCATGATTTCTTCAAAATAAAACCGGAAACCGAGGGTAACGCGGGTACGATGTCATTGATAGGCGACGCACGGGCACGCTCCATGTCCTGGTTAAAATTGCTTATTTTTCTGGATTTAAACATTTCATGTCAAGTCGAGATATATTCAAGTCAACAAAATACATAACAATGTTCAAGTGGTTTTTGGATATTTTAATCCAAAAATCTTATATATTGTGCCTTTTAAGCATAAATAAATTTAGTGAGAGAAAAATAAAGTTAATGCAAGTTAATGTAATCTGAAAATGATAACACTTTACAATAAGATTAATTAGTTAAACATTAGTTAATGTATTAATTAACATGAACTAACCATGAGCAATACATTTGTTACTGTATTTACTAATCTTCGTTAACGTTAGTTAATGAAAATACGGTTGTTTATTGTTTGTTCATGTTAGTTGACAGTGCATTAACTAATGTTAACAAGATTTTAATAATTAAAGATTAACAAAAGATTAACAAAGATTTAAAGATTTAAGATTTAAAGATTAACAAAGATTAATAAATGTTGTAAATGTTGTTAATAAAAGTGGTTCATTATTAGTTAATGTTAACTAATGTTAACTAATGAAACTTACTGTAAAGTGTTACCCTGAAAACAATCTTAACACATCACAAGTGAATTGTGTCTTAATGACATTTAGATATGTTTACTTAATAGATAACTATAACAATAACGAAAAAAAAAAAAAGTTTTAAAAATCATTCTAAATGTAAATGTACAGCAGAGTCCCCACCATAATTATAACAATAACGGCACAGAGAAACATTAGGTGTGTTCGACTTGAAGCAGCGCTGCACAGACTGATTGATGTATGACATCAAAGAACCGCGAGAGTGTTTAGTGCAGACGGCTCCCTATGCTTTCTCTCTCAGTACTTTGATGTCATACACCTAATATCTTTGAAATCACTTTCACAATGATTTTTTATTTTTTTTTTCCAGCTGATGAATGATAAAAACATTGACAGCCAATCAGATTACATCCTGCATCAAAGAGCACACACATCCTACATTTCAGAACTGCAGCACTAGCATATAATGAACAGAATGATATTGTGTGTTGCTGTGGATGCTAATATAGTTATTGTTCTTAGTTTGATTTCATATTTAAAAATTAGCTTTATCCATCAACTTTAGATATTTGTGAGTGCTTACAGATCATTCACTCCGAAAGAGTTAATGGACTTGGTCGGAATCGACCATGTATGTTTTGAATGTCTCGGTTAGTTAGTTTGTATAGAGCTTCAGACTTGTTTTGGCTCTTCACTCAGATTGCACAAGTGGATTTGATTATGCTTTTCCATTCTCTCTTGAGGGCCTATCACTTTATACACTTGGTGTGGTAAAACTATTGTATTATTACTATAATAAACACCTGATGTGACTGCAGGGGCACAGCAGACTGGTTTGGGGTCAGCAATGATGTGGACGCCACCCAGAAATGGCAGCGGAAGAGCCTACGCCACTGCACCCAGCGCTACGGCAAACTGAAGCCTCAGGTGATACGTGAAATGGACCTGCCCAGCCAAGACAATCTCTCCATGACCAGTACAGAGACCCCCCCTCCTCTATACGTACCACCCGCACAACATGGCATGCAGAGGGTAAGCTGGAAACATACAGACATACTGATCCCTTTAATGCTTAAACTGTCTCAAATGAAACCAGGGAAACAACTGCTTCTATAAACGTGACTTGCATAAATATTTTTCATTAGTATTTACTATAGCTGGTGCACATTATGAAGAGCTGATTGTTTATGATACACACACACGGTAATCGACGGTAAATGACTGTTTAGGTTTTTTGTTGTCGGTCTCTGCAGATCGTAGACCCGCTGGCTCGGGGTCGAGCGTTCCGTAACGTAGAGGAAGTGGATGGTCTTAGTATACCTCAGACCCCCATCACCCCCTGCGCAGCTTCCCTGTGCTCCTTCACCAGCTCCCGCTCTGGCTTCAACCGACCTCCCCGCAGACGTAAACGTGAGTCTGTCGCCAAGATGGGCTTCAGAGCAGCTGCTGCTCTGGTGAAGGTAAGACCAGATAGATAGACAACAATGTTAAGCACATTGCATTAGCACTGTGTATGATTTATAACAGTGATTCCAACCAGGGGGCTCAGCAGACTTCCTTAGAATTAATAAATTTAAAATTAAAATGATTTTATATATATATTTTATATAAGAGCCTACGCCACTACAGTGCCCTCCACAAATATTGGCACCCTTAGTAAATATGAGCAAAGGCGGCTTGTGAAAATAAATCGGCATTGTTTATCCTTTTGCTCTTTCATTCAAAAAGTTTACAAAATTCTAACCTTTCATCGAAGTAAAACAATTGAAAGTGGGGGGAAACTCACATTATGAAATAAATGTTTTTCTCCAATACATGTTGGCCACAATTATTGGCACCCCTAGAAACTTATGAGTAAAATATCTCTGAAGTATATTCCCATTCATATTTACATTTTTTAGCACACCAGGGTGACTAGGAGCATGAAATTGTCCAGCCATGACTTCCTGATCCACAGGAGTATAAATATGTGTAAACACAAAGGCCAAATTCCCTTAACCATTCCCTTAAAACCAAAGAATATAGTTCTGATGTGCAGCAAAAGATTGTTGAGCTTCACAAAATAGAAAATGGCTATAAGAAAAAAGCTAACCCCCATTTCCACTATCAGGGCAATAATTAAGAAGTTCCAATCAACTAAAAATGTTACAAATCTGCCTGGAAGAGGACGTGTGTCTAAATCATCCTAATGCACGGTGAGGAGGAAAGTTTGAGTGGAAAAAGACTCTCCAAGGATCACAGCTGGAGAATTGCAGAGATTAGTTGAGTCTTAGAAAGCCTAAAAAAAATTACCAAACAGCACCTACATCACCACAAGTTGTTCAGGAGGGTTTCAAGAAAAATCCTCTGCTCTCATCCAGAAACAAACTCCAGCATATTCAGTTGTCAGACAAGACTGGAACTTCAAAAGGGACCAGCTTATATGGTCAGATGAAAGTAAAAAAGAGCTTTTTGGCTGCAAACCCACCAGATGGGTTTGGTGCACACATGGATAAAAAGTATCCCATGCCCACGGTTAAATATACTGCTGGATCTGCTGGGCCTATTTTTCTGCTGGAGGTCCTGGACATCTTGTTCAGATACATGGTATCATGGATTCTACCAAATACTAACAGATAAAAATCAAAACCTGACTGCTTCTGCTAGAAATCTTATAATGGGCCATGATTGGATCTTCCATCGGGACAATGATCCAAAACAAACATCAAAACCAACACAAAAATGTGTCACTGAGCACAAAATGAAGCTTCTGCCATGGCCGTCCCAGTTCCCTGACCTGAACCCTAAAGAAAATGAGTGGAGTGAACTGAAGAGAAGAAGCACCAACATGGAGCTGGGAATGTGAAGGATCTGGAGAGATTCTGTATGAAGGAATGGTCTCTGATCTCTCCTCAGGTGTTCTCCAAACTCATCAGGCATTATAGAAGACGACTCAGAACTGTTATCTTGGGAAAAGGACGTTGCAATAATTGGGTGCCAATAATTGTGGCCAACGTGAACTAGAGAAAAACATTTATTTCATAATGAGCTTTTCCCCCATTTTCAATTGTTTTACTTAAATGAAAGGTTAGAATTTTGTGAATTTTTTGAATGAAAGATCAAAAGGATAAACAATGCAGATTTATTTTCATAGCTGCCTTTGCTCATATTTACTAAGGGTGCCAATAATTGTGGAGGCCACTGTGTGTGTGTGTGTGTGTGTGTGTGTGTGTGTGTGTGTGTGTGTGTGTGTGTGTGTGTGTGTGTATGTATGTGTATATATATATATATATATATATATAATATATTCTCCTGAGACCCAAGCATAGAAAATATTTTAGCAAATGTATCTGTATGTCCTGTAAAAGCAGATTCAGGGCTTTTCAGAGATACCAAATGTTTGGAAGTTTTACCATGACAACTCCCTTTCCTTGGTCTTTAAAATGACTGACATTGATTGAATTATCAAATTTAGCAGTCTTATGGGAAATATGATAATGTTTTGTAATTATCATTTAAATCTGACTAATTTTCTAATTGTTTGTCAAAAATCAACATCTCAGGAAATTGTTATGGGGTTTCAAATCAGAATATGACTTTCTGTTACGAAACAGGACATCGATTTCATATGTCCACTATAGAGGACAACAGGACTTAAAGCAAGTTTATTACACATTTTAGGAGATGCAACAAGTGAATAGGGAAAGAAATTATATATCAATATTCCAATGAAATATTAGATATTCTTATGAAAATTGTGCCAATTATTACTCCCATTATTACACTTCTTTTTTCATTAGATGTTGCTCCACGAACACATTAATATGCAAATTAGATGCACTGTATCGATGCATTGTATAGAATGGGAAAACCCACTTATAGCTATTTTACACACACATATTGCATAAATAATAGCATTAAATTATTCTGTTATATTTTTAATAACATAGATGAGAATCTTCTTTATACAATGTTTGTTTTAAAAAAAAAAAAATCCTGAAACCTAAAAATTGATTTGTAAATGAAAAACAAAATCCATTGTTTTTGCCTATACATGATAGAGAGGTTTTCTGTTTGAATATATTTTATAAAGTAATTTATTCCTGTGATGGCAAAGCTGAATTTTCAGCATCATTACTCCAGTCTTCAGTGTCACATTATCCTTCAGAAATCATTCTAATATGCTGATTTGCTGCTCAAGAAACATTTATGATTATTACAGCATTTATCTGAAATACAAAGCTTTTGTAACATTATACACTACCGTTCAAAAGTTTGGGGTCAGTAAGAATTTTTATTTTTTTGAAAATAAATTAAAGAAATTGATACTTTTATTCAGCAAGGATGCATTAAATCGATCAAAAATGACAGTAAAGACATTTATAATGTTACAAAAGATTATATTTCAAATAAATGCTGTTCTTTTGAACTTTCTATTCATCAAAGAATCCTGAAAAAATATATATATATATATATTGTACACAAATATTTTGTACAATTGTACACAATAAATGTTTCTTGAGAACCAATCAGCATATTAGAATGATTTCTGAAGGATCATGTGACACTGAAGACTGGAGTAATGATGCTGAAAATTCAGCTTTGATCACAGGAATAAATTACTTTATAAAATATATTCAAACAGAAAACAGTTATTTTCAATTATAATAATATTTCACAATATTACTGTTTTTACTGTATTTTTAATTAAATAAATGCAGCCTTGGTGAGCAGATGAAACTTCTTTTAAAAACATTAAAAATCTTACCGATTCCAAACTTTTGACTGGTAGTGTATATATACTGTATATATAGATATAGATGTGTATGTGTAGACACACACACCAGTTTCTGTTAATAAAAAATGTCTAAAAACAAAGAACAATATCATAATTCCAGCTGAAATACCAGAGGAAAATATCTTCAATTATTATATTAGACAATGGAGTGCCTTCAAGCCAAAAATATTGAGAACGACTGATTTATACCATTGTAGATGGTCTGCTTTAGTTTCATAGAAATGAATAGTACCAAAAAGTGATTTCATTCCCCTGATTACCTGTGAAGTCATGCTCTGGTTTTATATCATCCTCTGGACATGAACAAAACAAGTTCACAGACAGGAACAAACAACAGGATAAAGCGGTACACTCATTTCTGACAATTGCTAGAAAAAAATCACCTTTTGATTTGAGTCAATAATCATTCCTTAAAATTCGGAAATCTCCTTTGAGCTTGAGTGCCCCAAATGTAAAAGTGACGTGAATGCGATTGGAACAAGGCAACGGCCGTCCCATAAACCCAGCCGTAGTGATTATCATAGATTACTTCAGAGGCTCACTTTGACGTCCTTGTAAAGATTGTAATAAACAAATATTACCCTCCCCCCTATAATCTGTTATGTAAAAGTTTATCTCTGGCTTGACTTGTTGGCCTGGGATTTGGCCCAGTTCCATTTAGTGCCTGAGCCCAGATGACCAGGCTAAAGGCATGGAACAACGCTAACAGATGGCTATGATAATTCCACTGGAATGTTCAGCTGTTGGTCCGATAGAATATTCTGGAGCAGGTTGAGGTAATCCCCTGCTTGGCCTCAGAAACAGCACAGCTGCATTGGAAAGGACATTTGATCTTACCCATTGTGTGTGATGTATAATATGTGTGTACATTTCTATTCATTACATGAATATTGACATGATGCTGTTGATGTGGATGATAGTGAAGACTGACACTGGTTTCAGGGGCGCTCTCTGCGGGAAGGGACCGTTCGGCGAGTGCATCGGCGCAGTTTTGCTGCAGCCAGTTTCCTAGAGGAGGACACTGTGGATTTCCCAGATGAACTGGACACCTCCTTCTTTGCCAAGGTGAAACCGACTACAAAATCTGGCATTTACAGCCCACACCACCTCAATGCTGCCACCTAGTGTTGGAATATGTAAAGACCATTGAGCTGAAATATAAATGCACCACTTCAATTGAATAGCAAATTTGAATTTACCTGAAGACTCCCTGTCTTCTATTGGTCGACAAACAGCTTGAATAGGGAAAATAGCTGGGAAAATATTTTAACATTTAACAAATGACATCTGATGTAGCCATTTGTCCTTTTAGGATGGGCTTACGCATGAAGAGCTGTCCACATACGCAGACGAGGTGTTTGAGTCGCCTTCTGAAGCTGCCATTAAAGAAACTGATGCCAGTAGAGCTGGAGATGAGAGGGACTTGACGGGCAGTGCCCTAGAGAAGACAGAACTAGAGCGGAGCCATCTTATGCTGTGAGTCACATGGACAATTGACTAACATTTATGAGTTTGTAACGTTATTCTGATGATTTTAAGTGGACTGTTCTCTGTCTATACTTTAAAAAAGCTCATTTACTTTAGAAAAGCTCATTTCTATGTCTCTCCATGTGTCTCAGGCCTCTCGAGAGGGGCTGGCGTAAGGGAAAGGATGGAGCTCTGTCTCAGCCTAAAGTGCGCTTACGACAGGAAGTGGTGAGTGTGAGCGGTCAACGGCGTGGACAGCGCATTACAGTGCCTGTTAAGAAACTCTTTGCCAAGGAGAAGCGTCCTTATGGGCTTGGCATGGTGGGCAGACTGACCAACCGCACCTACCGCAAACGCATTGACAGCTATGTGAAGAAACAGATTGAAGACATGAATGACCACAGGTATTTAACAGTTCTCTGTGCGGGTGCTCTACTAATGTTGACCGCTGAGATTGCATGATATAGATGGTCTCTGTACAGGGTGATGAATTAGGTTCTTTTATCCCACAGGCCTTTCTTCACTTACTGGATTACCTTTGTCCATTTGCTGATTACCATCTTGGCGGTTTCCATCTATGGCATTGCACCTGTGGGCTTTTCACAACATGAGACAGTTGATTCTGTAAGTAAAATGTGTATTTGGTTTTGTTGCATTGTGTTTGTGTTTATTATGTGTGTGTAACAGGTTATGTCATCTGTTGTAGGTCTTACGAAACAAAGGGGTTTATGAGAACGTCAAATTCGTGCAGCAAGAAAACTTCTGGATTGGACCAAACTCAGTAAATATATTCACAGCATTTAAACATATGGGTTTGCTTTAAAGTATGTGTAAATTGTAATTGTGTTGCGATGACCGTATTCAAATAAAACTATTTCCCCACTTAATAACTTAACAAACTTAAGCGAAAATAAGAACATTGGCAGCTACAGTAACTGAAATAAGTAAGCTGAAGTTGAAGTACTAAAATAACCAAAACTAAAACTGAAATTAAAAAAATGGTACAATAAGGTCTCATTTGTTAACATTAGTTAATCTAATATGAACTACCATTTAGCAATATATATATATTTTTTACAAAATTTAATAATCTGTGTTAGTGTTAATTAATACAAATGCAGTTGTTCATTGTTTGTTCACAATGCATTAACTAATGTTAACAAATAGAACTTTTAATTTTAAAAATGTATTAGTACATTTTCAATTTACCATTGACTAAGATTAATAAATGCTGTAGAATTATTGTTCATTGTTAGTTCATGTTAACAAATGAAACCTTATTGTAAATTGTTACCAAATAAAGCTAGATAGAAATATTAGTAACACTCTACAATAAGGTCTCATTAGGCAACATTAGTAAATGTATTAATTAACAATTAGCAATACATTTGTTACAGTATTTATTCATCTTTATTCATGTTAGTTAATAAAAATACAACAGTTCATTGTTAGTTCATGTTAGTTCAGGTCCATTAAATAATATTAACAGATACATCTTTTGATTTTATTATTAGTATTAGTAAATGTTTAAATTAATATTAACTAAGATTAATAAATGCTTCAGATGTTTCATTGATAGGAACATTATTGTAAAGTGTCACTGAAATATAAAAAAAAAGGAAATAAAAATGACAAAAACAAACAAAATTCTAAAGCTAAATACATAAATTAAGACTAAAAAAATGGGAAAAAAATATATAATTCAAAATAGTAATAAATACTATAATAGTATATAAATAATACTAAAATAACATTATCTTTGATTGAGTTTAGCTATTACATGCTCTTGCCTAATATGCAGTTCTTTTTCCTGACCTGCAGGAGGCACTGATTCACCTCGGTGCTAAATTTTCACCCTGCATGCGTCAGGATCAGGAGGTGCACCAACTCATTCAGGAGAAGAAGAACAGTGAGCGGCACTCGGCGTGCTGCGTCCGTAATGACCAATCAGGCTGCTTGCAGACCTCTCAGGAGGAGTGCTCGGTCAGTGCCTGTTTGACCTCGCTTGTCTATATTAATGTATGCACTCAACCTATTTTTACACAAATGTCCCTGTAATATTCTCAGAGTACACTGGCATTATGGGTAAAGTGGCCTCAGCACCCAAGTGCTCCATATCTAGAGAAGAAAGTGCGGGAGTATGGCTCTGTGTGCCATCAAGACCCCAGGTACAATTAGAACCCTCTTTACTTTTTTATCCATCCACACCACTTGCAGACTGAATAATCGTATTTCGCACATTTATGATATTAGGATTTGTCTGGAGCCTGCCTCGGTTACTCCTCACGAGTGGCCTGATGACATCACCAAGTGGCCGGTGAGCTTGATACAGTGACGGTTTCTTGACAGATGACTAATATGACCACACACCTTATTGCTTAATTTTAATACTGTTATACGCCATTTTTCTGTCTCTCAGATATGCACCAGGTACAGCACAGGAAACCACACTAACCTGCCACACATTGACTGCGTCATCACTGGCAGACCCTGCTGCATCGGAACCAAAGGAAGGTGAGGAGAACCTGCAGAGTCAGACACACCATAAGATATTAAGTGATTCAAATGAACTCGCAAAGACTGATAGCAGTGACAAATATAAATCCATTTCATCCTTTTAAAAAAATGCAGTACTTCAATGGTAAACGTCTACTGTAATTAGGGCTGTCAAGTGATTACAATTTTTAATCTAATTAATTACATGATGTGCCGATTAATTAATCGCACATCAAATTTCACTGAGAAATTACCCCCAAAAGACAATTTAAAATCATTATTGTGTTAAATGAGAAAAGCATAAAATAGACACTACAAAAAGTATCTTTAGAAAGAAATATTTGATTTGATTCAACAAAAAATTTATTACACATAAACTTTAAGGCTACAATGGTCATTTCTTTTTCAGAAGCTCCATCTGAATTGGTATTTAGATATATTTATAGGCCAAAACAGCTTGGTTACCAACATTCTTCGAAATGTCTTTTATATTCCGCAAAAGAAAAAAAAATCATAAAGGTTTGAAATGACATGAGAGTGAGTAAATGTAAATAAATAACTTTTTTTTTTTTTTGTGCAAACAAAGATACTCTAAATAAGAAAGTAGGTGGCGGTAAATGTCTACAAAATATATAACATTGTTCTAGTGGTTTTTGGATATTTTAATCCAGAAATATTACATATTGTGCCTTTAAGTCGACAATACTGGAGTTAATTTGTAAAGCAACCATTTGGCTTCTCCATATTGTAAGGTTTTTTGTTTTTTTGTTGTATGTATTATTACAGTGCCAATATTGTAATATGTTTATATTGTCCTATTATTATAAGATTATTTTATTAACTTTTTACAATGTAACCCAGTACAAAATATTGTGATAATTCCTTTGCACAAACATTCAAATTTCTCCCAAATGAATGACCAACACAACTTTTCACATAGAATTGACAGTTCAGCTGAGCCATGTGCCATTTGAAAATATAAACATATACAGACTCTAAAAGGCTACAACTAAAAAAGTGAAGCATTCTAATTAAAGTGGTACCAACCAGCAGGAGTATGTGCCAACACAAATTGCAATTTTTTTGTTTATCTTGTGTAGGCAGGTGTTAAACTAACTTATTCTGACACTTACCAGCATGCATGCAGCATCATGCTATAATAAAAGTTTACAGTTATGGATTCCACTGTTAATGTGGTATATCCGTAGTGACCCATGATATATTTATTTTGTTTTTTAGAATGGGCCATTTGCATGATCAACAACATATAATAGCACTGCTATTAGACAACATTCACTCAAAAACAGATGTACCTAACCTGACTACATTTTTTTAAAAAAAAATTAACGATTCTAAATGTATTTAATTTACATTTTTTTAAAGTATGACTAAATTAGGCTATTTATTTAAGATTGTCCTTTTTCCACAATGTAAAAAGTTGATACACAAAATTATGCTTTATTGCTTTTTAGTGTTGCTTTTATTTGATATAGTGACAGTTGCCTACTCATCTTGTAATGAATTTTATCAATCATTACCTCAACTACTTGTAACACTAAGCACCCAAAAAACACAATCTTTAATTTTGTGTCTCAATTGCATCAGTATAACTCCTCAACTCATGTGTCAGTCACTACTGGAGGAGCCACAACATACTGTGACATGTTCCACAATTTTCATTGGCACATGCCACAAATCCACAGGCACATGACACTAGTTTTAGTGACATATGCCATAATCAAGCCACCGAAAACCTGATGTGCCACTAAACGTAACGACATGTGCCGATGGCTTCCATGCGTAAGATGCCATACCAGTTAATGTTAACACTGTAAAGCCTGAAAAATTAAATAATAGTCAGTTATAATAGAAGTTATAATAGAAATAATAGTAATCTTTTTTTAAATGAAACAGTTTATTGAACCTTTAGCCAAAATATATTTAAAAATCTAAAAAAAAAAAGAAACACATTTGCATTTGCATTTGTGTTTTTTTTTTTTTTTTTTTTTTTTGATACATTTACATCATATTTGATACTTCAGGATTGTATAGCTAATGTAGTATGATATGGAGCTCACACTTCAGGAGGAAAACATGATCAAAATTCATACAAAAGTAGCCAAACTTTTGAATGGTACTAGTTCATCTCATATACGTATATATTGTATTTATTTTGTCCTTTGGTAGGTTGAATTTCTTAATTAATCGAGTAAATTATGATCTGCACAGGTGTGAGATTACATCAAGAGAGTACTGTAACTTCATGAAGGGATACTTCCATGAGGAGGCCACTTTGTGTTCCCAGGTCAGTAAGCATTTATAAGTTTAGATCATATACATTCTGTTAATTTGTTATCTAGAGCAGTACAGTAATGCAGTGTGCAATTTTATGAGTTGCCAGCAGGGGGTGTAAAGAGCTACATCTGTGCAAGTGCCTATAATTAGAGAGCACAGACATTTAGCTATAAATTGTAATTTGTGTAATTATGGATAAAACTGATTATCCACTCTCAGGTGCATTGCATGGATGATGTGTGTGGCCTCCTGCCTTTCCTGAACCCAGAGATCCCAGACCAGTTCTATCGGCTCTGGCTCTCTCTCTTCCTGCATGCTGGGTGAGTAAGATGTGTGATCCGCTGCAGGGGGCCCATTGTGAATTTCGCAATAAATGAAATGCAGTGTCAGATTACGTATCCTGACTGCTCTTTCTTGACAAAGATAAAGCCATGTTTGATTGATTGCGAAAGTCTCTTCCTCTCTGCAGGATCCTGCACTGTCTGGTGTCTGTGTGCTTCCAGATGACCATTCTGAGGGATTTGGAGAAGCTAGCAGGCTGGTTGAGAATCTCCATCATCTATATCCTCAGTGGGATTACAGGCAACCTCGCCAGTGCCATCTTCTTACCGTACAGAGCAGAGGTAAAGGAAGATTACAGCCCCATGAGTCTGGATCAGAAGTCTTTCACTCCCTACATTCAGTAATTAGATTATTTAATATAAACCCTCAAGTGTTAACAGTTAAATCCAACACGCAAATCAACTTTTTGAATTAGCCTTTAATGTTATCCTGTAGTTGTCTTAAGTATTGTTATACAGCACCTTATATATACCATTCAAAGGTACATTAGTTTATAAGTATTTTTTTAGAGACATAATGTTTTTTTGAGCAGCAAATCAGCATATTACAATGATTTCTGAAGGATCATGTGACACTGAAGACTGGAGTTCTGGTTGCTGAAAATTCAGCTTTGCCATCATCTGAATAAATTACATTTTTAAAAAATATTAAAGTAATAAACAGGTATTTTAAATTGTAATAATATTTCACAATATTACAGCTTTTACTGTGTTTTTGATCAAATAAATGCAGCCTTGGTGAGCAAAAGAGGCTTCTTTCAAAAACATAGAAAAATCTTACCAGCCCCAAACAATTTTTTCCCATATGGCTTATTACAGGCCTAAGGTATGGGTGTAAATGCTAGATGATACCAAATCACAACCATAATGATGCGTATGTATTGCATTTGATGAATTACTTCTAAAATGTTAAAGGGTTAGTTCACCCAAAATGAAAATTCTGTCATTACTCAGCCTCATGTCGTTCCAAACCCATAAGACCTTCATTCATCTTCAGAACACAAATTAAGATCTTCTTGATGAAGTCTGAGAGGTTTCTGTCCTTCCATAGAGATCCAACGCAACCACTCCAAGGTCCAGAAAGGTAGAAATTACATCAATAAAATACTCCATGCGACTCCAGTGAATTAAACTCAATTTTATGAAGTGACGTGAGTGCCTTGTTGTGCAAAAAAACATAATTTACCACTTTATTTACAAAATAATATTATCCAAAGCATGTTCACGCAACGTCAAGCTCTTGCGTGAACACAAAACGTTGTGATGCTCTCGTGAACGCATGTTGCAGATTGTAAGTAAAGAGGTAAATTATGTTTTTTTTTTTTTTTTTTTTGTTTTTTGCGTGATCAAAGCACTCGCGTCGCTTCATAAAATTGAGGTTAAACCACTGGAGTCACATGGAGTACTTTAATGATGTCATTCTGGACCTTGAAAGTGGTAGTTGCGTTGGATCTCTATGGAGGGACAGAAAGCTCTCAGACTTCATTAAAAAGATCTTAATTTGTGTTTCGAAGATGAACGAAGGTCTTACAGAAATGGAACGACATGAGGGTGAGTAATAAATGACAGAATTTTCATTTTTGGATAAACTAATTCTTTGATAATGTGTGTTATTAAAGAATGTATTGTAGTGTGTAGTATTGTATGTATTTAATCCGCCATATTAGAATTGTCATGTGATCTACTCGAGTCACTGGGACTCAAGGGATAGTAAGGTGTCCATTGGATGTGCATTTGGAAGAAGTAGAAGTACACTTGTGTATTTTTTGGTTACTGTTTTATGAATACTGCATATACGAACATCATGCTCATTTGATATTTCTTATCACATTTTATATAGTACCTAAATTCACCTGGTTAGCACCCACCAGGTTAGTTTTATGGCTCGTTTCCACCGAGTGGTACAGTACAGTACAATTCAGGGCAGTAAACCCTGATCCGGCTTGCGTTTCCACCGCCAACAGTACTTGATAGGCGTGGTGTATGCCGGAAAGTAGCGATCAATGGCATTTTCGCGCAAAGAAGAAAGCAACACCGTAAACAACAGTGGAGGACATACAGCAGATCTGGTTCTTGCTTCTCAGCATGTGGCTGTTTGTGTTTCAGCAGTATTGTATTTAATCTGTATGTTTTAAAAAATTGCGCTTTTTATGTTGTCATTCCCCTTGTAGCATGCGCAAGTGACGATTCTCTGTCAACCAATCAACTTTCTGCAGTGAGTCTAGCTTCACCCTTTAGGTGCCGATCTACTGTGCTAGGTACCCAAATGGAAGGGTCCCAAAAAAGTGGTACGGTACATTTTGGTACCATTCACAACTTCTGACAATCGAAACGGAAACAATTGCATACCATACTGTACTGTACTCTACCGTACCTCTCGGTGGAAACGAGCCATTAGATCCCTGGTGTAGGTGGATCAGTGCAGGATAAATCATAAAACATGCTAGTAACCCCCCTCCCTCCCCCTTTTGTCCTTCTAACGCCAGGTGGGTCCGGCTGGTTCTCAGTTTGGCATCTTGGCCTGTCTGTTCGTGGAACTGTTCCAGAGCTGGCAGATCTTGGCCCGGCCGTGGAGGGCCTTCATCAAGCTCTCATGTGTAGTTCTGTTCCTCTTCGCCTTCGGCCTGCTGCCCTGGATAGATAATTTCGCCCACATCTGCGGCTTCTTCTCAGGCTTCTTCCTCTCCTTCGCCTTCCTGCCCTACATCAGCTTCGGCCGCATGGACATGTACCGCAAACGTTTGCAGATCCTAGTGGCACTTACTCTTTTCCTGGGCATCTTCTCCAGCTTCGTCGTTCTCTTCTATGTTTACCCTGTCAAGTGCGAGTGGTGTGAGCTTCTCACCTGCATCCCACTGACGGACAAGTTTTGTGAGAAATACGACCTCAATGCTCACCTCCACTGAGGCCTTGCAGAAGAAGGGCTGCAATGGAGGGCATTTGGACACCAGCTCCAGCTTTTCTGCAGGCCTGGACTGATTTCATTTACAGACTCTTTCAACATACAGTCTTTTTATATAATGTACTTTATAAAGAAGGTTTTATTGTTTTTAATTTCTTCGGCTCAGAGAAGAGCCCGCCCCAGGAGGGAAGAATAATAGTTATGCCAATAGTGCCTTTTCACTCAGTACCAGCTACTGCCATATCTGAGTCCTGTCAGATCGGAGCACTGAGGCAAACCTGTAATGTGTGTAGTGCAACTACAATGGTAATATTTGGTAGTGTTTTAGCTACCTGATCACATGTAACACAAAATACAATGTGAAGAAATCACTAAGTCTGCCTTCATTTTTTTTTTTTTTTCGGTCGTTTTTCTCTGGTTAAAATAATGGTTCTGTTCTAGCAAGCTGCCTATGTAGTCAACATTTTTATTTGCATAGGGACAATACAAAAAAACATTTAGGTTGAAAGACTAAAAAATGATGCTAATTTGCATCTCAAGTAGTTCTTATAGGCACCGCACCCAACACAACGTCTGTTCCAAATAGGAAGCAACATAATTATGTTGTCTTTTAGGGGAGGATCACATGAGTCCTTTGTGGAGAAACCAGTCCCATAATGCAATGCAACATTTTTATACTAATATTAATTTGATACTAAAAAGTATCAACAAAAATAGTTAAAGTTGTTAAAAAGTATAGGAGAGATGAATAAATAAATTAATAAGTGTATATATACATTATCGTTCAAATGTTTGTGGCCAGTATGATTTTTTTTTTAATGAAATCAATAGTTTTATTCAACAAGGATGCATTACATTGATCAAAAGTGACAGTGAAGACATTTACAATGGTTAAAAAAAAAAAAAAAGATTTCATATAGATGCTGTTCTTTTGAACTTACTATTCGTCAAGGAATCTAAACGGTTTCCACAAAAAATATTAGGCAGCACAAACGTTTCCAACACTGATAATAACAAGAAATGTTTTCTGAAGGATCATGTGACTCTGAAGACTGGAGTAATGATGCTGACAATTCAGCTTTGCCTTCACACAAATAAATGACTTTTTTTTTTTTTTTTTACTACACTATTTTTATCAAATAGTGGTGAATTCAGGTTGAATGGTGCACTTTTTTCCCTAGTCATCAAAATGGCAAAAACTGTCCCAATCAACCTGAATTCACCCTAAATGCAGCCTTGGTGAACATAAAATACTTCTTATAAAACCATAAAAATGTACCGACCCAAACATCTGTAGGCTATATATATATATATATATATATATATATACACATATATACAGTATCTCACAGAAGTGAGAACATCCCTCACATTTTTGTAAATATTTTATTCTTTTCATGTGGCAACACTGAAGAAATGACACTTTGCTACAATGTAAAGTAGTGAGTGTACAGCTTGTATAACAGTGTAAATTTGCTGTCCCCTCAAAATATCTCAACACACAGCCATTAATGTCTAAACTGCTGGCCACAAAAGTGAGTACACCCCTAAGTAAAAATGTCCAAATTGGGCCCAATTAGCCATTTTCTCTCCCCGGGGTCATGTGACTCGTTAGTCTCATACAGGTCACTGGAAGTTTAACATGGCACCTCATGGCAAAGAACTCTCTGAGGATCTGAAAAAAAGAATTGTTGCTCTACATAAAGATGGTGTAGGCTATAAGAAGATTGCCAAGACCCTGAAACTGAGCTGCAGCACGGTGGCCAAGACCATACAGCGGTTTAACAGGACAGGTTCTACTCAGAACAGGCCTCCATGGTCGACCAAAGAAGTTGAGCGCACGTGCTCAGCGTCATATCCAGAGGTTGTGTTTGGGAAATAGACATATGAGTGCTGCCAGCATTGCAGCAGGTTGAAGGGGTGGGGGGTCAGCCTGTCAGTGCTCAAACCATATGCCACACACTGTATCAAATTGGTCTGCATGGCTGTCGTCCCAGAAGGAAGCCTCTTCTAAAGATGATGCACAAGAAAGCCCGCAAACAGTTTGCTGAAGACAAGCAGACTAAGGACATGGATTACTGGAACCATGTCCTGTGGTCTGATGAGACCAAGATAAACTTATTTGGTTCAGATGGTGTCAAGCGTGTGTGGCGGCAACCAGGTGAGGAGTACAAAGACAAGTGTGTCTTGCCTACAGTCAAGCATGGTGGTGGTAGTGTCATGGTCTGGGGCTGCATGAGTGCTGCCGGCACTGGGGAGCTTCAGTTTATTGAGGGAACCATAAATGACAACATGTACTGTGACATACTGAAGCAGAGCATGATCCCCTCCCTTCGGAGACTGGGCCGCAGGGCAGTATTCCAACATGATAACGACCCCAAACACACCTCCAAGACGACCACTGCCTTGCTAAAGAATGTCTCCAGACCTAAACCCTATTGAGCATCTGTGGGGCATCCTCAAACGGAAGGTGGAGGAGCGCAAGGTCTCTAACATCCACCAGCTCCGTGATGTCATCATGGAGGAGTGGAAGAGGACTCCAGTGGCAACAACCTGTGACGCTCTGGTGAACTCCATGCCCAAGAGGGTTAAGGCAGTGCTGGAAAATAATGGTGGCCACACAAAATATTGACACTTTGGGCCCAATTTGGACATTTTCACTTAAGGGTGTACTCACTTTTGTGGCCAGCGGTTTAGACATTAATGGCTGTGTGTTGAGTTATTTTGAGGGGACAGCAAATTTACACTGTTATACAAGCTGTACACTCACTACTTTACACTGTAGCAAAGTGTCATTTCTTCAGTGTTGTCACATGAAAAGATCTAATAAAATATTTACAAAAATGTGAGAGGTGTACTCACTTCTGTGAGATACTGTATATATATATAATATATATATACACACACACACAGTATAAATAATATACACATACAGATGTAAAAGGGTTTTTATGAAGCTACGTAGATGCCTTTATATTTTAGGAAGAGGGTCCTTTGAATGGATCATCATATTTGAGGGTCATTAAGGGCATCAAAAAGTTTCAACATCACTGTTATAGCATTGCGGTGTTAACTTAGCAACATGCTAATGGCAAAGTCTATTGAAAAGTGAGTCGTGCATCAGTTCACTTTGTACAATGAACTTTATTTGTAAGAATTGCAGTACCAAAATCATATCATTTCAGTTAGGAAGCTGTCTGTGTACACAGTAAAAAGCAAGTCTCTTTGTTTTGTGAGTCATAATGAATAATAATATTGATATGAATTAACAATAGATGTCACGTCCAAACTCTCCTCAGTCGAATATCAGTCTTATCTATATATAGTATATTAGAAATATAATAGAAAATTTCCCCTATTGTTTCCATTTCTGCAAAAATCATGGCTTTATGTACCCATAGCCCCGACACGTGCGCTCATACGTCTGTTCCTCAGACAGCTGCATGTGTTTGCATACTCATCTGTGACAGAAGATGATTGGCCCCGATCTCAGAGCAGCTCTTTGTGCCGTAAGTGTGTGGGGGAGGTTCACGGTTCGCGTGCACCGCGCTGCCTGCCATCAGCCTGAAGGATCTGCGGGAGTCTGGAGAGCACATCACTGCATTAAGAGAGCTCAATCTTCACGGTCCAACGTCTCTCCTCCACCTCCTGTAAAAAAAACAAGAGAAAAAGGCTCCTCTATTGTGAACTATGCTAATTACAAGTCTCCCATCCCCCATTTCCCTTAATGTAGCAAACACAACACAGCAAACCCTGTGTTAGTTTAGCCGAAATGGTAATTAAAAGCTAGCTAATTAATGTGTGCGCTGGGCTCCGGTTTGCAGTGGTCGCTCAAGTGCTCTTCTGCTGCTGTTCACAAACAGTGCCACTGTGGCATAAACTCTCAGATCAGTCACAAGGAACAATTCCCAGCATTCCATGCCATCATACTGCATGTGTTTTTAACTTCTTCGTTAACCTGACCGCTACTTCCCTGATAAGGACAAAGGAGCAGCTGAGGGAAGCACTGCAATCAGATCTTTTTAGCAGCTCTATACATCAAACCTCACACAGGCACTTCAGAGGAAATTAGCCATCTCTCCCCCAGCCCCCAGCCTCTCCGTCCACTGGCCTATAGAGATGGTAATTGTAGGGTAAGAGGGCCATATCGCAAATCATTGATCAGAATCAAATCAACATGCAGGGGGATCCTCTAATCCCACTACAATTGTGCATAACAGCTATTTGCTGATTAGCGGGCCACTCTCCAACAGAGGGAATATTTGAGATACAGTGCTGTGACGTCTGTCTCTATCAATCTCTCTTTCTAATCTCCTTTATTTCTGGTTTATTACATCCTTATCTGATTTTTTTAGTAGTACTTCTTAAATTGACTCCAGGCACAAATGTGAATACAAACATCTTTCTGTGTGTTTTATGCATATATTTTTAATGGAATAATACAGAAAAATAGAATGGGGTTTAAAAGTCTAGTGAAGACTACTAGTGAAAATGCTTCTGTTTCTATTTTTCTAATTTATGATATTTTTTAATTTATTAAAACTGGCATAATTAGCATAACTATTCAAATTGATAGCAGTACTTGCACTGCATGAGCTCCACTAGTTCGTGTAAAACCTGATGATCATGTTCTACAGCATGACTTGAAATGATCCAAAGAGCACCTTTCCATTGAGTTAATATTATCGGTATCACAAATTTGCTTTGACGTGATGTTTCTGTGATGTTTCGTTTTTAGTTTTTTGTATTTTGTAAAACTTTTTCATAAATTAAAGGGTTAGTTCACCCAAAAATTAAAATTCTGTCACCCTCATGTCGTTCCACACTCGTAAGACCTTCGTTCATCTTCAGAACACAAATTAAGATATTTTTGATTAAATCCGATGGCTCAGCGAGGCCTGCATAGACAGCAATGGTACTTCCTCTCTTAAGATCCATAAAGGTACTAAAAACATATTTGAAACAGTTCATGTGAGTACATCGGTTCTACCTTAACATTATAAAGCAATGAGAATATTTTTTTTTGCGCCAAAAAACAAAATAACGACTTTTTAACAATATCTAATGACAATTTCAAAACACTGCTTCATGAAGCTTTGGAGCTTTATGAATCGAATCAGTGGTTCGGAGCGCCAAAGTCGCGTGATTTCAGCAGTTTGGTGGTTTGACACGTGATCCGAATCACTAATTCGACTCAAAAGATTCATAACGCTCCGGAGCAGTGTTTTGAAATTGGCCATCACTAGATATTGTTAAAAAGTCGTTATTTTGTTTTTTTTGGCACCCAAAAAATATTGAACTCACATGAACTGATTTAAATGTTTTAAGTGCCTTTATGGATCTTGAGAGAGGAAGTACTATTGCTGTCTATGCAGGCCTCGCTGAGCCATCGGATTTAATCAAAAATATCTTAATTTGTGTTCTGAAGATGAACGAAGGTCTTACGGGTGTGGAACGACATGAGGGTGAGTAATAAATGACATAATTTTTTATTTTTGGGTGAAATAACCCTTTAAGACAAATCTTTTTTTTTATAAACAGAAACTAGGAAACAAATAGAACCAATAGTGTTACTGAAAGGAAGGAAATAAAAAATATATATACAGTAATTTCTTGATTCTTAATTTTTTTAGCATTTTAATTTTTAATAATAATATTAATCTTGAGGCCTCCTTGGAAGTTTGCTCCTTTTTTACCAGAATAGTTTGTGTTTTGGAGCCAGAGCCTGTTCTCGGCCAGGCGAACTTGCATAGATTTGAGGAATGAACAGTGACGTAACACTACTTTGTGTTGTTTACCTGACTATAACCAGTATAAAAAAAATAAAATAAAAAAAAAACATTGTGCACCTCGGTGTTTGTACAGGCAGTGCACTCACAGTACCGAGAGTGATTCTAGTGTCTTGATGAATAATGCTACCTATCAGATTGTGCTACCAACACTATAGATTTAGGGTCTGGGGTAGGTATGGACGTTAATAAAGCCTCAAACCATGGCACACAAATCTGATAGGTAACATTTTTCGTTGTCGAACCTCCCATCTGTCCTTTTCTGAGATAAATTAAAACTGAAACCATTGATTTACTCACTCTGTCGCATGTTTGGTCTCTCTCTCACACATAGTTTTATATATTTAGGTATAAAGTGCAATATAGTGCAACGTTACACATTGATCAACGAGACAGCGTCAGGATTTCTCCGACCCCACTTGATCTTGGAGACCAGTTAGATTTAGGGCTGGAGTTGAACCACTCTGACCCTCTTTTCTGCAGTGGAAATGCAAGGAATGGTTCGAGAATGGACACAGGCCAGGAACCCGCACCAGAACCGTGCTGGTGGAAAAGGTGTACTAGTGGGTTCTGGCCCTCTGGTTGAGAACCATTGTGTGACGCATAAAGATGTCTCATACTGTTTGGCTTGGCTGATTATGAACATTTATGAGATTTAACAGTTGACCCCTCTGGTTAAAGAGGGGACATTTTTGTCTTCCAGCTGTTGACAGATTAACCACATGTCTGATCAGTGAATTGAGACATCCTGCACTCCAGGTAGGCTATGTAAAAAAAAAAAAAAAGTTATTAGTTTGAGCTCTTCATGAAGCTCTTAATGTTGCTCTCTTTCCTGTCAACATTTTTATCCAATAAAATTCCCAAAGTAGAAAGTTAAAAACAAAATCAACAGGCTCACCACAAACCAAGCCTCAAAAATGGCCACTTTTTTATGTTTTGAGGTGTAAGTACATTATGACTATAAAATTCTGTTTGATAATAAGCCAATAATTATTGTGATATGGCAGATATAAAATTATCAAACAAATCTAAAATCAATAATTTTAAATGCTACAAGTCAAGTCAATTCACCTTTATTTCTACAGCACTTTATACAATACAGATTGTTTCAAAGCAGCTTTACAGTGATCCACATGGAAATAATGATTCACTGATGCAAACGGTTCAGTTCTGCTGTAAAGCAGCTCTAAAAAGAAAATAGTGTCATTGTTCAGCTGAAGTCAATTCAGTTCTGTTGTAAAGATAATTTATTATTAAATTAGTTCAATTTGGCTATAAAGCAGCTCTGCAGTTTTAAAAACTGTCATTGTTCAGCTGAAGTCAATTCGGTGTTGATTCAGTTCCATTCAAAAACTGTGTAAAGATCATCAATTATGAAATTAATTCAATTCGGCTATAAAGCAGGTCTGCTAAAAAAAAACAACAAAAAAAAAACATTTAGATCTGCTAAATGTCATCATTAACTCAGTTCAGGTCTCACCTGATAGTGACAGTGCAATCAAATCAATAATATTGTTAAATATTGAGTGAATACAAGCAACAATACAAACTACAAGTGAATTTGAACATCACAACACTAAAATGTACAGTATGAAAAATGGATTTTCATGTTGAGATTTGCTAAAGACAGTGTTATTAAATTATTAGTGGTTTAAAGATTAACTTCCATTGTTAGATGATGGCAAAAGTAATCTAAATGTAAAAATAGAGGAAACGAGCATCCAAATATTTAATATCTACCAATGCTAATCAATAAAAGAATTCTAATATCAGCCGATAACCAATATGGTATTGTTATATTGTGCATCTCTAGCTGTAAGTCATGTTCCAGCACTGATGTGATGGGGATGATAAACAGCAGCGTGTGCCTTACCTCCATTTGATCAGGCAGAGGAGTCATACTGCAGGCAGAGGGGTAAAGGATTGGGGGGGTGGGGGGGGGGGGGTGCTGAAAGCCGATTCTGAAACAGGAACCTGGCAGCTGCACAGCAGGTGGTCAGTGGCAGGCTGTCTATCCTCATTGTCCCTCAGATGAGCACGTAGGCCGCAGCAGACCCCCAGAGCCACGGCTGCAAGTCAGGGGCTTACAGGTGAACGAGCCGGGGGGAGGGGAGCTGGATGGATACCACGCACCTGCTTCAGACACCGCAGTCATGGCTCAGTGGAGAGAGAGGAGCCCCTGGTCGCAAAACGTGGCCTATCTGCCACCTGTGCCTTGCCCCCGTCATTTTCGAGGGGGCGAGAGGCATCAGGTAGATTAATTTAAATGGTTATCTGTCGAAACACGCCAAATACAGTCCATTGACATCACTATGAAAATGAGTTTATTATCTAGTGATGGTAATTAAAACCAATGAAAGTGATTGAAACCTCAATTAATTAGATTTTTTAATAGCAAACACACATCACAAGGGTTTATATTGACATTTAGGTTTATAATAATTTATGGCTGTCCTTCATGGGTGTTTTGTCCGAGATGCATCCTCCAAAAACGTTGGATTAGAAAATAATTGACTGTTGAGAAATAATAATAATAAGTAAATACAAAGTAAAGTACAGACTAAAAGTCATGAGAGGAGGACAATGTAAAGAGCTCAAATGATCTCTGAGTGACCCTTTGACCTTCATGTCACATGTTCTGTTTACCAAGGAATTGTTAACTAATAGTCCAAGAAGAAGGTAACTAAGCAAATAAACTGTGATTATTTCTGAGGAAATGTAAAAATATTTTAGAAATGCATAAAGTTGAATGAGGCTTTGATGTGTCTTGGTTATAGTATGTTAATAGTAGTAGTAGTAGTAGTAGTAGTAGTTTTGTTGTTGTTGTTGTTGCTGATGATAGTGTAAAGTAAATGGTGATCCATATACACTACCATTCAAAAGTTTGGTGTCAGAATAATTTTTTTAAAGGAGGGGGGGTGTAATGCTATTTCATGCATTCTGACTTATTTACACTGTTAAAGAGTTGGATTCTCATGCTAAACATGGCCAAAGTTTTAAAACACGAGTTGGACGTATGATGGAGTATTTCTGTGCCAAATACACTACTTCCGGTTTCGGAGAGTTTTTTTTTCCGAGTATGGCCTGTATGACATCAAAAGAGAGCAGAATTCCTTGTAGGGAGAAGTGCTCCTTTTTATAGGCACTTCTCCTTGATAAGCGTGCACACACACACCACCCAGAGCAAGAGCAAGAGCACGCCCATCAACGCGTTTCGTTCGGGATACGGATGCCAAGATGAGATTTTTCAACAATGGCTGTGTCTCAATTCAGGGGCTGCACCCTTTGAAGGCTGCATACATCATCGAGGCAGTCTCATTTAAGAAAAATAAGCATTAGATTGCAACGTAAGAAAGAAATTACAGTATTTTACACCTCGCAATGAATATCAGTCAATTTTATTACGGTTACTTTCCTTAAATATGACATCCTTGATGAAGTATTCAGCCTTCAAATGCGATCTCCGAAGGACCCAGCCTCTGAAATGAGACGCAGCTCCTGTCAACAAAGGAGTGTGTTTTTGGTTGTGAGGGAAAGATTACCTTTTTCAGCTTCCCAAAGAACCTAGTGTTAAGGGAATATAGGGCTGGGAATCAATTCCAAAAAGAATCGATTCCGAGGCGTTTGGAATCGAGAGTCGATTCCAAATTCCCCTTCAATTAAGGGGAATCGACTCCTCATTTAGGGCCTTTATTAGTTCAATACTATCATTAATTTGCCTCTTGCTTGCTAAAAGTGACTGGAAGTCCGATTCATTTCCTCAAAAGGGTTCTTCCGGGTAGTTCATGTCAATGAACCAGTTCATAAGCTCTCTGCACTTTTGAGCACTGCATGGACTTACGAGAGAATAAATCATGACTTGATCGAGGGTCTTGATTCGTTTTTATTTTAAATAAAATGCTATTTTTTTTAAAACCCTTTTCTTTCTATCAGCTAATAATTCTGAATGAAAACGTGTCGTGAGCACAGATCAGTGTTGGCTGAGAGCCTTAATCGCTATATAGCCTAGTAAAAAACAACTTCCCCACGCATCTGATTGACAGATAAATCACGCGCTCTTATACCAGTGTTGTTGTTAATGTTCTGGTTATTGTACAGTTTGCTATATATATTAATTCTGGGCAAAGCATACAGTTAAAGTAAACTTCATAATTCAGCTGAACTGTGCACATGTAGACACTTTGTGTCTAAGTTTTTTTTTTTTTTTAAGCGATACTGCTGGGCTATAGACTATGACCCATTTCAGGTGCAATGCAGCCAAAATTACAATTTAAAATCAATCAGAGATAGAAATGTACCTTTATATTATTAATAAAGCTTCATATTATGAGAAGGCTACTTTCTACTACTTTAATACCCTGTAGTCATGGCGAGATAGGTTCCTTAAATCTAAAAAAACAAGAATCGAAAAAGAATCGAAAACAGAAGGAGAAACCGATTCTTGGAATCGACTCCAATCGATTCTAGAATCAGGAATTGGAATCGGGCTCGATTCCAAAAAATTAGGAATCGAACAGCCCTAAGGGAACAGTGGATGAAGTTTGTTTTTCCGGGGCAGCAATGATTTTGTGCACGTATGATTGTTTGTTCCCGGGATTTCGGTGATGAATGCTTTGTAAACAAGTCCCAGTTCGGCGCTGGATTTACAGATCGCGGGCGGTGAGTAAAGTTGCATCAGATGTCTGTGTTTTGTTGGCAATCGGCGCGCAAGTGCATATAATGTAAACAACAAACTTTTTTGTTCCCTTTTATTTATAATGATGTCACAGCTAGCAGACGATCTCTATGCAAAAGCTGCGCGCACTCGTGACTCTTTAGCTCCGCCCACGGCAATGACGGCAGGCACGCTTCCAGGAGCTCAGCTTTTTTCGGAAAGACTCGGTTTAGCGCATCTATCTTTTATAAGTATGATAAAACTAAAGACTTTTCGGAGATATGAACGATGCATTGTTATTCTAGATGTACTCAAGATTAACATGAGATTGGCAGAAACTGTGTGTGATACAGTTAAATTTTAAAGTATATTTTAAAATTTAATTCATTCCTGTGATGGCAAACCTGAATTTTCAGCTGTTTGCAAATCTTTTCTAACATTGTAAATGTCTTTACTGTCACTTTTGATCAATTTATTGTGTCCTTGCTGAATAAAAGTGTCAGTTACTTTAAAAAGAAAATCTTAATTTTGAACCTTTAACCTGGGAAATGTATAAACGTTGTATAAATGGAACATTCAAGAGTACAATTTGAACATTGAGGACAGAGGAAAAACCCTTAAACAAGTAACAACTATTTATTTACAACTGAGTTCTATTAACTCATTTACCATTTACACTCTATTCTGTGTGGCAGCCCTGTCCGTTTTGTCCCCCCTCCAGTGTTTCAAGAGTTAACCGTCATTCTTTCCATCTCCTCTGGATCTTTCATTTGCCTACTCAGCTGTCAGATCCAGGCCTCAGGCTGTGAGGGCTCTGTCTCCCCCAGCAGCACTGATCCTCAACTCTTCATTCTTGGCTCCACAGCCCTCTGTTTGTAAATTACATTTCTGCTAGTTAGGGACGAGTTTAACGAGCTCCTCTAAGCCCACACAATGCCCTCTCGATGAAAAATCACTGACCTCAACGGAGCAGATGCACAGCTGGTAATCAATTGTATTATAACCAAACTGATGTTTGTTTATATACATCCAATTATCCATGCACATATTCTGACAATTGCCTCAAGAAAACACGCATTAAATATTTGACAAGCAAATATGTGAGTAAACATTAGACCAATGATTACCAATGAGAGCTACGTACTTTGTTTTACTGTTCCTTTTTCTAAGAAAAGAAAGCAAAATGTGTTAGAGATCAACTAATATTACTTTTTGACAAAACAAAAAATGGTTGTGTCTGATGACTGATATGCTGAAGTTATTAATTATTATTTAATAATTAGACTAAACAATTACACATAATAATACACATTATTGTTATATATATATATATATATATATATATATATATCAACAATAATATTATTTGCATTTATAATATATAATATTTTATTACTATTATTATATGTAATATAATACTAGTTAGAGTTGTTAATATTAATTTATACATAGTTGTTTTATGATTTAAATGTTACTAGTTTATTAATAAACCATCTATGAGTCTTTCAAGTTTGACTTTTGTTTTATATGTTTTTCTTAAACAGTATTGTGTGTATATATATATATATATATATATATATATATATATATATATATATATATATATAAAACTTTATTATTTTATAATATATTTTATATATTACACATCCTGATGGTGTAATATATTTTATTATATATTTTACATCCTGACAGTGTCTGGAACTCAAACGAGTAAATGTAATACTGGTTCTGCAGCATGTCAGTGGTTATTTTATATATATATATATATATATATATATATATATATATATATAATATCCTGATGGTGTAATATATTTTATATAATAATATAGTTTATATATTTCACATCCTGACGGTATCTGGAGCTCAAACGAGTAAATGTAATACTGGTTTTACAGCATGTCAGTGGTTACCACCCCCCACCCACATAAGGGGCAATTCTAATGATGCATAAGTATCCATTTTCATAACCGGAAAAACAGAAAGTATTACGTGCTGGACCTCCCGAACACCGTTTGACCCATTGTGCTGAGGAATGGTGCATTGTTCTCCCTCACAACTAGCGTGTCTAATAAGTAAACAGAGCATGTGTGGGCTTGCCTCGACCTGAAGTGCGGCTTGTGTCTCCGATTATTCTGTGCTGGATCAGCATTATGAAAGGATAGGTTAGAGCATGAGGTTGTCAAAGATATTGAAGTGTCTCTCTCTGAGGGGGTCATGCTAAATAACTGCATACAGACAATAGTTCTTTAGTTATAAAGAATACCACAACTGTCCATAACACTGTAGTAGATGCTAATGCTAATGCTGTTGGTCATCCATAAGCACTATAAAAATCATGGATCCCAAGCTAGTTTGTTGTGAGCCACCTGATTAACATTTAGATTAAGAACACATCTTATAACACCTTCAAGTACTTCATTAAGGCTCATCAGCTGCAATAATGAGAGATCTGAGACTGGAGCATTTTGAATAACCACACAGATTTTAAGCCAACTACTTTTTTCCCTTTACATTTAAATTGGCTGTTTTATTACATCTGACATGTTCAGCTTTTACAGATTCTCCTGCAAGATGTGTAGGTAGGGCCTTCATTCATGAGAATGTAATAGGTTCAATCAAAGTGATTACAGGTTCTCAGCCAGTACACACTGGAGCAGTTGCCCACACACACACACACACACACACACACACACACACACACACACACACACATTTGTTTTTGTGAATAATGGGGAGATTCCATAGGCATAATGGTTTTTATACTGTACAAATCATATTTTCTATTGCCCTACACCAACCCTACCCCTAAACCTTCACAGGAAACTGCACATTTTTACTTTCTCAAAATAACTCATTATTTTGAGAAATGTCCTCATAAATCTATTTACATTGTAATACCAGTGTAATACCCATGTAATACCCATGTTATTATACAAATTTGTGTCCTCATAAATCATATAAACACACACACACACACACACGTTGCACCTCATGGGGACTTCCCCCCAAATAATTTTTATGCTGTACAAACTGTATATTCTATCCCCTAAACCTACCATCACAGAAAACATTCTGCATTTTTTACATTTTCAAAAAACATCATTTCGTATGATTTATAAGCTGTTTTCCACATGGAGACAAAACATGTTCCCACTAGGTCAAAAACTATACTGATATTAATATCCTTGTGGGGACACCCATAACAGATCCTATAGGGGTCCCCATAACATAGGGAATCAATCAATCTATCTATCTATCTATCTATCTATCTATCTATCTATCTATCTATCTATCTATCTATCTATCTATATCTATCTATCTATCTATCTATCCTACTACTTCTATCAATATTTATACCTATAGCTTTCAATTATATCACTTTTATCAGAGTTAAATTGGAATCAATAAGTTCAGTGTGAACATGATTTTCCCAGTCTTGCTGAGCCCTTACCCCAATTCATACCACCTCAACTGTTTAACTCCAGCTGAATTAATTTCCAGGTGGAGATAACAGAGCAGAACAGCATTTCCTGCTTCAATAAAGGACGTTCCTTGGAACCATTCATAAACCACGTGATTTGCATGCTATGTGATATTCTGTACTATGTTTTCGTTGATCATCCTTTGCAAGTCAATCTAAGGTGAGAGAGTTGATGCGGGCATAATATTGCCAGGGCGAGTTCGGACATGTTTGAGAAGCCCTCCCAAGGACCAGGCACGTGGAATGTTATACCAGCCAGCTCTCAGTGAATGGCCTGCCAGCTAAATTACAGCTTTGCTGATTTCAGCTGGAGTGGTTTTCAAACAGGATAATCAAGTGTTGCCTTCAAAGCTGACAGATCACCTCATAATGAAACTCAAAGTTCAGAGGAAGATTACCTCATAATCATAATCATCTATCCATCAAGAACCCTATTTAAAGATGTACCAATTGTTTGCCATAAAAAGCTCAAGTGCAAAATATAGAGACCAGGAAAAGCTGTAGCTGTAGTTTTTACTCTGGTGAATATTTCTCAAGATAGGTGTAGAATTGGACTCAAAACCTTATAGTTACTGAGATTTAACCCTTCCTGTTTGACACCTAGCCACAGTCTCTCCTACACTTTAAAGGATATCCAGTCACGCACACCAGACAGTTCATTCTTGTCCATTTCTTTCAAGTGTAACACATCCAAAACAGTGGCCCTCGCCTTTGAAAGCGCCACACAAACTTGAGCCGTCTCATAAAACTAACAGGCGTGCCATCCGCTGCACGACCGTATGGTAAATCAGGCATGCATTGTCCCCGTTTAAAGATGAGGCTCATCCGTTCGCTCCAGACTCTTAACAAGAGCTTTACAATGCGGTGTGAGTCGCTCGAGTGAATGAACACACCGGTGGACGAGGCTCAGCCTTGGGAGGTAGCTCAGCAGGCCTCCATTGTAATGCTAAAACAGAATCAGGGAGCCAGGATACACATTTAAAGGATAAGAGATGGAGAGAGACTGAGAGGGCCGGAATCACAACACAACAGACAGGCAGCAACTCCCCTTCCATCAGACCCCACCCTGAGAGGGAAAACAACATGTTCAAGAAGCTTTTATGACAGCAGATTTTTACTGAAGCATTTAATAAGCTGTGTAGCAATTGCCCAAAAAGTGTGTCCATAAATAAAGGAAAATCTTTTACCTACTTCTGCAGTGATACTAATAAGTAGCATAATTTCTCAAAATTGTGATCATACAGGCATTTACTGTTATGAATACTATTACGGATTGTGGTACTATTGTGAATTGTGTGGGGGGTTTTTGTACCCCACTGACTTTCATTGTATGGACAAAAACAGCTGAAACATTCTTAAAAAATTTTCTTTTGTGTTTTGCAGAAGAAAGTCAAAAATATATAAATTATGATTAAATGCACTGCCAAACAAAATTAGCTGGATAATGAAAACTTTGTAACATCGACACTGGTATTGAACTGAACTGAATCAACATTGAACTGACTTGAGCTAAATGACTATTGCCTTCTGTAGAGCTGCGTATAGCTAAATTGAATTTATTTCATAATTGATGACAATCTGCAATCTTTTAAAACAATCTGTATATATACATTATGACCACCATCCTAATATTGTGTTGGTTCCCATTTTGCTTCCAAAACAGCCCTGACCCGTCAAGGCATGGACTCCACTAGACCCCTGAAGGTGTGCTGTGGTATCTGGCACCAAGATGTTAGCAGCAGATCCTTTAAGTCCTGTAAGTTGCGAGGTGGGGCCTCCATGGATCGGACTTGTTCAACACATCCCACAGATGCTTGATTGGATTGAGATCTGGGGAATCTGGAGGCCAAGTCAACACCTCAAACTCGTTGTTGTGCTCCTCAAACCATTCCTGAACCATTTTTGCTTTGTGGCAGGGCACATTATCCTGCTGAAAGAGGCCACAGCCACCAGGCAATATCGTTTCCATGAAAGGGTGTACATGGTCTGTAACAATGCTTAGGTAGGTGGTACGTGTCAAAGTAACATCCACATGGATGGCAGCACCCAAAGTTTCCCAGCAGAACATTGCCCAAAGCATCACATTGCCTCCGCTGGCTTGCCTTCTTCCCATAGTGCATCCTGGTGCCATGTGTTCCTCAGGTAAGCGACGCACACGCACCCGGCCATCCACGTGATGTAAAAGAAAACGTGATTCATCAGACCAGACCACCTTCTTCCATTGCTCCGTGGTCCAGTTCTGTTGCTCACGTGCCCACTGTTGGTGCTTTCGGCGATGGACAGGGGTCAGCATGGGCACCCTGACTGGTCTGCAGTTACGCAGCCCCATACGCTACAAACTGCGATGCACTGTGTATTCTGACACTTTTCTATCAGAACCAGCATTAACTTCTTGAGCAATCTGAGCTACAGCTCATCTGTTGGATCGGACCACACGGGCCAGTCTTCACTCCCCACGTACATCAATAAACCTTGGCCGCCCATGACCCTGTCGCCCGTTCACCAATGTTCCTTACTTGAACCACTTTTGATAGATACTGACCACTGCAGACCGGGAACACCCCACAAGAGCTGCAGTTTTTGGAGATGTCGTCTAGCCATCACAATTTGGCACTTGTCAAAATCACTCAAATCTTTAAGCTTGCCCATTTTTTTCTGCTTCTAACACATCAACTTTAAGGACAAAATGTTCACTTGCTGCCTAATATCCCACCCACTAACAGTTGCCGTGATGAAGAGATAATCAGTGTTATTCACTTCACCTGTCAGTGGTCATAATGTTATGCCTGATCTGTGTATATATAAATGTGACCTGACTTATACTTGACCTGAAAATATACTTGTGCACCATGGCAAGCAGTAATGCTTCAATGACCATACAAATGTTTAATCAATAATGTAATATAATAAGATTTGCATTAATAATACTCTCTTAATTTTGTCAATTGAAAATTTGACTCTGTTGTGGCAGATGAAAGTCATTTTGCAAATAGTTACTAATCAAGCACATTAAATCCACTGTGAGAAATAGTTCTCGTCCACATGAGCAGCACATATTGTATTGTACTGCAGGACTGTATGGCTTGTTTTGCTCAAGTTTTCTATTTGAACACTATACTGGTCCACAGAGAGCAGTCTGGGCACTATCTGTCTTCAATAGGGAGGCATTCCCAAACAACAAGTTACAAGTCTGCACACACATCTTTTCTATGACCTCAACTGGCCAAAAGGCCAGAACAATTAGCAAATACATATAAAAGGCACACAGGAGCTCTTCATGAACAGGCTGGACTTCATGAAGGCATGTACATTGTGATCAGCTTTTATTAAACATCTTTGCATTTTCTATATGCAAGTACTCAAGATTGCAATGGATGTGAATCTTTGGCATCATTTTGTACACTGAACGCTGAGTATCTTTTGCATGCTCCTGAGTGTTTTTGAGACTGTGTTTAACTGGCACAGGGCAGCAGGCTGGTTTTGTTTGGAATGGAGTCAATTCGGCCCATTATAAAGAACAGTGCAGTCCTCATAGTCCTCTTTGAATTGGAAAGTGTGAATCTAAACTTCCAAATGTCCTGAAATGATCAGCTTCTTTTTAACAACCGCTGCTTTTCCAGAACTAGGCGAACAAAATATGCACGTCAGAACAACAAAACTGCATCTTAGTCAAAGGCCGCTTTGTCAATTTCAGCTTGTTGGCACAAATAAATCGCAGTTGTTTTGCTGCATCTTTTGATTCCCTGAGTAAGGACAACTGCTGTGGTGTTAGCAGTCAAATGACAGATCTTGGATGGTCTCTAAACTCTTTCGCTAAAGCTGTGGTGGTTCTGTCTTCTTCAATACACAATGTTCGTTCAGTTTGGCTTGTGAAGCTAATATCTGGCATGAATTCAGACCATGGCTTTCTGTTTCAGTGGCCGGTCTTACCTGGTCAGGGAGAGTGACGTGTAGCTGTCCTATGTGAAAACTGTGATTGGAAAGTACAGGACCCACAGGACTGTCACTCCTGTTCACCTCATGATATTTGATACCACTACTATCATTAGACTGGCCCAATGCATGTAATTTTCTTTCCTCCTTACCCATCCTTCTATCCCCTGTCCTCTAATTATGCATCTGTGCAACAAACCTGTAAAGCCCACAGAGACATCTCAGCATCATAAGCCCCTTCAGCCAATGACAGAATATATTTATAGTGAAAACCCTCTCACGTCAAGCAATAAACTTTTCTTCTTTCTTTCTTTTTTTTTTTTTTTTGCCATGTACTTAAAATTCATTGAACTGATTAAATTCACATTCACTGACTGTCAAAAATAAAACTGATATATGTATTGGTAGCTCTAAGCTTAAAAACAAAGCAAAATTATGCAAGTTAAAACTTGTTTTGACTTTTTTTCTTCAGTGGCAAATAAGAGTATAGATATTATGAAAAATGTTGGCAACTAGACTTTTTGGTGCCCATTGACTTCCACTGTATGAACCAAAAGGTAAGGACAACATGAGGGTGAGTAAATGATGATAAAAACTTTACTTTTGGATGAACCCCTTTAAAACAAAATGTCTTAGAAAAACTTAAAGTTTAGTTAGTTCACCCAAAAATGAAAATTCAGTCATTTATTACTCACCCTCATGTTGTTCTACACACCCGTAAGACCTTCGTTCATCTTCGGAACACACATTAAGATATTTCTGATGAAATCCGATGGCTCAGTGAGGCCTACATTGACAGCAAGATAATTAACATTTTCAATGCCCAGAAAGGTACTAAAAACATATTTAAAACAGTTCATGTGAGTACAGTGGTTCTACCTTAATATTATAAAGCGACGAGAATACTTTTTGTATGCCAAAAAAACAAAACAACGACTTTTCAACAATATCTAGTGATGGGCGATTTCAAAACACTGCTTCGAAGCTTTACGAATCTTTTGTTTCGAATCAGTGGTTCGGATCGCATAAACGAAGCCTCGTTTACTGAAATCACGTGACTTTGGCACTCCGAGCCACTGATTCGAAACAAAAGATTCGTAAAGCTTCGAAGCAGTGTTTTGAAATCGCCCATCACTAGATATTGTTGAAAAGTCGTTATTTGTTTTTTTTGATGCACAAAAAGTATTCTCGTCACTTTATAAGGTAGTCACATTAACTGTTTTAACCCTTTGACGCGTACGATCACACCGGTGTGATTAGAACGTTCAGTGCATCACATGATCAACTGCCAAATTCAAATGTGCTTGCGCGCTTTGGCTGGCGCTAAACCAGAGACGGACATGCGCAGTGCTTTCATATATCACATATACAGTGTTTTCAACCAAATAATGTTTATTTTAGGTTTCAGACATTTAAATACACATGAGTACTAACAAAACAATATATTTACAGTTTGTATAATACACAATGATGTCTATAGAAGCGGAAATAACAACCCTTTCCATTATAATTAGACAACACGTTTTATTCAGATACACATTGTGAAAGTAACTTTAAAGTTTACTCTATTCTTCCCAAGTTCACCGACTCACTTACTTTCATGTATTTTGGGAGAAGTGGATGAACTCACGTGTTGTAAATCCAACAGATCCGATTCTCGTGCGCCCATAACCGATGGCGGCGCCCATAACGTGTATAGCTTAACTAACGCGATCGTTATAAAGGTGTTTAAACAGCAAAACACATCCACTTGCACATATTTGACAATCGGAATATCAGATTTTTCATGCTATAGCTAACAAATTTGTGAATATTTTGAATAAAAAAGGAAAAATTAAATAAAAGCAGATCATCAGTCATACAGCGCTGTGGTGTGTTATGTGACCATGCAATGACGCGTCACCATGGAAACAATAAAGTGATACGGTCTAAATAACGGTCGCCTTAAAAAAAAACTCACGCTGGGGGGTCAGCCAGAATATTTTAAACTTACGTGCGAAATATGGGTTAAATATGTCTTTAGTAGCTTTCTGGGCATTTGAAAGTGTTAATTATCTTGCTGGCAATGGAAGCCTCACTGAGCCATCGGATTTCATCAAAAATATCTTATTTTGTGTTTCGAAGATGAACGAAGGTCTTACGGGTGTAGAACGACATAAGGGTGAGTAATAAAAGACATTATTTTCATTTTTGGATGAACTAACCCTTTAATTTGTCACTTATGTTAGATGTATGTATATAGTAATAACTGTAAATCATCATAATTACAAGCATCTGACCTTAAACCCAACTCTAACCTTAACCTTGTAGTAAGTATCAGGTGAGTGTATAATGTTTTAAAGATACTTAGATACAAACAAAGATACTTGTTTTATTTGGCATAGTATAGAACAAACAGAAAGTGTAGAGGGAATGGGACAAGACCCAGAGCAGGCTTTCCTTGAAATATGGGCATCCATGAGCCAATAATTCCTTGTACATACTGTATGTGCTACCATGTGTGCCAAATGCAATATAATTCCTTTTTTATTTAGCAGACACTGTTAAGCAAAGCAACCTTCAGGGCATACATTTTATCAGTGTGTGTGTTCCCTGGGAATCGAACCCTTCATGCTCTACCAGCCAAGCTAAAAGATAACACATACATCAAAATAAACAAAATACAAGCTGGCATTGTGGTAAGTTAACATTTTAACCTGGTGTTTGTTTCCTCTCAAATGACTGCAGTGACATTTTGTTTCTTGTCAGTGTGATGTGTTGTCAAACAACATGTATTTAATTATAAACAGTGCAGTACTTAACACACGAGTAAACACAAATCACATATATTTCCTTGCTTCAGCTTCCCCATCTTTCTCCCCCTTTACTTCTCGTCTCCGTCCCACAGGAGAACTATTATTTACCTCAGTCCTCCTGGGCCCAATTACGAGGCTCTGAGTCGTCAGAGGTGTTCACTTCTACCCTACTGTGCTATTGTACTGACTGTACGTTTGACTGTTTATGACTGTATGTACATTTGTATGTGAATTCATGTGTATCTGTATGTGTGTTTAGAGCTTATATTGTTAAAGGGATAATTCTATCATTTATTCACCTTCATGTTGTTCCGAACCTATGACTTTCTTACTTCTGTGGAACACAAAAGAAGACATTTTGAATGTCAATGAGGCCCATTGGACGCCACTGATTTTCATTAAATGGACACTGAGCCCTTTTTCAAAATATCTTCTTTTGTTTTCCACAGAGGAATGAAAGTCTACAGGTTTGGAACAAAATGAGGGTGGTAAATGATGACACAATTTTCATTTTTGAGTGAGCTGTCTCTTTAAGGCTGGTTCACACTGACGCAACTATGACCAACAATGTTAACACGCAGATCCAAACTGCTTTTGTTGGCGTTTGTTGTGAACTAACATTTAGATTAGCATGCTAATTTAGATTATCATCATACACTGTAAAACCCTAAGTTACGGTAACTCAAGCCATTTGAGGAAACCAATTGCCTTAAACCATTTAAGTTTTAAAACCAATAAGTATGAGTGCTGTAAACTAATATACATTAAGTTAAATTCACTTATATATTAGTATTGGGTTACACTTTATTTTAAGGTTACGTAGTTACATTGTAGATGTAGTCAGGGCCGGCGTTACCTATAGGCGGAGAAGGCTGTTGCCTAGGGCCACGGGCTTGGAGGAGGGCCTCCATAACATCCCTATACGCTAGTGCACCAATCAAGAGCAGCAAAATATAGGCTCTTTGTCCATTGGATATAAAAGAATTGTCACTCACCTGTAGTGAAACCAATTAATATCACTGTTTAAATGTGAGTCCCACCCTCTGAATGTATGAATGAAGAGATTGTGTACGATGATGAGTAAAATCCAGCTTTTCGGCAAACTGATCTGATGGCGCCGGAACAAACGCATCCTTCAGGGGCTGCTAAGCGTAAGGCTAAGCAGGCACGCAAAGAAAGTGCAGCTCGTGATGCAAGTATCTGTTTTGGAGTGATTGTAATGTATTGTAAAAATAAACTGAGCCTTATTCTGACGATCAGCGTCATTTTGGGATTGATCATTTGATGGTTATTCAAATGTTCAAAAGAACACGAGCCCCATAGACGTACTTTGAATCCGCTTCTGACACTTTGAATCCAAGCGTTTAATGCGGAGTTTTGTTAGAAATACGTTCTAGTGACGTCCTTACGCGATGACGTAAAAGAACTGCTGAATCATTTTTTTGAACGGTTCACGAACCGTCTGAAAGAATCTGTTCGCGGAAATGACTCGGACTTCCAGTCACTATTAGACAGTTCAAGCTTTTTACAGTCTATGAGTTAGAGGCGAATTTAAAGAGGAGTCGATTCCCCTCGATGGAATCGATTATAACCTTTGGAATCGACTCTCAATTCCTAACGCCTCAGAATCAAGGAATCGATTCTTTTTGGAATCGATTCCCAGCCCTAGTCAGGAGCTGACTAGCAAAATACTAAAGAAAATGTAAAGACGTTTGTCAGTCAAAGAGCAAACGCACCATCTGTATATCTTATAAAATTATGATGTTTACATTACTGCTCTATCATTAATTCAATTTTTTTAGTTTTCAATTCATACTGTTGCAATATTTATCGAAAATAAGTAGGCTATTCAATTTTAAGCATATAAATAAGCACACAGTTACAGTTGAAGAACAGTGGAAGAGCATCAAAACAGAACAGTAGTGAGCATCAAAAGGGCAAAGAGAGTGAAGATCCAGTGAGTGATTTTGAGGAAGAACAACTACGTGGAAAAGAAAGTAAAGATCCAGAGAGTGATTCTGATGAAGAGCAACTACAGGGCAAAAAGAGTGTAGGGCCAGAGTGTGTTTTTTCTGAGGTAGAACATCAAGTCAGCAAAGAGAGTGAAGGGCCAGAGAGGAGCCATGAGGTTAAAAGCAATAATAGTGAGAGACTGGAAGTCATTGAGTCTGGAAGAGACAATGCCACACCACACCTGGACCATCAACAAAAAGTGAAATAGGAAGGACAGTACCTGAAACTTAACCTGTTGATCCAGCCTTGTAGCCTGACACAATTTCACAAAGTTACAGAGCAGAGGCAGTGCGAAGAGGACCATTTCAAGTCAGAGAAAGTCATGTTTTTCCAAAGAATAAAGATGGACGAGCCTTTTCACATAGTCTGTTTTATAGAAAAATGCCTAATGGTGAAAGAGTCAAAAGATCATGGTTGTCATATTCAGAGGTGAATGATGCAGTCTTTTGCTACAGCTGCAAACTTTTCTCTACCCAAGTAATTAAGCTCATTAAAGGAGGATTAAATGACTGGAAGAACATCCACACCATCCTGCGCAGCCATGAGAACAGTTCTGAGCATATAAGCACCATGCAGAAGTGGAGGGAATTAGAGTTGCGGTCTACAACAGGTCAAACCAGAGACCAGAGACAGATGACCCCTTTGGAGGAAGAAAGACAGAGGTGGCGAAATGTTTTCACAAGACTGTTAGTAATTATACAGTCTCTTGCTGAGAGAAATCTTGGATTTAAGGGATCCACAGACAAACTCAATGTTTCTGATAATGGTCATTTTCTAAAGGAAGTGAAGCTCCTGGAAAAGTTTGATCCAGTCATGCAGGAGCACTAAAGATGGAAGCACACACACACACTACTTGGGGAAAGACATCCAAAATGAGCTACTGAATCTGATAAGTAGTCAACTGACCAAAGAAATTGTTGCAAAAATCCACAATGCAAAGTACTTTTCTATCATCCTTGATTGTACACCTGACATTAGCCACCTGGAACAGATGTCTATCATTCTACGCATTGTGGAACTACAGCCAGAGACAGAAATAAAAGAATATTTTCTGGGATTCTTGGTTGTGGAAGAGACAACTGGCAAAAATCTGTCTATGGTAATCCTAAACAGACTGAAGGACCTTCAGATTGACTTCATGGATTGTCGTGGTCAGTCATATGACAATGGTTCGAGTATGAAGGGCAAGAAGCAAGGTATATGAAGGCTCCTTGAAAAGAACCCAAGAGCCCTGTTTGTCCCATGCGGGGCACACACGTTAAACCTGGTTCTGGCAGATGCTGCAAAAGCTTCAAAGGATGCCATTGCATTTTTTGGACACCTTAAGCTTTTTTTCCGGATCCACTCAGAGATGGTCTATTTTGAAAAAATATGTGGACCTCACTCTTAAATCATGGAGTGACACAAGGTGGGAGAGCAGATTACAAAGTGTTCAGGCTGTCAGGTTCCAGGTTGCCCAAATCAGGGAAGCACTTGTAGAAGTACGGCAGAGTTTGTCTGATCCCGTTTCTAAAGTAGAGGCCCAAGCTCTTGCTGAAGAATTGGGGTCTTATCGCTTTTTGATTTGTTCTGTTGTGTGGTGTGACATTCTGACACTTGTCAACCAGGTCAATAAGCTTTTCCAGTCATCCTCTATGCAACTGGATGTTGCTTCAAACCTGATCACATCCACCAAAGCAACACTCTCACAGTATAGAGCCTCTGGCTTTGCTGCAGCACAAGCAACTGCAAAGGATCTCTGTGAGGAAATGAACATAGAGGCGGTTCTCAAATAGAAGAGACTCCGGAACACCAGGAAGTAGTTCTCTTATGAGGCTGCTGATGAGCCTCTGGCCGACGCACTGCAAAACCTGAAAGTGGCATTTTTTAACACAGTTGTGGATGTAGCACTTCATTCTCTTGAGGAGAGATTTCACACCGTGGAAAATGTTAGGGACACTTTCGGTATCCTTTTGAATTTTAATGATGTTGCAACCATGTCAAGAGGTACAATAAAGAAACACTGTGAAGACATCGAGAAGGCACTCAGCAAGGAAGGACATGCAGATATCTGTGGAATGGAAATGGCAGAGGAGATCCTCAACCTTCCACCGTTACCATCAAAAAACACAGCCATGGAGCTATGTGTGTTTCAATTAATATGAAATTTTTTTGTGTGCAAAAGTTTAATTAATATGCACGTTTAAGTAACAATAAAATACTGATGATAAATTTTGTATTAAAAAAGGTTTGGAATTATATTTGTTTTAAGAGCTTTTTATTTATTCTGAAAGGTGAAGGGGAGGAGGGTGAGGGTGAGGGGGCCTCCAACATAAATTTGCCTAGGGCCTCCAAATGTCTAGAACCGGCCCTGAATGTAGTAATATTAATTAACTACATGTACTTACTATAGAGTTACTGTTAGGGTTTGGTTTAGGGTTGGTTACTTGTAATTATGTTATTACTATAGTAAGTACATGTAGTAACGTGTAACTACGTCACCTTAAAATAAAGTGTTTCCTAGTGTCATTTAGAGTAAACGCAACTTAAAGATTTTAAGTTTATTCCACTCATTCAGTTTGAATTCAGGTAAAAAAATCTAAGTCTTAACAACTATATAGCTACTTAAATAGTTTGAGGAAACTGATCGCCTTAAATGGTTTAAGTTCACCAAACTCAAAGTAATAAAGTTACATAAGACTAAGCAAAAACTAACATTGGTACAAAACAATTATGACAGAACAGGACAAATACTGTACATTCAGTGTTTGAACATTTGTTTGCCTTCCTAAACAGCATATGGAAAATTCCCAAGATTTTTTTTTACTGTAGCACACTTAGTATCCACTAACTTATGGTACGTTCTCCAGGTATGAAGTTCGTATTCCACCTGAAGTTCATATTTATGAGTTGGGAAGTAGTAATTACAACATCATGTGCGTTTAGGTCACTTTGGTCAGAGAAAAAACTAACTACTTCTACGAAATGATGAATAAAGAATGCACATCAGATATGTTTTTGCTTTTTTGTGTTTTTATTCAATTTATAAAAGTACTGTAAATTGAATTGTTATATATTCTACTGTAATTTTACAATACTGTTATATTTCCTGCAAGCAACTTAGCTAATTTTATTGTAAATGGGAAAAAATTCATTCACTTCAACAAATTTACCATCAATACAGACGCTGAATCTATTCCAACCATCATATTATCTCACTGACATGCCCTCAACTCAGAAACTCTGGGCTTAAAGAAAGTTCAGAGTTTTCCACTTGTAATTACGAAGTTGTGGTGGTGTTTGTCTGCGTTTACCTCGTAAATACAATCTTTCCAACATGACTTGAATGCACCAGTACTATGGAAGGGTGTCATGTGACCTGTGCCCCCTATATCCACCTGCTGTCAGCTTGATTACAGGAAGCCGGGGGAGTATGAAAGCGCACATATGGAAGTGCGGGGAATATCCATGCAGTGCACTTTCCAGAGATTCCCACTGCTTCTGAGAATCCAGAGTACCCGTGTTCTCATGATTGTGTATTAGCAGTGTATTAACCCAGTTCCCCTGAAAGCTGAAGCCACAGAGCATGTGTGTGTATGTGTGTGTGGATCCCAACCTGCCCGGAACAGGTGTGGTCCCTGTGGGTCCAATCAGTTTTAATGAAGCCCTGGTGGTAGTGTTTGCTCTACAGGAATAGGCTGATGTTTGCTCTACCCCTCTCTCAGGTATCAGCAAGTATATCTGCACTGCACCACCTCTCTGATTCAGAACGCTGGCAATTTTATAATCTAATTTACAGAGCATTTACACATCAGCTGTGCACTGCTCGCACAATAGGAGGCTCAGTTCAGCGAGCAAACTGACGGGAACATCATGAATAGAGTGATTAATATTCTACGTTTAATAATTTACACTCACATTGTCATTATAAGCTCTCGATTGTCACGGAAAGAGAACAAATGTTCTGAACTGATGTTTTTACACTCTTTAATTTTAGATAACATAACACGATTCTTTTCCCAAAAGCACAGAGTCCCATAGCATTCTTACAGCCACAGGGGTGTAGTATGTACATACAAATGATGCATCTCCAGAGAGCTTCTGTCCAATGCCTCGAAAGAAGAAATCTTTTTTTTTTTTTGACAAACAGAAAACAACTAAAGCTCAATGACAAATGTGAGACCATCACCTGTGAATATAAGATACACTCGCAGGAGACCAAAAAGAACATATGTTGATTATTTGTACAGATTTATCAAAAAATTTTATACTACAAATACACAAGATGTCTTGAAAGGATTCTTTAAAAAGTATGACTCCACGACTGACATGGAGGAGACACTTTAAAGCAAAAAAAGTGTTACACCCATTCCCGGTTGAAAACCTACACAATGACTTCACTCAATTAGCTGGACTTGAAGGAGACACAATACATTGTGCATGGGCTTCTGTTCTGAGCCAAGTGTCAAGTTCAAGCTCATTTAAGCTTCTGGACACCTCATCTCGGCACGGAGCCCGTACACGCAACGTGCGGGTCGGTCATCAATTATGAAGGAGAGGAGCGACACGTTCGACGGAGGTGTCGAAGACCGAGGCTCACATTTCCCCATGTGGAGTCATGCTTATGCAATCAGGTGCTATTTCTCTCACTGATTTAGTGTGAGTGCTAAAGCAAATGAGATTTGCTCCCGGCCCACTCGCCCAGACAGTGTAGGAGGAGAGAGTTTGAACAGGGCCAAACCAGCAAGCAGGTGATAGCAGCCGAGATCATTGCAGTATGTGATTAAGGAGAAGCAATGACATGCAGCTGGCTTTAATGAGAAAGGGATAAGCGCAGTTTAAAAAGTGCTAAATGTGATCATGCACAAGGCAAAGCACAGCTAATCATATAAGATACAGATAAAAGAAAAGCAGCAGTGTGGAAACGAAAGAAAGGTGAATTAAACAGTGAGGACCATGCTAACACATATTGTGGAACACTTTAATCACTTGATCACTAGCTGTAGAAACTACAATTATTAAAGGGGTAGTTCACCCAAAAAATCATTAATTACTCACCCTCATGTCGTTCCACACCCGTAAGACCTTCGTTCATCTTCGGAACACAGATTAAGATATTTTTGATGAAATCCGAGAGGTATATGACTCATTCATAGACAGGAATTTAACCACCACTTTCAAGGTCCAGAAAAGTACTAAAGACATCGTTAAAACCGTCAACGTGACTGCAGTGTGAACGACTTTATTCAACAATATCTTCCCTTCTGTGTCATTCTCATGTGTTGTTTACGTCCAGCGCTTCCAGGATCTACGTCAGAACGTCGACTCATTATTGGCCGGCTCCTGCGTCAGCATCACACGTATGCATCATGCTGCTCACGTGATCAGCTTTGACCAATACAGAGCCAGCATTCGGATGTAAACATGGAAGCCTTTACTGTGCTTCCTATGCCAACTGCGTAAGGATAATGCCAGGGAAGACAAGAGATTGTTGAATAAAATCATTATTTTTGTTTTGTTTTTGCGCACAAAACACTTCTTTTCGCTTCATAAAATTAAGGTTGAACCACTGTAGTCACATCGACTGTTTTAACAATGTCTTTAGTAACTTTCTGGACCTTGAAAGTGGTGGCTAAACTGCTGTTTATGGAGGAGTCATATATCTCTCGGATTTCATCGAAAATATCTTAATTTGTGTTCCGAAGATGAACAAAGGTCTTACCGGTGTGAAACGACATGAGGGTGCGTAATTAATGACTGAATTTTAATTTTTTTGCGGTGAACTAACCCTTTAAAGGGATAATTCTCCTAAAAAAATAAAAATCACTGTTTGCTCATGTTCATGTCATTTCAAACCCTCATGGCTTTCTCTGTGAAACAAGAAAGGCATTCTTTGGGTCAATCACATTACACTAATTTTTCTATTCCTTTATTCAAAAATGCAATAAATTCCATTTTGACATTTGTCCTGATATGACAAAAGAATGAAATTAAAAGAATAAGAATTATTGAATAAGAAAAAACTTAAATAGTGAGCTATTTAACATTTTATTTAACCCCCCCCATCCCTTTTTTATTTTTTTGTCCCTGTCCACTTACATTGTATGGAAAAGAGCAGTGCAAACATTCTTCAAAATGTCTCCTTTTGTGTTCCATGGAAAAAAGCAAGTTATATGGGTTTGGAACAACATGAGGGTGAGTAATTTAATTTTTGAATGAACTATCCCTTTAATAGGTCACAGAAATGTCAGATTCTTGCGGTCTTTGAGTGATACCCAAATAATTCACAGATCTATATCCTCAAGCTAGAGACACAAAATATCTCCCCAATATAAATGGAGTCTAAGCGAGCTGGTTAGGTGGTAAAAGATTCAGAGAATGGCACTGCATTTGTTTTCTCTTTTTGCTCGCTGGCATGAGGCAGAGTCTGTGGCCGGGCTCCAGGGCACTGCCTCTGGTTCTGGGCGTCCCGACACTCTGCCCTCTGGCTGCTCTCTCTCGCTCAGCCACAGAGATCTAAGAAACCCCTGAGGAATGCTTTTCACCAGCCACCCTGCCAACCCGTCCTAGGCCTGCACCATGCTTTATAGCAACCCACAAAGGATATGGAGAAGAAATGAAAGGAGCAGGCAGGAGTGACATTTAGGAGGACTGTGTTGACTAATTCTGCATTCCAATCACGGCTGTGGCTCGTACCCAGAGAGCCATATTTTCGGTACGCTGCATTTGTGAAATGCTCTTTCTGCCCGCTGCTTGAATTTAAGCACAGTTAAGATATATCAATAAGGTAAATCATTTCATATGACCTCCACGGCCAATAACCTGAAATCTCACCGTATGACATAATGTCTTCATAATGCAATCAAATCATTATGCATCAGAAATTGCTCCGGTATTATTACTCTGAGGTAAGGTAAATCTACAGTGACATATTTAGGAGACAAAAAGAGGCTATTCAATGTCTGCACATAAGGCGGCCTCTGAATGGGCTCTTCACCCATCTGAAGTGTCCCCTAATAGCATCTCCATTCGTTCAGACATCAGTGAAAAGACCTCATCCCAAAGACACGTAAACAGTGCAGCGTAGCACAGTTTATTGCAACATGTGCCTATTTGTGGGTTTCCACACAATCACTAAAATTAGCACATCAAGGAGCATAAAATAAAGCTGGCAATTGTAGCAGAGACGTAGGTAACAAAACTGGCCTGTATAGAATAAAATTACAAGTGAAAGTACTGATTCTGATTCTTAAATGGTAAGTGAGGTTTAAACATTGGCTAGACCAGTGATTCTTAATGTTGGCATAAAATGTAAATTCACATCTATTTTCTAAATGCATATTATGGATTTCATTGTGAACAAGTTATCCACACAAACATTTTATTTTTCGACCTAAAAATGTCTTATATTTTCCTAAATATGTCCTAAATTTCCTAAATATAAGATCCGTCATCCAACATTTCCAGTGAAAACGGCAGACTTCTCTCTGGTGATGTATGCAGGACTTCTCCAATCTAATAATCCACTTAAATTTTGCACCTGCAAGCTCACATTCATCCGTCTCCACTTTTGAGTGCAACGCCCACATCTTACAATCCAATCCAATGCATAAACCAAGTCCCCGCCCTAAATTTTTCTTTAAAAATGATAATCCATTAACAAAAGATCTGTTGCTTTGTTTGCTTCATTGCTGCTTTAAAGGGGTCATGACATGGATTTTTTTTTTTATTATTTTAATATGTTCCATGAGGTTCACTTATAATGTCAATAAGGGTTTTTTGCGTACAAATATATATGTGGAAAAATTATTATTTTCAACCTTCATTGTGACCGTCAGTCTGAAATGATCCGTTTAAAGGGGCGGTTCCTTTAAAGGGGTCACATAATGGCACTTTTACAAGATGTAAAATAAGTCTCTGATGTCCCAAGAGTGTGTATGTGAAGTTTTAGCTCAAAATACCCCACAGATAATTTTTTATAGCATATTAAATTTGTCACTTTTTGAGGGTGAGCAAAAATGCTCTGTTTTTGTTTGTGTCCCTTTAAATGCAAATGAGCTGCTGCTCCTTCGAAGAGGGCAGAGTTTTTAAGAGCTCGTGTTAGCAGCTCCAATTACCTCAGACTCACTGAAAATGTTAGAAACTGTTCAGCCTTTTATGTTCAAACCGGAGTCGGACAATGATGGAGATACTCAAGAAGAAGTGACAACATGTAGAATGCAACAGGACGTTTCTGAATGGTTAGTTGATGAATTTATGTAGCTGATGTGGCGTTAACTATCTTAAAGTCATTAATTAGCATATTCTGTCATGATAATATATAAATCGCTCATGTGGGAACTGTTGTAAGATGCCTACAGAGCCAGAGAATATATGCTGCATGAAGATAGAACAGGTATAGTTTAATTACTGTTATAATTTGTCATGTTGTCATCTTGCTTTTATGACATGCTATTGCATTTGTGTTATGTACTGTATTGCAGTAACATGGCCTCACCCCTTTGTTGCGTGTTCTCGGGGGCAGGGTTTATGTAAATTTTAGGGTTAGTGATGTCACCAACCCGGGAAGAAGTTTGTTGTAGTCCTTAAACAGAGAATTCCTTAAAAGTATCTCCCTTTGTATTGAACTTTGAGCGTCCTAACTTTGCAGACGCTGTTTATGCTCTAACAGCAACATTACACACTAACTAAAGTTAAAAAAATGAAATCGCAATGAACCACCCCTTTAAAGCTTGTCAGTAAGCGGCCACTATTATGATTGGCTAATGTCATTGTATAGGAAACAGTATCAATTCCCACTTGCTATTGCATGTTTATATCTATAGAAATCCGTCATTTACAGAAAAAACATCATGAAATCATTTACTTACGGTTTGTGATGCAGCTGCTGTCAGATGTTTCTTTGCGAACTCTCCATTACGCTGTGCCTCATTTACAAAACAAAATGCTCTGCACAAACCTCCCAATAATAAGCCGACATTATCCGGAGTGCCATTAAAATAAAACATCCACTTGTTTCCGATGCTGGGATCCTTTTGACATCTGTACAGAGACACAAACAAGCTGTAGACAGACTCAAGTGTGTGGAGTATGTCAGAAACTGAACGTGCATTTGTATGCTGTATCCAGTGTAGACAGCATCAGTGATTATAATGGAATCTGCTTTGAATTTGTTTTAATGGTACAAATACCTCTTATATGTCAAAAGATCAAGGCAAATTTGATTTCTCATGTCATGATCCCTTTAACTGATTTTGCTTCAGGAAGTGAAGCCCAACACAGTATAAAAATATTCTTTATATTAAAATGTATTAATATTTACATCAGGGGTGCAAAAACTCAGTTCCTGGAGGGCCACAGTCCTTCAACCCTAATTAAATGCATCTGATCCAGCTAATCAAAGTCTTTATTTTAGATTATTTGAAAACTACAGGTATGTGTGTTGGAGCAGGGGACTAAACTCGGCAGGACTGTGGCCCTCCAGCAGCCGAGTTTGGCATGAACTGATTTACATGAACTGCATAGGCCCAACAATAAGCAAAATAATTAGCATAAAAAAATGTATTTATTAAGGCTTTTAGCAGCACTTAAAAAATAAGTATTCGTAACAAACCATATTCCGCTTCTAATACTAATCTTCTAACTTCGATCAATATTTTCTAAATCTGATTCAATAGTGTATAAAATGTTCTGTGAAGACGTTTTACACAATTATAGCAATATAATTGTTTTTGTGATGTGGTATTCTCAAGCACATCAAAAGACATTGAATTGGTGCATTATCACTGATGCAGATCCATCAGAGAACATCATCCCACTGACTGCTCTGTAGTTCTGTGAGATAAGAGTCATTTTATTACCTTTGCCCTTTAACCTTGTTCTGTTGGTGACCACTGGCCAATCCAGCCTGGAATGAAAAGGTTTGTTTGGCTAAGTAAAGCTTTAAATAAGATTAGGCACAATCGCTATGGGGCTCTGTGTATTCCAATTGTTCATTGGCTGCATCTGTGACAGCCAACGATATTAAGAGAAAAATGTCCTCAAGCTTTGAATGTATGAAAGGAATTTATAAAGAACCCTCCAATTCATTTGTATAGCACTTTTCACAATATACAATGTTTTAAAGCAGCTTAACAAAAATTATGTTAATGTCTATAATATCTTAATATCTTCATGCTTTATAGTCACATTTAGCAGATTAGAGCTGGGTGATAATATAGTCCACATTTTGTGGTGATTCAAGCAGTTAAATGATAAGATATATAGCAAATATCTCCCTACGCGAGTATTCTGCATGTATGCGGATAAAGTTGAACATACTTGTATATATATAAAGAGCCTTCAATGTGAGAAAGTTGGTAGGATGTTAGGTCATGTTTGCCTCCTCTGAAAGGTAGACAAAATAAAATAAATGACTCTGGCCACTATATTTAATCAAATCAAGATGTACTACTACATTATGATGTTTATTTATTTGATTATATTATATCTTGCTAAATGGGCCAAATTATTTGATATTTTACATTTATTTACATTTATTCATTTTATCTAAAGCGACTTTTAAATGAGGAATGCAACAAGCAATTCATCATAAGATACTTATTTTTATTTTAAAATACTAATAAGGTGTGAAGCAGTTTTGTTATATATTTTTTCTAAGATTATGCCAAACTACTTAATCTTGCAAAAGCTTGAAAAGCTTCCTTTTCAGGAATTTAATTCTTTTAAATGGGCTATGTAATAACTTTCATGTAGGCCTAATAATCGCTTTTTTTATTGCCACAGTGTGAACTGATTGCCACTGTGTGAACTTGTTACGAAACTTAAAAAAAACGAGACCTTCCCCGTCTTCCTAGGTTGCTTAAAACCTGTAGTTGACAGATTTTTATGTGAAGGACTCGGGACGTTTTTGCAGGGAAAATCAAAAGGATGTGACGTTCAAAAGCACGCTCCCGAAAGCCTCTCTTCCGTTCTTTGACACATGCTAAAATAACTATTCTGTAAGGTCAATGTGTCATGCAAAGAAAATGGATTTATTCAAACATAGCCAGATCTATATCCTGTTCTATAGTCTCAAATATAGGCTACTTTATAATCAAACTATCATAACAGTGTAATTTTAATTACCTCATCTGTCGACATGACGCCGTTGAATTGCAGAGCTTGTGCAAATTATCCACATCGCTATGATCAGATGCTTTCTTAACTGTGAGAAAAGCGCGCAGCACATATTTACATATTCATCTAAAGGTCGCTCTCAGCAGCGTGGACGGTGTCTGGATGATCATTAACAGTATATAGCTGTGTACGAGCGATAAGTTGCTGCCTGCAGTTCATTTAACGGCCACCAGTGTCGCTAATAACAAGATTTTCTGAATTCTACATATCCGCTTGTTAAATCGTGACGTAAGGAACGTCGTTTCTGGGTCCAAGCCTCGACTTTTATGACTTTTATGACGTTTATGAGCGCTATTTATTCATAGTAAACATTTAACATTGTACACAACAGTCACAAACATTAATATTTTAATGATTTATAAATGACGAGTCACTGTCTGGCCATCTGGGATTTTTGTATGGAGATAAAGGTTATGATTATAATTTTTTGGTAGTATTACACCACATCGTGTGTGTATATTAGCACCGTTTGTTGTTTTCTTGTGGTATGAGATAGAGTGTTTGGACCCGGAAGCAGTGCCGCGTGACGTCAGACTTAACAAGCGAATAGTCTCTTTTAAGGGATAGTTCACCCAATAATGAAAATTCTGTCACAGGCCTATATAGGCTACTCATCCTCAAGTTGTTCCAAACCTGTATGAATTTCTTTCTGCTGAACACAAAAGAAGATATTTTGAAGAATGTCGGAAACCAAACAGTTGATGGGCCCCACTGACTTCCATAGTATTTTTTTCCATAATGTGTCAGCTGTTTGGTTACCCACATTCTTCAGAATATCTTCTTTTATGTTCAGCAGAAGAAAGAAATTCATACAGGTTTGGAACAACTTGAGGGTGAGTAAATGATGACATAATTTCATTTTTGGGTGAACTATCCCTTTAATGAGGCTCTTTTTCCTTCGGGACAGTTGTATCACCCTGGCTTTTTGGGCTTGTGCCCTCCAAAAAAAAAAAAAAGTCGTAGGCCTATTTAAGTCATTTTATGTATAATTTAATGCTTTTTGAATAAATTAATATAGATAAAACAAACAAACATAAAATGAGTGTTATGTCATTGACCCAAATATAAATTTGACATCCAACCAAATGATTTTCAAGTAGGTTTCAGTGTGAAAAATACACACATTGAGTGCTGATGCCAGTGTTTTGCTGACTTTTCCAGCAGAATGGCTGACACATCTCTCTGTGTGATCTGGCTGACATGCCCACATAACACCTGTAATCAGGGGCTGCCAGCAGTGCCCGGGGGGACATAAAGCAGCGTGGCGATGCCCTGCCGTGACAGCCGTCCTTGTTCCCGCTGACATGTCCGTATGCGGGGCCAGAGCAGCGACAGCACCCGTGTAAATACAGGCAGGAGTCTCTGCCTCTGGGGAGATAGTGTTATCTCCAGCGTCAAGGAGTTCTCCCATCCCTCCTCCACAAAAAACCCATCCCCTGAGAAGCACACAGCTCCTCGCCCCCACACCTCCCCTCTCACCCTGCCTACACTGCAATCACGGCACTAACTCACCTCTGTCTACACAGGGACACAAGAAAACAAAACGCGTGAACTGCAGAGGTTTTGTACATACAACCAGTAAGTACTGGTCGCTGGATGTATGTGACTCTGTATGAATATGTGTCCTTGCCATGACCATGGCATTGTGGGGCACAGTGATTTGGGATTACCATCCCTGCTTCTCCCTGATGTTCAAGGAATGTGATTTACTCCACAGATTCAGAAGGGTCTCTGCATATGACCTCCAACAGAAGGAGGCAGAGCCGATGAAATTGACTAATCCTCCCTTTCCTTTTTTCTTTTTCATTAAAAAGAGATTTTAAGTGTGAAAGTATTATTTTTTCCCTCAAATGCAGTGGATTTTCACAGATATTCAAGTCAGCTGGATTTTTCAAGGTGGGAGGCACTTCAAGGAAATTAACTCAAAAGAAAGTAAACTAAAACTCGACTAACAAAATATGTTCAAAGAACATTTTGTTAATGTTCATTCATATTAAATTAACGTTATTTCTGAATTTCCTCTGAATGTTCAAAATGTCCAGTTTAAATGTTTTAAAAACATTTTTTACTATGTGAATGTTAAGGAAACATTCAATTGTATAATTTTGCAACGTTATATGAATGTTACTTTTATGTTCTTTGAACAATCTGAAACGTAGTATCATTTAAAGAATGTCAGATGAATGTCCAGCTAAACCTTCCATGAACGATGTATAAAGAATGTTTTTGTGCTAACGTTTTGAGAATATAATTAAAGACCAGATAACTTTAAACAAACGTATGACTATTAACGTTACTGGAAGAATATTTGTTTATAACTTTGAAAGAACCTTGTCAGAGCGTTAACCAATGTTCTGAAAACATTCCCTGTTAGCTGGGAAAGAGCATTCCTGTCCTCCTCTTTGACTGCTCCATTTGAGCGCTGCAGAAATTCCTTTAAAATAAAGATGGCAAGTCAAAAACAAGGGACAATGCAAATGCAAACAATAATCTATACTATAAAACACACTAAACTATTGTCAACATTTGCCAATATTTGTATAGTTATATCTATGCTTGACATTCTTTGACACCTCATGCTGACGTAAAGAAGCTCAACAGTATTACAGTTATTTGTTTAAGTGAAACTGACTGCAATTTGAGAAATGCAGGCCAGTCTGGGCATGTTTTTACTGTATTTTCCTTGTGAATAATGAAACCACTCTGAAAATAAATTACAAATAGCCACATGAAAAGGATCATGGATAAGATGAATGCCTGTTTGAGTGTATGTGGTGTAAAAGCAGTTTTTAATTAGACATATTGAGGAAAATATGAGCAACAACCAGAATCAAAATACAGTCTGACTACAATTATATCCAGCTAGTGAAGTCAATGAGAAATCATTAGGAAATTTTCATCTTGAAATAGATCAGCTAAATCATAGAGAACACAAACACATGTGTAGTCCGTTAAGTATTAATTGAGGCAAGTGCTTTTGCATGTAAACTAAAAACTTTTGCAGTTATATTTATCAAATAATTCTGAGAAACTGATTAATTTATAGATCAATTCTTAAGTAGAATTTTAAATGTAAGTGTCATACTGAGAGTACATAGTACATATAGAGAATGCTTATTATTCTCATAAATGGCTTTAAACATACACTGTTGATCACTAACTTATTTGTATATGGAATTTTAAAGAAAAAAGAAACACAAACATAATGCTAAAAACAATGTACATGTATTATTAATTGTATATAAAGAACTCATCACATGTAATTCAATATACAAAAATCAATAGCAATAGACTGAAAAAAGTTGTACAGATTGATCTTTTTATTCAAGTACAGAATATATTTTGTTTCATGTTGCATGTTTTAGTCCATTTCTCAAAGAACCGATACAAGTACACTTCTAGAACAGTCATTGCCTCGTGAGATTGCCACCCACAATTCATGGTAAATCTGAGACTAATGCATTACATTCTGAAACATCGAAGAGCTCTTGTGGGACAATTTGCACTTTCATAGAATATCAGCATAAAAGAGAGAAAATAAATTATGAGGCTAAATCGCTGGGCAACAAACTGAGCTAATGTTTCAAAGTGCTTGTGCCGTTTTTTTTTTTTTTTTTTTTTTTTTTTTTTTGCGAAGCACTTTGGCTTGTTGCATCCCTTTTCCCACAAATATGTGATTTATATTTATGTTTTATTTTTTGTTAGACTCATATAAAGCATGACATTGCCTAAAATATCAAGTAAACTAAAATGAATATATTAGATGGATTAATCAATACAGGAACAAAATGCCACTATCCTAAATAACTACATTTGTCCCACAGCAATATTTAATCATCTTGAGAAAATTTCCAAAAAAAAAAAAAAAAAAATCAAGAATTCAAAGATAAGGGGTGATTATAAATGAATCAGTATAGGTTCTTAAAAAATGCAAAAGAAGTACAAAGAATAATTACATATAACCTTTCACATCCTCAGTAATTCATTATGCTAATGTAGCAAAACAAAAGTCATTAGGTCTTCAGACCAGCAAAGTCAGTGCATATGTATTTAGACGTGTTCACAGATATGACTCCGCTCTTTCCCATAGCTGCATCTCAGAGAAGAATCCCTCACAAAGCCCATAGCCATGATCCAGGGAAACTGGGATGGCTTGGACTTCCTCTTTAATCTCCCAGGGGTGCTGCTGATGCTGGTGAACCTGATCCGAGAACATTCCCTCATAATATTGCGGATGGACCTGTACTTGCTGGTGATGCTGTTGGTGAAAGTCCTCCATGTTGCATCCCATCATGCCGTTGGCCTCTAGGTAAGCACAAGCCTGCTCGTCCTCATTGCTGTAGCCAGACCCATGCTGGTTCTGTGAAGATAGCTCCATCTCACATCCCAGAGAGCTCAGCGCTGTGTTGATATCCAAATCTTCAAACGTGCTGTCATTCCCACTAAGCACATCGTCAAAAACAGACGCCAGGTCAAAATCTCCTCTCAGTACGTCTGAAGTTTTGATGTCGGTGGTTAACAGAGGGCTTTTGGAGACTCTGGCCAGCTTGCTGCCTCGTTTGGAGAAGACTTGCTTGCGTTTGTTTCCCGGGACAGGTCCTTGGAAGTGGCCCATTCCCATTTGTTGGCCAGTCTGGTTGCACTGAGAGCCGTACGAGGAGCTGGGAGAGGATAACATTTTGCTCTGTCTCTGGGTATTGAAGTTTGTGGCAGGCATTCGTCGCCGCTTGAAAACGCCATTGACGAACATGTCAGCATACTGTGGGTCGATTTGCCAAAAGCCTCCTTTTCCTGGCTCATCTTTCTGCCTAGGCACTTTCATGAAGCACTTGTTTAGGGACAAGTTATGGCGGATTGAATTCTGAAAGAAAAGGAGAAAAATCAGCAGGTTTTTAATATTAATTCATAGGGGTGTAACAATATATCACGTCACAATATTCCACAATACAAAAATGCAACAATATTTATCATGTACACCCAAAAAATTTTTTTAGACATTTAGTTTAGTATCAGATATGGTAATGAAACATTAAGAAGGACCAAGTCCAAACCTATTCAAGTCCATTCCTGATAATACCAAAATTTTCAGAAGTAATAATTTCTCATTGTTTAAATTATTGTGAGAGTGCTATACTGTGAGATCAGAACCAAATCATGAGATCAGTGACGTTACATATAAATAAGTATTATTAGTTCGCCATTTTTTAATTTGCACACACTTGTAGAAACATTTAGAGATTATTTCATGTTTTGTTAAATCACTATAAAACATGTTTATGCTAATTAAATTAAACTGTTTGAATGTAGAGCCAACATTATGGTTATATTCAGAATGTAGAACATAAATGCAATAACTTCTAGAGGCAGAAGAAGACCATAAAGGCTCCTATAAAATCCCATTGTGCAACAGGTAGAGGTGTCCTGTTTCATTGGCTCACTGTGTGTGTGTGTGTGTGTGTGTGACAGAGACCAAAGGGGGAGGGGAATATTGTGTGTACAGGAGAAGAAATGCGGTGAATAAGGCTCTCTAGTAATGCAGCACGCCTAGTTTCACATGACCAGTGGCTCCCTTAAGGATCCCTCATTATGGAAGGAGGCCTCAGGAAACCAGTGCTTCTGCGTATAGTGGTCTCAGCTTCCATCATTAGTCACCCTACCTTAACACATCTCAGATGAGTGCACAAGACTGGCTGTTTGCTGTTTGGCTCAATGTTTTGTCAGATCATGGTTGACAGACACTAGCTAATACTGTTAATTTGATTCTCGAATGAATGACTCTTATGTATCTGTTCTTTTGGGTGAATCAAACACTTACAGTGTGACAAGTGTGGTATGATAACCAAAAGAATAATGACTTTTGTGAGCCACTTCTTTTTAGTGAGAATCAGAAAAATACAGAGCAAAGTGTTTTCAGATTCCATAACAAATGACTCTTATGAGTCGTTTCTTTTTAGTGAATCTTTTTGAGTTACAATTGTTGTCAGATTATCAAACGAATGTGTCTTATGAACTAGTTATGAATCACGATTCCCCTACTAATGATTGTTATGAGCCGGCTCTTTTTACTGAATCAAAAAGCTTGAAATTGAATGAATTGGTCAGAGCGGTTACTGGATTAATTCGACTCCCTTTGAACCGCAAGTTATTAAGCTAACGTACTTTCGTTATGTTTGATTCAAAAGGTTTAAAAAGTAAACACTTCTTTAATGTGGCTATTAAAGTAGTTTCTGGTGTATTGTCTGATAAAAAAAACCCCCAAAGGTACTAAAATAATCGATTAATGGAACCGTTAAGGAACCAGAATGTAATCGTATCATGGTCGGTGCACCTGTTGCACAAAAAAAGAGACACCTTTCCCTTTATCTCCTATAACTGAATTTCAATTCAGAAAAAACAAAACAAACAAACAAAAAACATTAAGTGATTCTCAAAGATAAATAAATGATCGGTGAAATTACCTGCCAACTTGGCTCCGCGTATCTGTAGTAGCAGAAATTCTCAGTGATCCAGCTGTAAATGGCTGACAGAGTGATTTTGGTTTTGTTACTAGCTTGCATTGCCATGCAAATCAGAGTGGCATATGAATACGGTGGCTTCACGTGGCGGTTTGTTTTATAGTCGATCTCCTCCGAAGGATTTGTTTGCGCCGTTATGTAGTGTCCCGCTTGCTGGTGCGTGTATGAATTCGCCAAATTGCTGCAGGACGTTGTGGGATTCCCAGGTGTTTGTGGCATCCCTGTGGCGGCGGTATCTCCGGCAGGCGGACTGGAGGGCGAGTCGGTGCCCCCCAGCTGGTTTTTGTGGTAGAAGAGGTGTTGCGGGTGGCAGCCGGAGCTGGGAGTCCTCTCGGGATTGGCACTGAGGATGGAGAAGTTCTGCAGCCAGTGCAGACTGGTGAGACTGTCGTCAAAGTGAACAGAGCCGCTGACATTGTCCTGGTCCTCCGGATGAAGCATCATCCATTTCTCTTTGAATTTATTCGCTATCTCAGGACTCATTAACACTGGCATAGTGGACGCGACGTTAGTGTTTTTGAAGAAACAGTTCTGTGAAACACAGACACGTTGCTTGAAAATTCGAAAATAACGGCTAATAAAAATGTAACTGAAAAACGTGTATTATTATAAGCGTATAATCCACCACAGGGTTAGGCAATTAAATCCCTCAAATTAAATGCCTACCTGCGAAATGAAAACCTCGTCGGTTTGAACTGTAGCGGTGAGTATCTCTCAGTCCGTTAGATTCAGCCTGTTTGCCTCAGTGCAACAAGTGCAGCAGATAAACGAGCGCATCCACAAAATCGGACATGTCCTGATATCTACTGTGAAAAGTAGCATTCCAATCCTGTCTTAGAGAAAGCCATGTAGAACCACATTTACTGTTTCGTAAGCGAATGAATAGGAGAGAAATGAGATGCAGGCTTTGCACTCCGCCGTTTTGCCTGTTTCTTAATAGCCCTTTAAATGTTGACGCCCTCTGATTGGCTGAGATCTCCAGAGTTGAACATGTCATTGTCCCTGCGCGAGGAGTGTATTCAACCACAGATCCGCGAGAAATGTGACAGGTGTTTATTTATTGAAATTAAAGTAATTTATTAAATTATTGAGTTATTATGATTTTAAACCTTGTGAACTGACAAATCTTTCTTGATTGAAATGCAGCATTTGAACCGGTATCTATAACTATTTTTGCATTCTATGTGCTATTATCATCTTTAACTGTCTGTTTTATCGTGAACTCAGTTTTCCTCTTAACACTGCTAACGTTACATGCCTGGGGTATGTCGTTAAAAAGTCGTTGGTTATATTCTATACGCGCGCGCCAAGAGTAGTAGAAAGGCGCACAGATGAAAACAGTGACGCGCAATGAAAGGAGCGCGCCACTCATCCCGCCTGAGGAGACCTCTGCCCTCTTTACACAGTCCAAGCATTAGCTTACACACATTGTCAAACATATAACCGTTTTCTCAGCACGCCTACACAAAGTTGGGCGCTGTATTTGGGTAAAATACTTTAGGTGACTGGAGAAACTACAGCATAAATGCGTTTCGTCTGAGTAAATGAGTGAGTGAATTATTAAACAGTGAATATACTGCCATCATCTGGCTAAACATGGTCTCTACAATGCAATAAGCGAAGCCTATCAATCTATGCTTCATTTTTAAAATTTCTTTGATATAGCTATTAGAATTAGGGTTTATTTCAGAACAGCAGGATCATGACAAATTAATATATTCTCAGTGAAATTGGATCATGAAAAAATTCATATAATTTATACCTTAAAATAACCACAGTGACTCATTAGTGCACAACACTTTATGATAAAACAATCTGACTACATACAAATATACATAACTTTTAAAGGTGCCTGACATAGATAAGCAGCAGTGAATTCACTAAAAAGCATCAGATATGTCACTGTAAATGATGGCAGATCCTTCTATAAACTACTCATTAAAGCTTCAAAAGGTGCTACAGCTTCCCACTTTGTATGTTTCAACGGGAGGACAAAGGGACAGCCACACAGTACTGTAAGGCACAGAACAAATATATAAGATATAGACATAGATGACTACTTCAACTGGGTAACTGATTATACTATCCGTCAGTATCAGACTGCAATCTGATGCACTTAGTGTTCATTTGCTGTTTACAGAAAACAATAAAAACGTATCAAGTACACAGTCATAAATCACCATGAAGCTGCATACTTCAAAGAGGCTGGGCATCCATTAAAAGCATTTAAACCATTCAAAAGTTCTGTACTCTCAAAGCAAAAGCTAGTCTTATAAACGTCTTTTTTTTATAAAGTTTTCTTGAAGCTAGTGCGTTAAAACTTCTGTATAATGTTTCTACTTCACAGAGAAATGTCTTGGACTCTTCAACATAAGACTTTGATTGTGATACTAAAGAAGTAATCGTCTGAATTGAGACAAAGTAATGTTCATGGAACAATAGTGTGCTGGATTGGGAATATTTTGATTTGCGTAGTGATGATTGAGACAGCGGGTTGATGAAACTGGCACAGCAGGGGACGTTTATGAAGCGAGACGCTCATCTTCCATGCGGAGGGTGCTGGGGACGCAGAGCAGAGGCTGACTGGAGCTGCTGGTGCTCTGACTCTTCAGGCTTTCTATGGACTCTGATGACCCTGAGGAAGGGTGAAGACAGGTGAAATGAGAATGAGCAGAGAATCTTCACTTCAAGTTTGAAAACACTTGATAAAATGTATTTTTCTCATGAAAACCTTTCGATTTTAAAAGAGCTTATGGTTGAAATTAGTTTTGTAGGCCAATTGGGCTGACAAATGAGTTCTTTACAACTTTAATTACAACTGATTTGAAAGGGATGAGTTGGGCCAAATAGTAAAGAAGTGTGTATAACAGATGGACACTTTTAGGGTGTGTTCACACTTGTAGTTTGGTTCTCTTGGTCCGGACCAAAAAAGAAAATTATACATTTAGTCCTGGTCCTTCCTACACCTGTACTGAACTATAATGGGCAACATAGCGACTGGTAGGCTTGAGCATTCTGTCTTAGGGTCGCATCTTGTGACATAACATCCTGTTTTAGGTTAGTTTATATGTCTTTGGTCCGTGTTGTGTTTATATTTCAGTTGAATCGCACCAGAGTTTGTTTGGAAAGCGGGCCGAGACCCACCTTTTCAGGGGTCTCGGTCTGCTTGTTTGGTGAGCACAAAGGATCACGCTTATTCAAATGAACCACACTAACAGAGCAATCGCACCAAGTGTAAACACACACCATTATAAACCATAGATCCATTTGTGCCATTTCAGTTTTACTGAGTTTACTATTATTCTAAAATGTGAAAAAGTCATGTTTCTAAACTTTTCTAAATGTGACATGAATAACTATTATGAACTGAATTTTACAAAGTGACTGGTAGAAAAAAAATAGAAACTTTTAAGAGTGAATTATTCATGACATTGATGACCTACCAGAGTCAACATTCCTCTACAGCAGTGGACCATGACTCAGACGCTACGTGTGTTAAGAGCAAAGCCGAATTAAAGTAAGAAAGAGAGAGGGTTAGGAGACAGCACAGCATTAGACAGACATGCATCAGACACACAGCAACAGTACTGAAGCCCATTTCTGCCACATAAAGGAGAAAAAATTATGCTTTGGTAAATCGTAATTATGACATGAAATTGAAATGATTAGATACTAAGTAATTGTGAGATTTATGAGATAGAAAGTCAATAATGACAAATAAATCAAGTCAATTTTTTTAATCATAATTGACTGTTAATTTACCTTTCATCTCAAATTCAACTCAATTTCCATTTTGTACTGTTAATGTTAAAATTATGATTTACTAAAGCTGCTTTTTTTTTCTTGTGTGGTGAAAATGGACTTCCATAGCATCAAAGATATTCTTCTTCATTACATGTAAAATTACAAGGGATATGAAAAGTGATGCCTTAATGTAAGAAGGAAATTTAACAATCTAGTTTAATTACTACAATTAAATTCAAATACTAAAATAATAAAAAAATATATTATTCATTTCTTATTAAAAACTCAAATACTACGTTCTATGTTTTAAATAATATTTCATTATGTGGTAAATTACCCCCCTAGTTACATTTGTGTATGAAAATTTATTTTAAATTAAAAATTACCCAATAGACACATTTCTGGTTTCATGATTTTACATGAAAAATCACAACCAAATTATCAGAGGAAATATTTACACCCCTATTGAGTACATCTTAGTAATTCACGTGGGAATTTTCTAGTATGTAGAAGGAATGTAAATTATACTGTAAGAGAACAGTAAAAATGCATTTAAAGGGTTAGTTCACCCAAAAATTTAATTTCTGTCATTAAATACTCACCTTCATGTTGTTCCAAACCTGTAAGACCTTCATTCATCTTCGGAACACAAATTAAGATATTTTTGATCGAATCCAAGAGGTTTCTGACCTCCCTATAGACAGCAATGTCATAACAAATTTCAAGGCCCAGAAAGGTAGTAAAAACATCATTAAAATAATGTTATGAAGCGACGAGAATACTTTTTGTGCGCAAAAACTGGTCAGAAACCTCTCGGATTTTATTAAAAATATCTTAATTTGTGTTCTGAAGTTAAACAAAGGTCTTATGGGTTTGGAAAGACATGAGGGTGAGTAAACTAATTAATGACAGAAATTTCATTTTTGGGTGAACTAACCCTTTAAAGAGAAGCATTACAGGGTAAAAATTGCTGAGCAAAGAAGCAGCAATAACAGAAGGTTCACACAGCATTAGTTCTGCTAAAAAAGAACTTGCTTCTCCAACTTTGCTCTTTTGCATTTTCTCAAAGTCAACAGTACAAGGGTTTATAAGGGCATGAAAGACACCCCACCCTCAAAAATGGACTCAAAGGAACTATTCCTATAAGAGTTTTGGCAGACTAAATGAGAGTGTCAGGATTGTGGGGTACCGAGTGTGTTAGTGGCTCACCAGGCAGGGCCAGATCTGCTGAGGGGTCACTTTCTGTCCGGCTCAGGCTGCTGCGCTCGCTGTGGCAGTCCTGTAGAATTTCACTCACAGACACACCCAGTGATCTGCTCTCTGAACCTGCCAACATCACATGATTAACATGGTTTCTTCTCTAACACCACACTCTGACAGGCCTCAGTCAGAATGTTCATATTATATACTTTATATCATACAGTATATATTAATATTATATATTTAATTTGTTTTACTGCAATACCGCTGCCCATGTTATTTGAGGACTTCCAGTACGGACATGAAATGTTTCATTTGAATGCAAATTTGCACATCGAGTTTGCTAACCTGAATTTGGGAAACCAGGATTGGTGGACACACCCTCTGCTGTGGCCTTCTGGGAAATAAAGTAGAATGAGCCGTTTTTACAAGTTGTAGGAAATGATGAACTAACACAACAGTGTAGGTGGTTTACTAGTTTGCATATCTTTATCAGTCACATGCAACCAGTTAAAACACACAGATCTATGCAAACTAATCCATGGCATTACACAACCACCTCATCCATGGCATGAGTCACAGACAAACAAACGTTTAGAGGAAATGCATTTCTAAAGAAACCATTTTACAATATTTATGCCACAGATTCTCGGACACTTATAATTATACATTATTTACTGTTACTACTTTAGTAAGTACATGTAACTACATTATCTTAAAATAAAAAGTGGGGATCATTTAACAAGCGCAGAAAAGAAAGTGATAAAGTCTGACCTCAGTGGGACTGAGACTGCAGGGCAGAACAGACTGAGGCTGGGCATCAGAGAGCTCTGACATCCTCTCCTCATCTTCCTCCTCCTGTATGGGGGACGAAGGAGAACGTGTAGACCTGGAAACACCACACATATCAATGAAAAAAAAAAACATTATTTGAGCATTTTCAGAGAGTATTTTCACAATAGTGACTTACCCATCTGGTGACTTGCTACCTTTTCCCTTCATTGATGCGGGATCTGCATTTTGCTGCCGCCCAGTCAGGTTGAGGGGATCTCCCATCTCCCCAGAAAACTGGATCTCCTCATAGAGAGGTGCTGATGGGATTGTAGGGGACACAGGTTGAACCCCGTTCAGGGCTTCAAGCAGGGAGATGGGCTCATAGCCAGGAGGGATGTTGTCGGCATTCTGAGATTCAATAAGAAAAAAAAATGGTGTTAGTAAACTTCAGACTTATTGCCATATATAATTAAAAGGATTTAGTGCTCTTATAATATTTTAAGAATGAAGTTTGTCTTACAACATACACCTCTCCTGCCAATTTGGGGTCAGTCATTTTTTTATGCATTCAAGAAGTTAATATTTTTATTATATAAATTGTACATTAAATAAGTTGATCAACAGTGACAGTTAAAACTTTATTTATTTTATTTCAAATAAATGCTTTTTGTACTTTCTATACATCATGGATTGCACAAAAACATTAAGCAGCACAAATGTCATATCAGCATATTACAATGATTTCTGAAGGATCATGTGACACTGAAGACTGGAGTAATGGCTGCTAAAAATTCAGCTTTGCCATCAGCAATAAATTACATTTTAAAATGTATTACAACAGTTATTTTTTAATTATAATAACATTTCACAATATTACTGTTTTTACTGTATTTCTGATCAAATAAATGCAGATCCAGTGAGCTTTTAAAAGTTTTACTGACCCCAAACTTTTTGAACAGTAGTTTAAGTGTTGCCATACGCCAAAGAATCAAAACCAAATTTGTCCAACATCCTGGATGTTTGGAATGAGGCATTATTCGCCACTGAAACCTAAAACACCAGTCATAACTGTACTGGAGTCAAATGCGAAGCATGATTTCACTGGACAAAATCAATACTACTGTAGCAACACAGTTGAAATGGATCCATGATAGTATATTAATAATTTGAGTACAGGATGAAATGTAAGTGTGAATTTTACCGAATGCTCAGTATGGTCAGAGCTCTGGGACAACACTGGGCTAAAGGAAACCGGGGAGAGAGTGGCAGCAGTTTTCTTTCTCACGGCTCGGATCTGGAGCAGGGCTCTGAATGCTGGGGCAGTGAGAGCAGAAAGGAAGGTCATGTGGGGAAAAAAAGGACACAAATAAATGCAGTGTGCATAAACAAACACAGGTGCTGCATTTTCACATGGACACTCTTAAGTGTTACCAGATTCATTTGGCTACAAAAAGGGGGTAAATATTTGCACAGCTGGTCTTTTAAAGCAAAATCAGTGCACATTCTCTCAGTGCATAAGTTCTATAGAGCAAAAACACACTTTACACAAGTACACAAAAGCTTGGCCAACTTACGGCAGTCCTGTTGTATATAGTTTCTTATTAGCATGTTTCTGCTTAAATTATATAGCAAGGAAATGCTATTTTATATAATTTTTCCTCAGAAAAATAAATGTATTTTTCATAAATTCACTGAAAATGAGCTTCTCTATAACTTCTTCACATAAGGGAAGAAATACTAAACCTAATAATCATTATTACACGACATCCTCAGCAGATGGCACTGTTCTTCAACAGTCACGTGATCTGCACTGCATGCAGGCTCAATGATGCACTAGGGACTATTCATCACTAATAAGAACAATGAAAAGGGCAATAAAAGCACAATGGTAAATCAGTCTATATCAGATTTAAAAAAAATCATCACTCAGCCTTTTATCTTTATGGCCATACCCACTTTAAAGGTTCGACTCATTCAGCGGAACAAATCTGAATAATAATGGAGGAACAATACAGGAAGCTCAGGCGTTGATTAATGAGCACTTACGCAGTCTGCAGATAGGGCAGTTGTTGGCCTGGTAACGCAGTGTGTCAGCACAGGCATTGCACAGACACAGGTGCCTGCAAGGGAGAATCAGTGTGTCACGCAGGTCTGATAAACAAACCACACACTCGCTGCTGTTGTCACTGTTCTCGTCCTCTGTGGACTGAAGAAAGGAGACAAAAGAAAACATTGTAAAATAGTACATGAAATCAGAGACAGGAAATGGCAGGACGGATATTGTATTACCAGAAACCAGTCAGGCACATCATCTCATTTGCCCTAAATTCTCTGGCGTAGTGACATGATTTACCTTTGTCTCCTGATTGTTCCGGTTTTCAATGCCATAAATCTCCTGCAGCAGATAGCTCACGCGGTCCACCTAAAAGATGAGCACACGATACGTAAGTGAAAAGCAGATTACTAGCTGGGGAAACATCACAGCACTGATCAAAATGACCATTGATTATCTTTTTCATGAAGTGACATGGCCTGATTACTGCTTCCACACAAGTGGAGTGGATAAGCGTGCACGACTGCAGATGAATCAAAGCTTTCAATCTGTCTGCTTAATGAGGGATCCAATTAAGAAATACAACCATACAGCCACAATCACAGATATATTGGAAAATGAGATTGTTCTGTTGCTACAAGGCACAAATATCACACCCTTACATTTAACAATGAGAAATATGAGATGCAAAAATACTTACGATTTGCTTCTGTTTCAAAGGCTTCACTGAGAAACTGCCATCAACATGCTGTAAATGAGGGAATATATATAGTATTACTATAATAAAAACAACAGAACAAGCTGGATAGGTAAAAAAAAATAAATAAATAAAAGAATGTGAGAATCAAAATTAACCTTCTGTCTTATTGGGAGATGGCTAATGAAGACATCTGTGCATATTTCCATTGATAACATTAGTACTGTTCGGAAAAATAATGTTTTATTACCTACCTCTTTCACCTCTACTGCTTAGACAACAATTAACATCATAATTACATCAGCAACATGATTAAAATTAAAAGCTTAGTTCACACAAAAATTTAATTCTGTCATTAATTCTGTCATCTCACCCTCATGTCGTTCCAAACCCTGTTGGACTTTCATTCATTTTCGGAACACAAATGAAGATATTTTTGATGCAATCTGAGAGATTTCGGTCCCTCCATAGACAGGTATGCAACTACCACTTTGAAGCTTCAAAAAGTTCATAAAGAGATCGTAAAACTAATCCATATGAATTAAGTGGTTTAGTCCAAATTTTCTGAAGAGACTTGATAACTTTATATGATGAACAGATTGAATTTAGGCTTTTATTCACATATAAACATTTGATCAGCGAACATAAAAGCTCAACCGAACCCAACCTCTTGCAGAAGATCAAACGTGCTGCATAACACATGAGAATGAACCTCATTGGTTCTCAAACATGCTTGAGCTTCTGCTTATTACAACTGATGCGAGTTGATGAATGTTTATATGTGAATAAAAGCCTAAATTCAAACTGTTCACCATATAAAATGATCGTGTCTTATCAGAGAATTTGGACTAAACCACTCAATTCATATGGATTAGTTTTACAATCTCTTTATTAACTTTTTGAAGCATCAAAGTGGTAGTCATGTAGCGGTCTATGGAGGGACAGAAAGCTCTCAGATTTCATCAAAAAGATCTTCATTTGTGTGCTTGGTACGACAAGAGGGTGAACTAACCCTTTAAGCCAAGATTAATCAAATCTCTTCAAATTAGTTAAAAGCAGTAGTTCTTAAAATCGATGAAAACACATTAATGCACTACTTTTATACATCTCTTCATATATTAGCCTGACTAATATATGAAGAACCATGATTCCAGGATTTCCATGACCATAAATTTCAAACTGACTCCATAAAAAACTGCCTGGTTAATGACTTACTCAATGTTATAAAATATGACCAAATGCTTGCAAACTTTCAGTCCAGCTGACATTCTTGAACAGAAAACAAATCTCAAGAAATACACACCCTTTCAAAAGCTGCCAAGAGAACATGTGCATGCCCTGTGACATCTGTAACAGAAAATAAAATGTTTTGTGAGACAACAGTATGTAATGATATTACATAATTATAATTATAATTTTTCACCAACCATCTCCATCATCCACTATTGCTTGGACCACCAAAGGGAAAACGCCCTTGTCCAGATCAAAGTTCAGCTACAGATAAATATGAATGTTTAATTAAAAAAAAGACATGACACACCTAACTATTCACAATTGTTTTTTAAAAACATCGAACAGCAGAAAGGCCTTGATGAGATGGCACTGATGCAAATGAGTCTCTACAAAAACATAATCTTAGAAAATCACACCTCTTCAGGCTTCCATTTAGTGAAATCAATCTTGAAAGATGGCAGACAAAATTGCTGATTAATCCCTCTCTTATAATGGACCGTCTCAGACACCATTGAAGGGCTTTTGGGGCTGTATCTTTAAAAAGAAAATTGTAGTGATTATCACCAACAAGTCTGAGCATAACTGATGGTATCAGTTACTAGTAATGCACATTTTAAACATGGTGACCAATGTAAAAGCATTTAATGCTTATTGTTGTGTTCGGGTCATTTTGACCCAGAGAGGATTTTTTTTTTCCTGAAAATGTTAGTTAATGTTATCGCATTGGACTAAAACTTACTGATTTCACTCACACAGAATATAACAACTTTTAATTTTAGGATAATTTTTGTACTTTTTTGGGATAGTTTTTTCCACCTTGTTACACTTGCGATGTTCCCGGTCAAAAATGACCAGCCTACAAAAAAATAGCTTATAGATCTCTCGTTATGCTATATCACCACCAAATATTGGATTCAATGAAAACCTGAAAACTTTCAATTAGGACAGGTTTTGTATTTATTTTTGAAACTGACCAATTGTAGGCCTCATTGACCTGAGCTTACACTGGTCAAAAATGACCATCCATTGAAAATGAATAGGGGAGATCGAAAATAAGAGAAACAATTAGTGTTCAGGAACATGTTCATGTTCACATATGTACATGTGTGCTTGCAAAGATAAAGGCAGAGTGAGTGTGCATGTATCTACGCATGCACAGGTCCGAACCTGTGCATGAGTGGATATATGCACACACACATGTTCATTTTTTCACAGGCTTTCTATTTCAAAGAGATGAACTTTATCCTCAGATCAATTAGGCTCAGATCAATGAAGCCTACGATCAATCAGTTTCAAAAAGAAATTCAAATCCTGTCCTAACTAAAAGAAAACAAGTTGACAAAAAGAGTGAATCCAATATTTGGTGATAATATAGAATAACGAGCGATTTACAAGCAATTTTTAAAAGGCCGATCATTTTTGACCGGAACCACCAAAGTTGTTACAGGGTTTTCAACGCAGCGTAAGCATTAATCTTTTCTGTTTAGACGAAGTAGAAAAGATTGGTCAAAAGATTTTGTATTTAGACCAAGTGCCACTGTTTCCAATGAAGCTGTTGTCTAGATGCCAATGGGTTAAGTTTCTTTGGGATCAAATGGCTCAAATGGGACTTTAAAGCAACTGAGGCTATCAATCACATGACACTGAAGTTTCTACATATCATCTAATCTTTTTCCCTGTAAGAAATTCACTTAGCTACAAATGTGAACAGAACAAACTAGCTGATTTAGCATCATTCAACTGCAGAAACATTACCAAATGTACTACTCAGTGGAAACTTACATTGCCATCCCATTGGCAAACTCCTCAAAGGCTTGACAATATAATGTAATAGCCACTCTGGCATCAGTATCAAAGCAGAACTCAACACTGTAAAGGACCCTGGGCTCTCCTGTGTCCTCTGCTGTGCTGTCAGAATCATCCTTATACCTGCAAATTTGAAAAACAAAAGTTGGTTGTCACGGCTCTCTTATTTCAGCATATAGTCTACATTGTGGCATCGTTCAGCAGCCCCTTCAAGCCATGACTATATTCACAATGTACCTGACAAGTCGTAAAGAATCCTTCCTGATGTTCACCAAACTCCTCAGAGTCTTGACAGGCTCATGTGGTGCTGGTGTCACATAGGGAAACTGTGGAAAACAGGACATAAACGCATGTGTGAGGATGACAGAGTGTCAGACTCTTGTAAGTTTTGAGGTGGCAGTTTCATTTGGTCACCTGCACAGGTCTGTTGCCAAGGAAATTCAAATCCATATTTTCCCCAAAAAGATATCCCTCTGGATGGGGTGTGTCAAACTTTTCTCCACCCATGAAAAAATGACTGGTGAAATAATTTCCTGCAATAAAGACATTAGGGAGATTAGATTATTATCTAGGATGGATGTGGTCACTAGACAGAGTTGACACTGGATGATGTTTCAATGCATCCATGTGGACGTTAAATTAGTATATTTTCTCTACACATTACAATAGTCGAACACTGCCAAAGTAGATTTCAAAAAGTAAAAAACATGAGACATACAGTAAATAACACATTTTTGAGATGTAAAAGTACAAAATGTAACAAACATAAAGAATATGTAACGGCCTATGAATGGTAAAATACAAACTATATTAGACTTTGTAATGCAGCTA